>NW_028277165.1:6276250-6602500 GCF_051122295.1 Plectrocnemia conspersa
TTAATTTATTAATAGATTGGTGTAAATCTCATTTGCTCCATATATTTAAAATAACTAAGTGAGAAACGGTATTTATTTTTTTACTTAATGCTTAAAGTATTCGATTTTATTTCTGAAATGATCAGATTTTTTTCCAAATATGATTGTGGTAGTAAAATTTCTTTAGCTTTAAACTTTCGCATGACAATGAAATAAAACCTTCTCCGGGGAAAAATATTTTTTTTTGTAATTTGTTGATTACTGCTAAATCGTTCCTTTAATTGAATTATAATAGAGCCTACAACATTATAACAATGCATCGTAAGCAAGTTTATCTGACTTTTTTTTTAATATTTGGTCTATGATCAATTTGTTGTTTAAGACTTTTACTTTTATAACAATTTTCTCTATGTTAGTTTTTAAAAATCATTAAGACCATCGGTGAAGCGTGTGAATTAATTTTGAACATTTTTAAATAACCCTTTCATTGAAAGTAGTTTTTCGGAATAATTCAATTTTTTTTGTCTACTAGTATATATATATATATGGAAAAAACTATCTTAGATTTACATTACTATCTTAGAATTGCTTGCTAACAAAAATAAAATAAATACCTTAAACACACGATTACCAGATATCCGTTTCTTTGCAAGACCAATCAGCCAAAATTATAAAATAAACGTTTCCTTATACTTATCCACGAACGTAATTTGTAACCATACCCTTCTGACTTCCACCCTAAGACATTTTTTTAAAAAACACCCTCCTCAGCCACACATCTTAGTAGATGGGGGTACAGAGGAGGTATCATTGATACAATGAAATGATTTGCTGAGTCAGATTCCACGCACGAAATTATATAAAGCCTTTTAAGAGATCTCGTGCTCCGCGCCTTGTACCTGTTATCGAATGTGTACACTCGCTTAACATCTAGGGTGTACAATCGGTTCAATGAAAAGATCTGCCTTTCCTGTATATTATAATTATACAATATATTGCTAATTTGTTTGATCGTCATAACTCATTGAAATACTATGTTAGGTCAAGACTAGAGTTTTTTTAACTACACAAATATTGAATGAAAATTTCGGTCACAGTAGTCCGATAAACTTTCTATTCTTATATGATTTTCGAAGACGTAAAAGCATTTTTTTGTTGAGAAGAAACGTTTCATTATCTTGTATTTCGAAACAAAATAAATGCGCATAAAGACCATGGATTTTGGAGCGGCACTAGTCACTCGAGTATATTGAGAGAGAAAAAACGACTACCTATGTTACTCAATTATACAAATTGTTGCATTCTAAGATTTTTAAAAAGCAATTATCAATTCAAATCAAATATTTTTTAATGTTCATGTTGTTGAAAATCGGACGAATAATTATAATAATCGATTATTGGAATTTTCGAGCAATGACGCTCCTAATTTAATTAAAATAAATAATTACAATGTAGTATGTTTGACCATCGTAATGCTTTAAAGTCCCTAGTCCATATTAAAATAAAGTTATAGATTACTGGTCTTCACTAAAAGAAAATTTAATAATAAAATTTGTGAACTGTTTTGGGTTTTTAACGCACGAGTGTATCTTAGGGTAAATAATTATCTATAAATTTATTTATGCGTAATTTACGAATATAGATTTTTATAGTATATACAAATATAAGCTTTAGCTAAAAGACTCGATTTGATAATTATAATTATATTGGACAAAAAACTGTCTTTATTTGTCAGAAATCATTTTTTTATATTTATTTTATATGACTGGAAACACCTGTATAGATAAATTTTAACTACTAACAAAGAATAGTATTACAAAATAAAATGCTATCCAACAGTTAGGTAGAAAGCCGAATAGCTAATCAGCGAGCATTAAAGATGTTTGCATCTTAATAGGTAGATTTATTATTAATTTATATTTGGTGTAAAATAAAAAGTTCACCCATATAAACTGCTAGAACTTTATAACATAGTTTAATTTATGTATAAATTTTATGTTTTAATTATAAATATTAAAAATATTTCAGATTCATCCCTTAAAATTAAAATATAATTTAGAATAATTGCTAAAATTGTCTATCGATACCAATTTGACTGTCTGTTCCGAATTAAAATAAAACACGAGGGTGGATCGCAGAAGAAGTCAAGGAAATGTGAACAACTGAAGAGAAACACCGAGAAGATTCGGGAGAGCTTATCAATGAATGTTTTATGATGGCACGTTTCAACACTTAAAGTCACAATTTTCACCCTAGCACAACCGTACCGTACCCTGCCTTTTCAGCAACAAGTTATCTCGTTATTAAGCGTCAAATCTTTGTACAAGTATTACGCCAATCATAACTTAGATCAAACCTAATAGTATTTCGAATTACAATTTAAAATTATAGATTAAGATAAAAAAGTTGCATTACTTTGAATCAATAATAAAGTTGATGTGTGTATTTTTTATATAAATGTATGTCACTAAGTTAAATGAAGTGTAAGTTGCTGGTTAAAAACCGGTTTTTTTTAATTAACAAGAGTAAATTAAAAAGATAAAATAAGACGTATAGTAATAAAAACATTAGATTAATTAAGTATAGAAAACCTACATCTGATATTAAACATAATACTATTTAATTAATTAAGGACTTGACACTTAAAAAAATTTATAAGTGACAAGTCCTTGTAATATTTTAAAAGTATTTATTGATATATGAACAGAAATTTAATTATGAATATAATAGATCTACTATAAAAGTTTTTCAGGTTAGCAATAAAAGGCGTGATAAAAGAATTGCAGATGAAAGTTAAATTAGATTTATGCTCATCCTTTAAATTCAGTAATTAGTTTAAACGACTTTCCAACTCAATGAAAAGTTGCTCAAATTATATTGAAACTATTTAACATAAACCAGAAAAGGAACTAGATGATATTTCCTTAACAGATTAACGCCCATGGACTCGTGTACGAGTCTTGAAAGAACATTGTTTAATGGTCGTGGACTCATGCTTGAGTCCTGCATCATGCGTTTTCTTTTAATTAAAAAAATACCGGAAAACTATCAAGTTTGCCTCTACATTATAAGGAGAGATGATGGTATACTATTTATACATAATATCAAATAAAAATTATTTAAATTTTATTGAATTTTTTTAAAAAGTATCGTCTTGTTCCATTGCGTAGCAATGCAATGAGTCCTCGCCTTTTTGAGGCACGTGAAGTTTATGAACCAAAATTATTGATCTTATCTAAAAAATAATATTTTATGTTACACTCCTTGAACAGAAATAAATTTCAGGGTCAAAACTATGGCTAGGTAAACGTAAAATCAATCCAATCAAAATAAATCCAAACATTTGCAATTGATAGCACATAAATTAACAAAGTTTTTTTCTAAAATTTAAAAGTAAAAACCTAAAAAAAAAAGTACGTAAAAAGTAAAAAAGTACGGTATATGTAGATAATCAAAAATTTTTCAATAAATAGCATCCATTAACTTACGAACATTTTTACCGAGTGTTCGTTATTCTACTATTTTCTCAACATTTGGAAAACCGCAATGATTCACAATTTAAAAGCCCAAGAGAAAACAGCTACAATACGAATTAAGTAAAATAAAAAAAAAATATTATTGCACTTAAAAGAAGCAGAAAAGGAATAAAATCAATACGAATAAATATGTTTTTTTCATTCCTAATATTTCGTGTAAATTGAAAATAGTTGCAATGCTAATAAACCAGTTAAATACTGCTATACTATTTTGTGTAAACAATGCATGAAAAATATCTATTTATAATATAATATAATTTGCACTCACCCAATTTTTCGGCGTTCCTTTTCTGCGTACAACTGTCACAAACACATTTATTTTTATCACAATTACACTTAGAAACTGCACTATAACTATATTTATAGTTATTTTTAATATTTACACTTTTTTATTATTTGCACAACTATAAAAACACTCAATATGAAGAAGAATTTCACAATAACTGCACATGTATGCTGTATCTTTCCTTGTTGCATATGCAGCAAGGAACAGCATTTCTCCTCACATTTTATTTTTATTGACTAATAATTTTTCAGCTTATCCGAAAGCTTTTCTGGTGGATCGACAGCTCGGGCACGGCAAGATATGTTAGAAACCAGTGATAGATTTCACTAAATTTTGAATCCATCCTTTAGCCTAACTCGAAAGAAAATCTTTGAATTCAATTTCGCTATCAGGATTTAGATTTTTATAGACACGGAACGAATTTAACAATGCGCGTTGAAATAAATAAAAAAAATACATTTTTGTTCATTTGTTTGTTTTTCGAAAAAATTGATAACATTGGGTTGCTAGGTATTGATCGGCGCGATCAACACCTTCCATATATTTATTATAGTCCATTATACACGCAAAAAAGTTAAAGTTTGTTTAAATCTATTTCTTGACTTTTTCAAAATATCGGCGACTCGATTAGTTACATCGTTGCGGATTTTTCTATATTTTTGTATTTGTGAGATCTGATGATATAATTAAAAAAAAAACTATTATTTAGAATGAATCGCAAATTCACATAACGCATACGTTAGAGCAGGTCTCGGCAACCTTTTTTGACTTCGAGTCAAAATATTTAAAATGTTACTATTAAAAAGACTATTCGGGTAAGTAAATATTTTTGGTCCTAACAACCATATATGTGGTCTGGTTGTAACATCGTAAAACGTTATTCGGCACATGTACATACATACGTATATTAAAAAAAACTATTTGCAGAATTCAAATGGGACACTTCAAATCATCAAACGGGTCATATGGTGACCCGCGGGTCATAGGTTGCCGGAGCCCTGCGTTAGAGTGTCTTTGCGACGTCTCGCGTCTCTTTCTAGCATTCACTCGTCTCTTTCAAGCGTCTTGTTGACGTCTTTCGAATGATCGTGCAAGCGGCCTTGGAATTGTCGGCATATTCCTTCATCCATTTATCCAGGTGTTCAGCATATAACAAATTAGCTCGATAAGTATTATTTTCGAGCTGAATGTGTTGTAAAGAAGCGGGAAGAGCGCTCATATTTGAGGTGAGCAAAACATGCGCGCGCGCGGACAAGATGCATGCGAGGACGCTGCATCCCCACCCCGCGGTCACAGCGGCGTATGAAGCGACGCCTGTGCGTATTTGCGGAACTGGCGTTGGGGTCGGCGTGAAACGTCTTCGTGACGTCACTAAGATGTTCTAAAATGTATTTTTTGTGAATTGGCATACAGTCACACATATAATATGTTTATAAATGTAATTTTTATAATAAACTGTACTTAATTGAATATTTAAAAAAAAAAATTACAAAATTAATTGTATAAAAGATTATTATATTGTTACGTGAGACTATGTTAGGTCGTTGCACTGGCACACCCCCACCACTGATCTGCGCGAGAGTCAGTCCGAGAGAGCGAGGTCCGCGTAGGGTTGCCAGGTCGCCAAATCTAATAGCCGAACAGACCAGCCAGTTTGGCCGGAAGCTTAGGTAAAAAAGCCGGACACCCTACATTATTGAGGATTTTGTTTCTCAGTATTGATAGGCACGACAAAAAAAAATATGTAGAATTAAACTTTTTTGATTATTACCATAAATCTCAAAGCCGGATACGCAATCAAAAAGCCTAACTATGTCCTGCTTTATCCGGACGTCTGGCAACACTAGGCCTGCGCATGCGTATCTCAATATTTACCCCCAGATTGCATCACTATCTCCCGCTCAATTTGGATCGGCGTGAATTTGCCCGCGGCGTAAATACTGCTCGCGGGGCCGACTGTTGCCATGCGCGACTTGCTTCTTTTGACATTTGCACTCGTTGCACAATAGTGATGACCTCTTGCAATGGCGTATCGCTTCCGGCCCTGTACGCGGCCGTCTCCGCCTAAAAATCTAGCGCCTCCTCTCTCAGAGACGCACACAGTGTTCGAGCAGACGGATCTGTCTCGTTCAACTCGGCCGCGAAAGTGAATCAGCTGATAAACGCATCTTAACGTCCGCCATCGAATGTCGAATACTGCACGAAGCTGCTCCGTTTCTCAGCCTCGACTAGGGAGAGGCGTTCAGTGATGGCGTCCAAATTCGACTACACGATTTCTCGGCATCTTGATGCAACACTTCTGACACCTGTGCTAGGCCGTTAGAGCAGAACCTAGAGAAATTGGGTTAAGGAGCGATCGCGCTGCACCCCGATTACGGCAATCGACGCACCCCCACTATCGGTCTGCGCGAGAGTCACAGCGGGAGGACGGGGCCCGCGCATGCGCATGCGCATCTCAATATTTAATCCCCTCCCCCCCCCACAGATTGCAACACTATCCCCCGCTTAATTTGGATTGGCGTGAATTTGCTCGCGGGGCCGGCTGTTGGCGTACGCCGAAATCACGCCGAAGGTGCGAGGCCCCGCTCATGCGCATCTCAATATTTACCCCCCAGATTGCAACAATATCAATAAAAGTATAGTATATGGTAAAATTGTAATATAGATGAGCGTATGTGTTAATGTTTATTAATAAATTAATTCATTAGTATCACCATTATATGTTACGTAATAATTATTTAGAAATAATAAGACAATCAAACGTTGTGGTTTTGGTATTTATATATCAAGTTCTTAGAAAATATCTTTGTTATTAAGTTAATGTTTATGAAAAAATTAATCTTAACCCTAAAAAATTTTTTTATACATTATCTTATTATTAAAAATAATAATTGTTTAATACAACACACAAAATATGATTAAATAATAATTTAAAATATAAAATAAATATTAAATCAAAATGTTTTATTGTACGAATGTTTTTCTTTCTGTTATTTATTTTCATTAAATTTTCCGTTGTAACCTGACAGGCATAAGCCCAATGCGTTTCAACGGGCAAATCTGTACCAACTGAGTAACTCAATCAGACATAATGAATACTTACAAGTAAGTATTAACCACCAGACTATAAGTCAAGGAATTAGTGACATTTGTATTATTAATTTTAAATTAATAAGTGCTATACAATTTATAATCAATAGATATCACTACAGCTATTGCCGGTTTTTTAATTAAAAATGAAATTTCGAGTCCCGCTACCGGGGTTCGAACCTGCAACCATAAAGTTACTAGTCTAAGACGTTACGCACTACGGTATTCTATCTGATTATGATTGAAAGTTGCAAAAATTTTGTTTATACGATTTATTTTAGAAATACAATTTAATCTATTTACGCCTCAATACAATATTACTTTAGCCGTACTAGCTCTCAAAGTTTTCGTATTAAATCTATGATCTTTCACTCTAGCAATATAGTATTTTCTATATACTAAAACATTTATCCTAACATTTCTGTAAAATTCAATCATTCTAATTATAACCATACTATACTACTACAACTATTTATTATTTTTATAATTCAAGCTAGTGTTATCGCCCTATTTTTAAATCTTATAACTTAAGCATGTATAATATTGTTGTACAATAAATATTTTTTTACATATTTTTTTCAACAAAATAAATTAAAAATAGTATATATGTAATATTGTGCTAGTTTAGCGTCCGTGTGTTTTGGACAAAAAGTGAAAATTTAATTTTTAAACAATTTTTATAATACACTGATTTATTTAATAACGTTATCGACCGCTTCATTGCAATTATTACTGGAACAATAATTTACACATGTTTTGATCCATCTCTCCTTTCAAACTAAGTATAAACTGTTTTTTTAATTAAATTATTTTTTATTTATTATAATTAATGCTTATTATTTAATTTTTACAACTTCTGTCTTCTAAACCAAAGTACTACTATCGTACTTGTGCAAGCATATCGGAAGAGCAAATTCGCAACCGCCCGATGATTTATCTCGCGCTTTGTACACACCTTTGTGTACGTATGTATATATCTGTATTTACATAGGCCCGTGTAAATATTTTAGTGTCGCTTTTAAAAGTGCTGCGATGGCGTTCCGCGGCAATAGCCAATGCTACGGTCGGTTCTCAGGCAAAGAGATACCCTTTGCCCTTTTACAGTGGTAGTACCACCGCTGCCGAGCCATATCGCCTCGAGGGTCTGACGCAGCGCTAATCCACTCGCAGGGTGGTCTTGTAAACACCACCCACACCCCTGAATATCACCATGCACACAATTGTACTGCCACCCGCAAAAGACCGCTAATGCATGAGCTTTGTGGAGAACCTATACGATCTTCTCACCTGACTGTGTGCCTGGGAATGGATTTTGCCACCTGTTGGATTCATATAATTCTGGTCTACGCACAAAAAGTACTCCATTATGAAATATGAAATGAGTCTTCTTAAATAGATAGCGAGTGTTAATTACGTATATATCACAAATTGTACATTGATCGATAGATTTTGTGCATTTTTTACAAATCTGACCATCATTTCACATGAGAAATACAGCTTCTAGTTTAGCAGCTGTATTTATCATGTAAATGGAGCGTTTTTAAGCGCTGACGTCTTGGCGAGAATAAAAGTCGTGATCGCGACTCTTAAGGGCACTCTTGCAGCTAAAAGTCGCGAAGAATTGACGGATTGTATGAACAACAGCCCTTAAAGTGCACGCAGCGCTATGAATGCAATAAATTGTAACTCAACGCTTCTAGCAAAAAGTAATGGGATGCAAGTATTTCTTCTTGTACTAAGATTTTTTTAACAATTAATAGTATTGTGCTTATTTTAAATGACAGTTAAACCATATTTAATGCCATTATGAACTAGTGTATCGTACAGAATTCAAATTGGCAACAAGTTATTAAGATAAAACGCGCTCCACATAACGAAAAATAAAAAAATAACTTCATTAAAAAGTTTATAGTTCTTAATCTGTCTTGTTTTAAATATTAATAATGTTTTAAATGTTTTGTTTTGATATTTTGTCGAGTTTTATAAGCTAGGGCCAGCCGTCTGTTATATATAATTACAGTAAACTCCCTTATAGTAAAGTTTCCTATAGCGTTCCCCCATATAGCGTAGTTTTTATTACTGTTTGTCCCTTGACTTCGTTAGGCGTATTCTGTGTTAGGCGAAACGCCGCCGCGCTATAACATTCCAGGGATATGCATCACAACTAGAGTCTCCAATTACTCGAACCATCAACTACTCGAGTATCAAATATTAAAATTTTAAAATACTTGAGTACTCGAGTACTTTCGAGTATTTACCAAATGTACCAAAATAGCTATTATTCAAATTCGTGCACATATAAATAAATAAATAAAATACTTAGTATGTTAATTTTTACAATTATTTTAACTTTACGAACATACTTTTTAAAAACAATAATGCAAAAAGTGTCTCGAATTTAATATTACTGCTAACCTTTGGTTTTATTATTCCCGTTATGGAAAAAACCCTTTCCGTTGCTGTTGATGTTGGTCTTGTTGTCATTAACGCGTTGGATAAGGCTTCTAATTTATATCTGTTCGCTTTTTATAGATATAAAATTTTTTGAACTCTCTTTTTATGTTCTCTTCTTTCATTCCCTTCTCTGTTTTTCTCTTATTTCCTTCGACTATTGACAAAATAGCATTTTGTAATTCTTCTTGAATAGATTTTTTTTCTTAACAATATACAATATTCTACTCCTTCTGATTAATGCGAAGAATTTGAATCTATATCCTTCGAAGATGTATTTGGGTGAATCCCTTTCACTCTAGAGCTAAACGGCTCGCAAAGAACTGACTTTACTTTAAATGCCTTTAAAACACACAATTGTTTTGATTTATATTTTAAGCTGAGGGATCAGTATAAACAATTTACAACACTTTACGCTACAACTGCATAGTCATAAAACCTAATTTTTTTTTTGTTGATATTTCATATTGTTCATTGCCATAAATTAGATAAGTCGAACAGAAAACACAAAAGAAATTTCTCCGTCGTACCCACTAACATAGCCGACGACCGGAACTATGTAACTATGGAACTATGAAAAAATTATACCTGATAACCAGCATCACAAAAGACTTATTTTCGCAAGTGAAATGCATTGCCGTTATTGATTTATCACATAATTTGCTACCGGAAATCCCAGAAAAAACGTTTAATGAATTACAAAGTCTAAGAAAAATTGATCTCAGTTACAACCAACTAAAAAATATAACAAAAAAAACTTTCTTTGAATTGTCAGAATTAAAGGAGTTAAATTTATCACATAATCTACTGAAGATCACTTCTCACCACGCAGGAATGTTCAGAAGCACAGCTATAAAGATCTTGGACATGTCATACAACGAAGAGATTTATCTATCGCCCATAATTAAGGATCTTACTCCAACACATTTATATTTATCGCACAATAAGGTTATACTAACTGATTATATTTTTAAAGGGAAAAATAGCGGGCGTTTATTACATTTAGAAATGTCAAACATAAATTTATCGAATTTACCTAAAAATATATTACATCCACTGATACACCTAAGTTTTCTCAATCTTTCGCACAATAATTTAGAAAAATTAGATGATAATTCATTTACTTTACTCACCAAGTTAAAAATTTTAGTCATATCGCATAATATACTGAATTCTACAAATTTTTCATTTGAAAGAAATTTTTTACTTCAAACCTTAGATCTGTCTTACAACAATCTTACATTAATAAGAAAAGATATATTTTTAAAAAATATTAATTTGATTAATTTATATCTTAATGACAATCAATTATCTAATATACCTGAAATCAAGTTCTTAAATAAACTAGAATGTTTATATTTATCTAACAATCCTATTTTTAGCGCTGATAAACTTGATTTGCATGAAAATCGAATGTTAAAACATATATATATATATATGAATAACATTGGAATAAACAGAATTAAGAAAGGATTTTTTTAAAACAAGATATTTATCAGAACGTTGGATATATCAAACAATAACTTAAAAAAACTTGATTCTAACATTTTTTTGTATCTTCATGATTTGCAATAAAATAATTTGTACAACAATGAAATAATCGGTTTTGAATATAATTTTTACGTTCCAGAATATTTTTTAAAAACTTTCGATGTAGCTTGCAACAAAATAACGGCATTACCTGAAGTTATGATACAAAAATTGACAAAAAAAAAAGTTTTTACTTTACTTTTTGGTAATCCGATTAGCTGTGGTCATTTGGAAGGTCTGGTGAGCAGTCTTCAGCATTTATCAAGAGAGCAAATATTTCCTATTGAAAATGTATCATGTTTGTCTGGAGATGATTCTACATACTCGTACAAGTATGGAGACGACGAATGGATGTCAATAAAAAATATTGGTTGCCAATAAATACAAAATGGCTTCCGTGAATATAAACTGAAAATAATATAAATAGTATTAACTCATTATATAAATAATAATAACACATTAAATTATATAATATATATATTTAATTTAAAAACATTGTTTGTATACGTATTTGTATTATATTTTATTAATAATTTACTAGACATACATTGCTAAAAATAAAAATAATATTTTTTTATGCCTCCTTTTCTTTCTCTGGTTTAATTTTCCCAGTTTCGACTTCAGATATTAGGGTCATCGTCTTAGACGTAGTCCTGATTTTTCCTTGGTTAACACAGATTTTCTAGCTGCAATGTATTATTAGATTTACTATATTTTTTTCATTGTAAATAGAAAAATTTTCACCTTAAAAAATAAATAAATAGCGAATTAAAAAATGTGTATTATAAAAGTACGTCGCAGAAAACTTACTACCTAATTTTTATTTTATTCGAATGACACCAAAGCTATCTATTTTATTTAATTTAAGTGTATTTACTACAGGACAATAAATTAGTATGATATAAATATGTTTTGCGGTGTAATGATAACGACGATGATACCAGCCTACAAATTATATAAATCTGATAACCAGTCGTAAGCTATCAGTTTAGTTTACGCTCTCACTTGAAAATGTCGTGTTAAATTCAACTCTACAAGGACTTTAACAAATTATTAAAAATGTGGAAATCATTGAGTTTTATAGTGATGTGTATTGTGTTGTACTCTAAATGCGACTTAACATGTGATTCGAACGACGATAAAGGAGAATATACACTAGAATGTAAACCCAAAGATGCAGGTGATCAAGAATTATACGACAATTCGATATTTAGTGATATTGAATGTGACATGGCAAGAGATGAAGATGATAAATACATATTTAGTGCTAAAACCTGTTCGATAACCAGCATCACAAAAGACTTATTTTCGGAAGTGCAATGTATTACCATTATTGATTTATCTAATAATTTTTTATCGGAAATACCAGAAGAAACTTTCAATGGATTAAAAAGATTAAGAAAAATTGACCTCAGTTACAACCAATTAAAAAATATAGCAAAAAAAACTTTCTCTGAATTGCCAGAATTAAAGGAGTTAAATTTATCAAATAATCTACTAAAGATTACCTCTGTTGACGCAGGAATTTTTAGAACCACAAATATAAAGATCTTGAATATGTCACACAACGAAGAGATTTATCTATCGGCTGTAATTAAGGATCTTAATCCAACACATTTATATTTATCGCACAGTAAGGTTATACTAACAAATAATATTTTTATGGGAAAAAATACCGAGGGCTTATTACGTTTAGAAATGTCAAACACAAGTTTATCCAATTTACCTAATAATATATTTCATCCGCTGAAGAACCTGAATTTGCTCGATCTTTCCCACAATAATTTAAAAGAATTGGATGATGATTCATTCGCTCATCTAATCAAGCTAAAAGTTTTAGTGATATCTCACAACAAACTCGAATCTACAGAATTGTCATTTGATAAAAATGTTATACTTAATAATTTAGACCTGTCTTTCAACGAATTTGCAAATTTAGAGAGGAATGTATTTATTAAAAATATAAATTTAGTTAAGTTATCACTCAATGACAATAAATTAACTAGTATACCTGAAATTAAGTTCCTAAGTAAACTAGAATATTTAGATATATCTAATAATCCTTTAACTCACCTTGATAAAAATGTTTTTGACTCAAACACAGAATTAAAAGTTATATATCTAAGAAACATAAAATTAAAAAATATAAAAAAAAAAATTTTTGATCACAACGTCTATATTCGAACGTTGGATTTATCTAACAATAATTTACAAAAACTAGACGAAAATATTTTTAAAAATAATAATGATTTGCAAACTATAAATTTGCGAAACAATGAATTAAATGACTTTAAAGATAATTTTTACATTCCTGAACGTTACTTAAAAACTCTAGACATTTCCTGCAACAAAATAACGTTATTGCCGGGAAAAATGCTGACAAGTTTATCTAAAATAACAGTTTTACTTCATGGTAATCCGATTAGTTGTATTCAGTTAAAAGATATACTAAACAGTCTTCAGAATCTTTCTAGAGAACATTTTATTCGTGGTAAAACTATATCATGTTTGTATAGAGATAGGAATGAAGATACATATAATAAAACGTTTGACAAATGGCTAGCACAAAATGATTGTCCTAAAAAAAATTAAATACCCAACTGAAAAATAACTTATACGTTAATATATACATGTCTATCTAAAACGCAAAAAAGTTGATAACACTATTTACATATATATATATTATAATATATATGTATTATGATAAAGTTAAACATAACTGCACAAATATTGCTACCAATATAAATATTGTTAATATGTATGTGTATGTATTTTATTTTATATTATATAATAACTTCAAAAATAGTTTGCTATTATATTTTAAACGATATTCGCTCCGTATTTAACCATACCATTATGTACTGTTTTTTTTATTGTGGTATATACATTTAAATCATCGCAACATTTGTGCAACAATATCTAAATATGAATATATGTATTGTATATGTTATTTTTATGAAGTATTATATTAATGTTTTATAATTTTTCAAAATATATTTTTATTATTTTTTTAACACTGTTATTTTATTTAACGATAACCCAAAATAGGTATATACCAATATTGTACAATTTTCAAGCAATTACATACATTGAATATTTTATAAATCGTCATGTTATTAATTGTCTATTCATATAAAAAACTGAAATTTAAGTTAACAGGTGCTGATTTGATTATCATAACAAAGAGCATGCTACTAACAAAAGTAAATACTACCAACTAACCTACAATAAAATATAATAATATAAGACTATAATTTAACTTAATTATACATACTTTAATTTAATGTTAAATATTTTAAGAGATTCTCTAGTGGGAGAAATATATATTATATAAAAATGACATATTCTTCAAATAGACAGATTACATTTTTTTTTAAATAGCAAAAAAATATTTTGCTAATTTTTAGTTTTTTGTTGTAAAATCAACTCTGTTTTTTAACGTCTTAATCAATCAAGCACATTTTGAGAAATGTATAAACGCTCAAGTAAACTTTCAATGCATAATAATGACGCTTCGAGGAAGTTCTGTCTCAAAGCAACCCTGGTCCATATCTTAGGATTCATACACCGCTGAACAGGCCCCAGCCGAGTCACCAGTTATTCACTCATTACAGTAGCGGTATCCATCAGACTGTAACAGTGTCATAATAACAGCCTCTTTCAAGAACAACGGTTCCAGCTTCGATTCTAGCCGATGAGCAATTACGATAAGAGCATGCCTTACGCAAGAGTGCTCAAAGTTGTGCAGATACATATCTACGCCTTTATCGGTCAGCTTTCGGAGAGGTGACACGGAAGAGCCTCTTATTACGTGAACTGAATCGACTACATTTATTTTGCATTTTTAAAAGCGACGTAAACAACTTATCTTTTTTATTTTTTTAATAATATGTTTGTCTGTTGCATTAAAAATATTATAAATGCAACTTTTGACGCTACATATAATTATAAAAATACAATATAGATTGAGAAACACGCGGTTGCGATAAAAAAATATTTAATTAGCATTTAATTTTTTTTTAATTAAATAAAATAGGTCTAAAATTGCTAGAATAAATAGTACACACTTGCTTATGTTTTGGGTATTTCTACAACATTCACCGACAAAAACACTTACAATTGAAAATTACTACTCTCATTTTGTATTTATAAAAATCATTCTGCATATAACAGAATCTCTGGAAAATAAATATATCAACGAACAGTATTACTTTTGCGTAAAGCACATGACAACACATTATTTTTTTATTTGACAGAAAATACGCTTATTATTGTGGTGACCACACACATAATGTTTGAAAGAGTATTTTTCTCAAAACTTGCGTTAATAAACTTTGACCAAAATGATCATCCATTAACAAAGAAACAAGGTAATAGCGTAAAGGATGGACCACACAAAAGCCTTTGTTACGACCAGAAAAAATAACACGCAAGTATTCTTACTGTAAATATTTTCGGTCATGGAAATAATATTTATTTGTTGCGAAACAGTCACACATATAATAAATCACCGAAACCACAAGATTCCTGTTGCAGAATATGACCTTGAATAATTCTAAGAAACGAGTATATATATTGACTGGATGATCGCTGCATGATTGTGATGTGTGAGCAGGCTTTGCAGCCCTGGACTCCGCTAAGGAGAAGGCAGTCACAAGCGGACACTTGCAGTCGCCCGCAGAGGACATCATGGGCGTTCACATCCCGAGAGATACTTCCTAATACGAGCACCACCGTAGCAAAGAGTGATCATCCTCCGCTATACTGTCACTACCACGCCACTTACAAGACCTCTGAGGACCTCCCACTGACATCATCCATGCGCCAGCTTTTCCCCCACCGCTCCAAGAAAACATCTCACTATTTATCGACTAGATTCTAAGACTAGATTCCACCAAGCGTTCATTGGCTACGAAGTCACACCCACTAGGGTTCGCAAACCTTAAATTATATTAGGAAAAATATAATAATAAAGCTTTTGATACGATATGCTATTAAACTATATAAATATAGGACTAAATAATCTGCTCCAAGAATATCTGCTCCAACTACTACTGATTTTAAAGTAATTGCAAATAAATTACCATAATATTTTAAACATTCAAATAAAAATTTGTTGATGTTGAAAATTTAAATTAACCAGAAAAAACAAAGCTATTTTAATACACGAAACAGAGCCTAAATATTGAAATGCATTTATTAAGTAAATAGGGCAGTAACATAGAATCTAGGTATTGCGATTAATATATCAGCGTACATCTCGACTCTAAGCTAAAATTTTGCAACTTTGCTCTAAAAGGCTTGTCACTCTTGTGGTTAGGGATTCTGAAGTCTCGAGTTTTTTTGATTCCCGGGACTCGAGACCCAAATTTTTAAAGTCCCGGGAATTCCCGGGACTCGAGACTTTGATTATTTTTCGTATAATCATGAAAAAAAATTATGTTAAAAAATTAACTTATTATTAATAACTTTAATTAATTTATTATTATTAACTTATTATATTATTTGTGTTATAGGTACGAAAGGAGAAAATTTATTGAAACAATTTAAAAACACTTTATTCGATATTTATTTAAATTTAATTTATTACAATTTTTTTAATCGAAATATTTATATCAATATTAAGTTAAAACCTTTACTTTTGTAAGGAAAAATATGTTTTTAAAAACACCAAGGTGTTTTATGATGAATCACATAGCCTGTTCCTGGTTTTTGTGGCAAATATTCCAGATGTAGAAGAAACTCTCTCGCTTTCTGTAGATGTTGGTTTAATTGTAAGCAATGATTTGAATAAAAGCTCTAGATTCGGAGTTTGCTTGATAGTTGAATCTTATATCTGAAACTCCTTTTTAAAGTTGAATTTTTTATTTCTAGTCGTTGAAATATTTTGGTGTTTCGTGCGACAGAGTTGTGTTGATTTCAAATATTTTTTTTAAAAGGAAATTAACAATAATTTCGGAAGTTAATAAAGTGGCATCTCGACGACTTAGAGCTTTAACTGCCAGTTTTATAGGAGTGAGTACTTCACAAATATTTTTCAATACGTGAATGTTCGATTCATTCCAAATTTGGCCGATGCCAAGATCAATTAATGATTTTCTAATGCAATTTCGTAACTTTCAAAATCTCGAGATCATGGGTAATAAGGAATTTCACCTTGTCTGCATATCAAGACATAAATTAAGCTCGACATCAAATTCGCTCTTTACATATTTTTGTAAAATTGCACTTCGGAAAGTCTCGAGTCCCGGGTTATTAATTTTTAAATTCCCGGGACTCGAGACAGCAAAAAATCTTTGAATTCTCGGGAATAAATTTCCGGGTTGTCTCGACACAGAATCCCTACTTGTGGTTCTTAGACTAATATTTAATAGAAAGGGCGCAATCAATGCAAATTATAGAACCTTAATATATGTATATTAAAAATATTCTGAGCAATTTTTACTGTATTTTGTTGTCAAAATATAAAAGTTTTAGCAACAAAGCTCAAGACTTATATAAATCAAATATGGTTAAATATTGATATTTATGTATAATTAAAAAAAACTTTAAAAGTGACTGTGAATATTATTTTAAATATGCAAATCAAGTTATAAAATAATTAAAAATATTTAACGATACACATGCAAATATTTTGATTAATTTTTTTTATATGTACGGTCGTCCAAATAACAGTAATTAATATACACCATAATTCACCTGATAAAAAAGATGAGCTTTTGCCTTCTCCAAGAATGATCTCCATCTCCTTCGATTTTTCGCAGTTGTTGACTCCGGCTGCAGTGGCATATGTCACATCGTCTAACTACTGAAGCTTTGGTCTGATGTCCGATCTTCGGTCATCAGGATTATTTTCCAGCAATTGCTTCGGCGGTTGGGTAGCATCCATTTGTGCAACGCCCACTGAAATCCTACTATTATAAATAAAAAATAATAAGAATAAATTATTATTGCCTTAAGCCTACGTCTATCTGTTTTGTTAAACCTTCAGACTCACAATAATAATAATATAATTGTTTTAAATATAATTAAATTTACTTATTTAGTGATCCATATTGTTCGCTGATAAATCCAACCCTGTGAACATACGTTCTTGTCATTATTTAATTCACACCATAAATGTCGACGAAACTTAATTCCGAGTCTGTTCGCACGTTGGCAATAATGACTGGCACATAATTCTGTAACGTCTGTAAAGCCCCTTGTATCGTCTGCTGACTATAGCCAAGATAATACTTAAACCGTCTTGATGGATGTATCGGGGTTCATTATTCACGGCTATGTTGTGTATTGTTTTACCGAACGTCCAAAGCGCTTAAGTTTGCTCGGTAAGAAACTGATGGAACGATGCCATGTCTGAAGAAAAACGAACTAGCTGTCTGCGGCTCGATTCTAGCATTTCTCAAAGCTTGCGGTGTGTCTTATATACGCCAATGCATATTAATATTTACACTAGTATATATGTAATTTACCAATAGAACGTGTTTTTGTGATTTTAACAGTTTAGTTCACCTATGTTTAATTTAAAAAAAAAAGTTATTTGGTTACCTGGAAAAAAGATTATTTTTAGCAAATAAGATTAATATATATTTTAATAAAAATTATTACTTAGGAATTTTATATTGAAATTTACTTATATTAACTTAAAAAAACTTAGTTTTAGATTTAAATATTGTTTAATAATTCGACCATGCAAAATATCTAGCGGCTCGCTTCTTAAAATAAGTCAGTGCCAGATAGTAAATTGTTTTAATAACAGTTTTATTTATATAGTAGATAATTTATTACATATAATTTTAAATACACATATAGTTACCAGTGGCGTACGGTATTGGATGTGAGCTAGGATAACAAAATCTTTGGAGCAGTGTTCATGGATTTCAAGCGAGCTTTTAAAATAATAGATAAAAGTATAATGGTAAGGAAATTCGAGATTATATGTATAATAAAATTTATATTTAGATGATTTGATAGTTATTTAAAAAATAAAAATATAATACTTATTCCAAAGACAATATAATTTTCACGTGTACCATAGGGATGCTGTTTAAAAAATATGTATTTTAATGATATGTAAAATACATCGGTTTTCAGACGATTCATTAATTTATTGCATATGTGATAATGATAAAAAAAGTTGTAGCTAACTTAAATAACCTATTAGGTATAATAGAAAAATGGTTAAAAAATAATGTGATTAAACTAAATAGAAATAAATCTAAATTTAATAATAATTATAAATATATGTTAGATTATAATATGAAAAAAAGTTATAGAAACAGTTGATACTATACAATATTTAAGAGAAATTTTAGATAAAAAAATAATTTTTAACAAAAATTGTAATTTTATAACAAAAAAAAATGTAAAAACTGTTATATTATCTAGGATGAGAAATATGTTAGTATAAAAACAAAAAAATGTCTACAATAATATTATTTAGCCCCTCTTTAATTATTATGTAACAATAATATATACGCCAATTACAAAATAAAGTAATGATTATAAAAAATAGTTTTAAATAAAAACAGTTTCACTGGTTTTAGAAGTTTGATTGAAAAATCTGAATACTTAAATATTCAAGAAACAATGAAGTTGAATGTTTTAGTATTTATATATAAATTCAAAAATACTATGTTATTATAGTACTTCAAAAAATATTTAATAATCAATAAATTTGCTACCTAAATTAAATGAATTACCTTTACAACAACTGATATCAAATGTGAAATATTTAATACTTTCTCATATAAATTCTCGAGGTGCAGAAAATAATGGCAAATGAACATTTTAAAATCTGATTTTTTTCCTCAAGCTTTTATGTATTCGACCCTTTAATTAACAACTTCATATTAGTATAATTAATAGTGCAAATCTATGTGATTATCGTGCTCTCTTCTTTTGGTTATATCTTTCAAACTCACAAGGTCTAAGTCATACATTTGACTGTAAGACCTTTCATTAAAATAGCAAGCGTTTTTGTAGTTGTTTTTAGCGTTTAGTACAAGAAACTGATTAAATTTAAAATATCAATAAGTGAAAAGAAGTGAAAATATTAATAATCTTCCTCTGGAAATATTTCTCGAACTGCAACAATTAGGCACATTTTAATGTAGCCACCTTCCGTGAAAAGATTCATTTTATTTGCAATAATTTAGGGCACTAACAATGACGATTGATTATGAAATATGTTTATTTGAGTTGTCTGAATTTAAAGTTTAAATAAAATCACAAAAAATTAAAAACAGCGTTTTTTATTTTATTAAAAAAGTGAACATCTTTTATTTTACTCTAAACTTTTATATAGTACCTTTTCTTCTATACTTTTTAATATCTCTTTTCAAAATGAGGAACATAACATTAGATTTTATAAATATTTAAAATAAATAAAATCAATCATAGATACGATCAAATAAATTCAGAGATTGACTTCTTAAACTTAACTTGAACTAACTGTGGCTAACTTAAGTAAATAATGGATACATTGTATTCAGCGTATTTCTAATCTTAATAGTCGGACTTTCGCCGTTTTACTCTCACTCTAGCTAAACAGCACTATTGCAAGATAAGACCAACAGAAGAATTATTTTTAGGTTTTGTCCTAGGACCAGAGTTAGAGATCCTATCTATCGCGTTTCACATCAAAAAAAATTTTCTTAAATGAGTGTATAAAAATATATATAAAACTGTAATCATAGGAAGAATCACATAAAAATACAGTAATTAGTGATGTGTCTAATTGGCACATTTTTATACTGGCCTCTCTAAGAAGCTTGGACAAATAAAAAACAAGCAATTAAAACCCAAGCGCATTATAATCTAATTACATCACTGACACAGTTCATGATAAAAACTGATTAATGTTTCACGTTAGGTGACCGTCTTATTATTACAAAGGATACGTACAACGCTACTATTCGATGAGTCGCATTTTTACGTTTTAAAAATTATTTATATATAATGGTTTTTGATAGATTTAGTGTCTGTTAGGTAGTTCTCTGTGTTCTGCCATTTGCAAATGTTTATTGGTAAACCAAACCATTGTCGTTCTGCTGATTTCTAAATGTAATTGTTAAGTTTATTCAAAAATATATCAGTTTATTCAAAAATTCAATCTGCTTATGTTAAAATAACAACAAATTCAATACATAGCACGCGAAAGGTAAAAAGGTTCACTCGAGCGTTAACCGATTAATCCGTCCATTTATTAGTTTCATTTCGGCAACCATTAAACACAGCGAAGGCACGAAACGCTTTGGCCGACCGCATACAATGTTGCCAAAATCGGTTGAGGCCGAGCCTCGGAGAGGTATCCATCATTCCGTTCTCAGAGCCGACCGCAACGTTTAATATTCCTCTGGAAGATCCCTCTCCTGGACCCTCCTGGCTCTACCCACTTGACGGCTCCTCAACACACCCGAATTGTTCTCTCATCTTTAGACGGGACCCTCCAGACCGCAATAGTTGTGCGCTCCTGCCTTGTGCGTATATCGACGTTTGATTTAACTGTCAGCCTCCGCAATCGACGTTAATCTTTTGACCTCTAACTGCCCCTACGGGCTCGAATTCCGGCGTACTGACCCTAATATAGGACGTATGTTTAATTTTAAATTATAATTAATATCGTTTGCCTAGGAAAATGGAAATCAACATTGTTTTATATCATACAATATATACTACGAGGCATTGAGAATCATAGAAAGCTACTGAATACATTTTGAAAAGATCGATATAAATATATATCGTATTGAATGTCTTTTAATCTAAGTTTTCTTAATTGCACCTAAGGATCTTGAAGATAATATAGGTAAATCACCTTCCACTCTAATAAAACCTTACTCTCTCTTTCTTTGTCCATAGCAAAAAATATTAAATTTGGACAAAAGCACCTTTCATCGAAATTTTTCTTATAAAATAGACCTCATAATAATCCTTATGCCTGCACTACACTCTCTGGAAGTAGTCCGAACCGAAGTTAAAACTGAAGTCGGTTGAGACCTACGACTTCGAGTAAGCTACCACACTGTTTTCATATACTGTCCGGACGGCGGTCGTGAATGAGGTCTGGACGGCGGCTTTTGTCACGTACAGCCCGCATATTTGCGCGCGGTCGAAAAATGTGCCAAATAATCGCAATTTTGAAATTTTCATATTAATAAAATTACGCTACTGATAATTTAAAAAAATTGTGTGGGCACTCACCAATACAATATCAGTGAAAACTTTTCGGTCGTAAATATTAAATTTACGCAAAATCTTTGTCGGTTTTTGCAAAATGCCATAAAGCATAAAAATGATACTACAGAATGCGAACACCTCATCTGTGACTATCCTAAAATTTGTCGCCATCGATTCTAAATAAGAATTCGTTATGGTGTGACATTTATATAAACCGATCTAGGAAAATACATGAAGATATTCGAAACGATTTTTTAATAAAATCAAGTACCACTAATTATTTTTTAATTATTTAATTGTATATGAAAAAAAATATAATAATGATATATGTTAGAAGAATATACTATCCAAAATATAATTAATCCTTTTTGGTGCCCTAAAATATTCAAAGATGTCAGTAAGAGTTTTTTGAAGTCCCCGATAAGCATGTGGTGTTATAACTTTACCACGTGACTACGATGCAGCGCTCGACATGCGTGTTGACCATAGGACGCATACGCGCATACTGAAATTTAACTGAGCTACTCGTTCTATTTCAGTTTGCAAAAAACCATATCATTATCTCACTGTCGTCACTTAACACGCGAGAGAGCGAAAGGGGAAGTATCTCACCGCTCGCGCTCGAAAGAGCAGCTCCGACTTCGGTCCATTTGCGCTCGAAGTTGGCCAAGTCGACTGAATTACCACCACTTTACCTCCCGTTCTCGGTAACCTCAGACAACTTCCGAGAGATTTTAGAACGGACAGAACCGAACTCGACCGAAATAACCCCGAAAGAACCCACTATATTCTCCGTCCTTGGCCAACCTTGGCCAACTTCCAGAGAGTGTAGTACAGGCATTATATAATATTATAATAATCGCTAAAAACTTTTTTGCAAAATAGTGGTAAATTTAAAAAATTAAAAATTCTTTACTCTGTTGGATAAAATCCTACTTAAAAGGAAACTTAATAAAAAAAAATTTTTTTTGTCCATAACTAAACTATATATTGCAATTTTTAAAACAATTGGGCAAAAATTTTTAGCCAGTGAATATTTTATACAAAAGTGCATCTTATATAAAAATTTTATAAAAACAATGGATACTAAAAATACGTGTAAATTGGTGAGTAAATGTCATAGATACTTTAAAAAAAATACCAGGAAATTACGCTATCAAAAATAGTCTTGGGTGTGAAGGACCAGCAACTATTTTTTCGTTCTTAAATATTATAGAAACTTAACAGTAGACTACACGTTAAAGTGGTACACTATAAAACGCGTACTTTCCAGCAGCAGTTTAGTTCTAAAAATGAAGTAAGCCTTACTATCAGTGCTGTCAAATCAATTTCGGAACAATGGGTTTCCGATATAAACACCCATACCTCCATTTACGTGATTAATAAAATAGTTAATAAGATTTAAAAATCATTTGCAGGCAGTATCAAAAAATTTACAAGGATTTGAAAAAACAATTAAACATATAAATTGATAGCAGATTATTTTATTTGAGGTAAATTCAGAAGAATCTACTACTACACATTTTATTAATAATACTTTTTAAACGATTAGTTACATTCTGAAAACTGAAATTTGTTTTACTAAAATACACAAAATAGAATGATTATATTGACTATATGTAAATCATATACACATAAATACTATTATGTGTGCTTGCGAAATATTCGTTGACATGTGGGTTCAATGTTTGGATAAATACGTTTATATATTAAACCGCACGGAACATCAAAGGATTTTTTCTGCAACATTTTAAAATATTTCCCTTGTGCGGGTCGTTTTCCATTTAATACACAGAAAAAGGGCTTTGACGCAACGCTTGCCCTATTCGATAAGCTTTATGGAATTATAGCGAGTCAAGTTGAATTTTTTGGAACCGGATGGCTCCATGCTAGAGGATATATTGAATATAAATGAAATAATAACAAATGTTAGTAAAATATATGTATGTGCAAATTTAATATCAAAACATTTTTTTTTTGCCTTTCTAGTGATGAAAAAATACTCAAAATATAGGCAGTAAAATACTTTTGGTAAAAATCAAAAGCAATTTCTGTTAAGATGTAATCAAATCAAGTAAATATTGGGCTTTTTATGTCTATAATCTGTTTTTGATAATTGGCTATATATTTTGCATTTTTTTATATTGAATTTTTTTTTCTATTCTAGAGCGATTAAGTTATTTTCTACAATTAATTAACAGCTGCTTTTAGTTTCTCAACTTCACACAACTACAATTGATTTTTACTGATCTAAATTTAATTACAAACATCATTATTTATCTTGTTTACTATTTGTTTTTAATAACTTACTTGGATTCAAAAAAAATCTATCTTACTATTTATGCCATACTCGCATGATTTATATTAATGTCATGTGAATTGAAAATTAGGACGGTAACAATACATTAAGGGAGATCTGCTGGCGCTTAAATTCAATGAGACCTTCCGAATTAAAAAGAAAGCTATGCAAAGTCGTGTATGGAGGAGGAGAAGTCGGGGGAATAAAACGCCACCCTCTTCCGTCTGCACTTTCGTCCACGCGAAGATTAAACTCGGACAAAAAACTCATTCTTCTTCAATTAACTTCAGCAAAAAAGAAAAACAGCCTTAATTTATCACGGCCCACTTGCATATATCTTCGTTTACTTAAAACGGTATTACCGGCCTTAAGTTACCGAAACAGTGTGTTACACCGTTTCGGCATTTGATTCCTGTGTCGTATTTCGCGCCAGAGCGGTAAGGAGAGATGCCCTGGTCTTTGGTTGGAGCGGGACGGAAAACTAATTACAATGTGTAAGAAGGCCGTAGACACCTTGAGCAACCACCCGCGGAGTGAAATTAAGTGAAGCCAAGAATTATGAGCAGAACAATATTACTTCACACCGCGACCGGGTGAGAACTGCGAGCGCCATCTACAGTAATTTATAATCATCATTATTTCATTATACGGCGAAGGCGCTAACGGTGCCTTCACACAGGGGCAGGTGTCGCCAAACTTTGGCTCCGGTGACAACGCACCCGAATATCCGATGGAAGACAGCGACAAACTATTGCCAATATATCATGCGTTACATAACGCTTTAGTACAGTATATAAGGGTGCTGCTATAGACGAACTACCAAATCCTAGAAGTCAAAAAATAGGTTAAACCTTTATTTTATCTTAACTCAACAACCGAATATTTTGAACCTAATTTTAAATAAATATCAGATTACTTGAATAATTTATTGAATTAAATCCGAATTGCCTTCTTGTGTTTCTATTGACAAAAATTAGTTTACACATTGACTGATAAATAATGATATGAAAGTTAAGAGGTGGAAAATTAAAATGAACTGAAATAAAACAGCACCAATTATTTTTAGAAAAGTACCGTCGAAGATTGGTGAAGAGTGTCTTTCTCTAATGAATCCAAATTTAATCTGTGCGACTGTGCGCCAAAAGATTTCATCCTTTATGCATTAAGCACCCTATGTAATGATCTGGGGGTGCATGACAGCTTATGGATTGGGCTTTGTAAATTTTGTCCAGGGCACCATGAATGCTAGAATATATAAATTATTTGTATAAAACGACTTTATTCCAACCATTGAAGAACATTCCCAACATACTACTGAACCCTTGTTTCAAAACGATTCTGCGCCATGCCATCGAGTTTGTTCTGTGAGTCCAATTTTAGTTTTTACATTCAAACTTTCACTAAATTAATACTCTATCTATAGATTACACAATTCGAAGAGCAAATGAAAATCACATCATTAACATGGACAGGAAACAGCCTCGACCTAAACCCATATGAAAATTTATAGGCAATAAAACCACAATTAAGAAAAAAAAATTCAGACGAACTGAAAAAACATATCATGAAAGTGTGGAATGAGGAGATCATTTTAAAAATATTTCAACATCTGTATTTATTGATGCCAGGCAGAATACATGAATTTATTGAAAATAAAGGTGAAATTACGGCAAAATAATTTTGTTAATATGTTATAAAAGGTTTTTTTTTACAAGCTTCTAATTTTTAAATATGCTCGATATTTTTTTCTATGAATAGAACAAAAAGAAGGTCGCGCGCACGTGTTGAGTTGGAGGCTCGCCATTATGCACTTGCTGGGACGACGAAAAAAATGCACTTTCCCCAGAATTTAAGCAATTATATCTTCCTAATTTCAAAAAGTATTAACGGAAAACGAAAGTTAACGATTATAATTATCGATAATCAAATCAAAAACATGTAAAAAATGCATCAAAGTTGATAAAATATTTACTTAATAACTTTAAAATGGCCACAGCCGTAATTGTACTATTTAAATAATTGTTGAAAAAGTAAAGTATCCAGTAAGTTTTTATTGCTTAATTAAAAACAATTTTAAAAAGGTGATTGACTTCAGGATTTTTTTTGGAATTTTTAATCTTAAAACAATGGTAAACAAAATTAGCGAATTGCTTGAAAATAAACCATGAGCGTTATTTCAGGTTCATTATCATCATCGTCAATAAATAAATGTTAACGATTTAAATATGTACTTAGTCAAAATCTCAGTAAGTTTATCATTTTTAGTATTGGAAATATGTGCCTTAGTTTCTTGAGTATTGATTAAAATATTATTAATATATTACCGAAAATATTTTTTTGTTAAAAAACTTTTCGTCATCACTACTATTTATTTTATGATTATATTTATTAGCACAGTCGTCTGTAGTTAAAAATAGTAATATAATTTAGTTTTTAAAAATATGTACTTTAATTTAAAAACAAAACTTTTTAGATTGAGAACCATAGATAACAATTTACACGTCTAGGCTTTGACAATAGTCTGGTGTTCGGCGAGCGGCTGGCTTAGATTGGTCAAAAAAATGTATCCAAATCCTCACAGGGATTAACAGATTTTATAACAATTTAAGATAAAATAGTTTGAAATTACTATAAAAAAATATTGTAATATATTAATTTTATATCTGTAAATAAGAAATAAAATACAGAAAATGTAATAGCAAGCTACTTAAAAAAGCTTCATAAAATATAAAAAAATGGTAAAACAATTTTGGGTAATGGTAAATGTTTATGATGGTCATCCCCCAGATTTATTTTTAAAAAACATAGTCGATTAGATCAGTTGTGTGTCAAAACATGCATTATCATTTGTATGTCCAAACGAGTGCACTGAAACCACTTGACCTTACTTCAACATAAAAAATGGGTTTTGGCAAATTTTTTTGCTGAGCTGTACCTTCCATTCCTAAATTTCGCATTGCATACGACTAGAACGCAATAAACGCCAAAGATTCTAAAAAAAATCTTAATCAGTTAAAAGCCAAAATTTTGGCAGTGTTTTGATAAACTGCTGAAAATGGAGTAATCTATTAATTTCCATGTCTTAACATATATAAGATAAAATTTTAAATAAAAGATAGAAGAAAAGTACAAAACAATGTTTTGACTATAAAACATATTTACTACTTAAAAATGTACTTAATTTAGTCATAAAAAGTAAAACAAGAAATACAATGCATATTTACAAAAAAATATGATTTATTAATCAATCGATTTATTTATCAACTATTTAATAAGTGTAATGGTTTTACTCACAACAATAGATAAGTGTTTCGTTAATTTATATTGGCATTATACATATATACCTATCCTTTAATTTATATTTATACAACTACACATATTGAGTAATTGTTCCTCGAGTTGCGTCGGAATTCGTCCAAATGGGTATCTTCATTCCGCGTCTCTTCTATATAGTAAGTACATATTATAGAAGACCTTCGTCAACTCTTCAGTCAAATGCACAAAAGACGCCATGACGGCGATCCTTCTTTATGACACTCGTATGTCAAACGTCAAAACATTTTGACAACAACACCGATGATTTCTTTGTATCATTTGTCAACCTTTCCGAGTGTGTCACGCGAGACGACTCACTTATAAACTTATCGGAAAATATATTACATACGTGTATTTTTATTTAATATAACATTTTATTACAGAATCGTACGTTAAATTAATATAGAAAAAACCTGGTAAAATTGTCGCCCCATGGTAAATAAAAACGTTTGTTCTGAATACAGCGTCTGGTTTGACGTGAAGTAAATTAGATGTCAAAGTTTACCGGAAACCATTATTAAACGTCGAAGGACACGGATGGAAAAATTAAGCCACGGCAAACTAGTGTTGATTTTACAAATCGATTATCAAGAAATAATATTAGAGTATAATAGTGGTGAAAAAATTAAAGGTGATTTATAAAGTTATCTACACTTGTTGTAATAAAGTATGTTATATATTATATATATATAAATATGTATATATTTTTTTTAATTTTTGATTTATTTTATTTCTAATTTTATTATAATAGTAATATTATAAGTTGATTTTTGTATAATAAGAAATGATTTTTTTGCTTAATTGATTAAGCGGTTATCGCATTTAATGCATCCTCCACAGAGTTAAGATCAGAATAGCGCAGTTTGTAACACTTAAGAGTAGTAACCCTTAGGTTCCTTATAGCTCTTAACAATTTATACATTATATTAAATTGGTTTTATTATAAAAAAATAATAATAAAATAATTTCAGTATTTATTTAAATCAATAAAACAAATAATAGCTCGAATTAAATTACTTTACCTAGAAATGACTTTGCAGTAAGCAATTCTCGATTCACGATTTTCAAGTTAATCGCATAATTCGGCTGAAAAGCAGCGCTTGATACGATATCATCACGCTTTTCAAAAGTCATTTCTTAATATGCACCCAGCACGCGATATCGTGTGGCGAATACGAGCGAATCCGTTAAAACTATGCTAGGTGTATTTCGAAGCACGACATAAATAATCTTTAGTCTACGACGTGAATTGTACAATATTTCATCCAAGTTGTTTATTTACCGAATGAAATATTTCGTCTTGGTTATAAAGAAGTTGTTTCTTATTTATAATCGAAAGCATATTTGTGTATACGAGTTTGCGGTACGCAACAAAAGCATGTAAAGTGCCTCAGGTGCACAATAAACCTCTTATTTAAACGATAGTCGTCAATAGCGCTTTCGTTTCGATGCTACTACTGCTACATTGTAACTAGGGACCGATGATAAAAGTGAGACGGGACCGAATCGTAAATAAGAGCATTTTACTGTCGGAACCACATTGAATTGTTCCATTGTCGTCGATACTTCGACGTAATTAAATTTCACTAAAAACCTTTTTTACTTATACTTAATTAATATCCATTTAGCTTTTTACAATATATCTTTAAAATATTTAAAAGTCAATAATTAACAAAAATCAGAATAAAAACAAAAAAATCCGCAAGAATCAGGTACGCACAGTCCGTCCAAGATATGAACGCTCATTGTCACAGTATTGGTGAGAAAATATAATAGGGCGATAATGTGAAATTACGAGCTTAATTAATTTTTACTTTTTTAATATATTAGTAATTTGTTGAGAAAAGTGTAAAATATTATTTTCTTACATATTTTGTTTATTTATATACATATTTAACTCAAAAATATGAAAGCAGTTTTGGTATCACTCTCCAGGCTAAATATCTGTTTAATATAATATTTTTAAAAATACCAATAGAATATTACAGGAATTGTTTTATTGATTACAAAATACCACAACATGACAATAATTTATAATAAAAATATAACATATTAGAGTTTTTAATTAAATTTCCAACATATGCTAACCCTACCCTTAAAACAGCCCTGATTTAGTTTTGGTAACGTTCTCCTACCGGTGTAAACAAATTCATGGAAAACTCTGTATGTATGCATGCATGGGTACACGCACCCTTATTTCTATCACAATCATGATGAGCACTAACATCTTGGATAGACTATATGTATATTAAATATATTGTAATAAAAATACTCAAAAAAAATAAAGAGAGTTTTAAATTAAAAAATAAAGATATTTGCTATTTTTTCAAATTTACTTTTTAAACTATAAACATTTATGATTTTTTTTACTTATATATATATATATATATATTAATTCTTAGTTTTTCCTCTACGATTGTTTTTAACGATATAACGATTTTTTAATTTCAAATACCCAATATTTTGGATCAAAATGGTGGATTGGGCTGACTAACGAACTCAGTAGAAATATAATATTTATAGAATATATTTTTAGAACAACTTTCATGTCGATATGAATGAAACAACAGCAGTAATTATATCCTAAATTTGGTAATACTCCACAGAAACTTATTCCACATTTTTTTTTATTCTAAAACGTTTTTGCCTTACTTACTAATTATCTGGGATTTTTTTATTGGGGTTATGAATTTTTTGTTGTTCTAAATACCCGATATATCGCAACACAATGTCGAATTAAACCAATTTTAAAGTAAGCTTAATAGCAATAGGATTAAAACAATGACGATAATTGTATCCTCAAAAAGGCACATAATTGACAAAAAATGTAAAAAAAGAACATTATTTTAATATTTATTTTAGACTCATTTCTATTGGCAAATATTTTTTACTTTTTTTCCATTGTTTTTTTAATGGAGTTACGATTTTTTAATATCCGCTATTATAAAACAAGGTGTCAAATTAGGCTGATTAGCAAACTATGTCAAAATATATGATGTACAAAATCCATTTTAATTAAAAAAATATTTTTTATATATGTATATATTATTTAAACTACGGCATTAATGTGTCCTTAATTTTTTTTTATTTCTCACAATTGACAAATAATATTTTTTTTATTTTTATTTTAAAACATTTTTTTGCCGTTCTAAATTGCTGCTTTTTTATAAGATGGCAGATTAGGCTATTTTTAAAGTGAGTTACATGTCATCAAAACAGCAACAGTTATCATGCCCCCAAAAATAACAAAAAAATATTTTGTGAAAATTTTTTTTTTTTTATCAAAACAGTTTATTTTTTTTTAAATTTACTTTTAATAATTGCTTTTATTCAAGTGAAGATTCGAGACTAGACTAGATTTTTGATATGATTGTTAGCTGATTATTTGATTATGTTTGTTAGCTGATTAAAATAGCTAACAAACATATTCGATATTTCTAAATGTTCCTTTTTTAAAAAAATAAAGTAAAAGTTACGGCAGTATAAAATAAAATAAAATAAAATAAAGTAAAAGTTACTCCAAAAATCACTAAAAAAAAGTAAGAAAATCAAAAACATTTATTATTTTATAAAAATTAAAATTAAAAAAATGGTAATATTGTGGACTTATATAACAAAATTTTAGCACTGATAACTGTTAAAGTTTTTATTACATCGATATAAAAAATTTTCTGAAAATATATCTTGTAAAAATAATATCTCAATTCAGTTTGTTTCGAATCTTGTTTCAAAATGCCAACTATTTAAAATAATTGAATAATTGCAGAGAAAAATATAAATGTTAAAAATGTTTATTAATTAAATATAAAATAAAATATTACCTAATTTTTTCCTAAGAAAAAAATTGTAGAATAGTAAAAATGAAAGAGAAAATAATAGAGACGGCAAAAATAGTGTTCATAAAAAAATATTAAAATGAAAGTAACCTCTGTGTTTACACAATCTTCTATAAAAAATCCACTTAATACGGATTTTTTTTCGAAAAATCTATCTAAAATATGTAACAAAATTAAGATAATAGATTTATAGTGAGCGTTTTAATTATTGATTTTTATACTAAAAAATATACTAGAGTAGATAAAATTTATTTATTTCTATAATGTGGAATATAACAAAACAATGCTATAGTTCTAAATAATTTATATGGACATTAAAAGTATTTTTAATTACTATCTTCTAAATATTTTGCCGATCTCCGCTATATTGTTTTAAAATATCTAGCATTTAAAAAATCGTAGTTTACTTTACTTTTTAATTAGCTTAAGTCGTTCACTTTTTTATCTCTATCACCAATACAATAAAGTATCGTTTATGTACATATTTATTTTAATAACTGTGGCTGTAGTTTTATGTTTAGAGTGAAAAAATTAATGCTAGGGTTTCCTGCTATAAGATCATCAACATTAAAGAAAATGTTTTTTTCACAGCATCAACCTAGCTACCTAAAACTAAATTGGTATTGACTTTATATATTGTGTTTCAGAATAGTTGAGTTCGTAAAGGAATTTAATAAACGATAATGTAGAGACGTCGTTTGCAGAAATACAAGCGATAAAAGTTTATTACATATACAATTTTGAACCAAATGTCCGACCGTGTGTAGATGAAAACTCACATTGAATCTATAAAATTTAAGAAAGAATTTTTTCCAATTTCGAGTAGCCAATTCGAACAACACACGTCGATATTTTAATTCAAGTACAATTACACTAATATGTCTTATCACTAGGAACGGAAAATAAGGCTATTCACTTTTTTAATGATACTACTAACAATATTTTATTTTTACTCCAATTATTTTAAATTTAACTGTTATCTTGTAACGTTTCCGCATATAATAAGGATTTTTTAATGTTTAAAATATTGAGATAATATTTTGATAGTAAAAAATATGTATATATAAATACGGTCGCCTTGATAACTACAGATTTTGTGTCCTTGTTATAACAACAATATAAAATATTATTAAAAATTTTGCTAATATGTGTAAATGAGATCATATTTTCCTATTAGATCCACTATGATAAATAAAAGGATCTATCTAACAAATTTTCGACCAAAATGAAATATTTAAATAACTTAACTCATTAACATAATAATTGAATTCTAGCTATCTTTTTTTGTCAATTAGATTATTTACAAAAAAATCTATGCAGAGCTATGTAAATATGGTTTTTATACGCATTTTTTTCCGATTTATCAAGGAAAGCGAAAGTTTGCCTTTACTTTCTCAATTTATCTAAATATATTTTATAAAGCATATATACTAGTTTTAGGCGGTACTTTTTTTTATACAAAAAAAATAAAAATAATAAACAAGAAATCTGAAGTTTTTAATCCGCTGTTAATAATATAATCTAGGATAAATAGTACTCTAAATCAATAGTGGCCAACCAGTGATCCGTGGACCTCTGATGGTCCCCAAGAATATTTTGATAGTCCGCGAAGAAATTTTATTATATTTACAATTTTCGTGTCATTCAAAATGTTTCAATATATTATTATTAAAATTTTTATAATTTTCACCTTATCAAATAGCATATCCATTAAATATCTAATCGAATATTTGGTATTAAAAATGCAATATTAAGTTACTTAAGATCGTAAGATCTTTTCCCGAAGATGATTACAAATAAACATTTTATATTTTCTAATTACTGTTTTAATGAAATTAGGTCTATCAAAAAATCTTTATTTAAATTTACGCATTAAACGTAAAAAAACAAAACTTCTTATGGATTAAGAGTGCCATAAATCCATTTATCATTTTATTTTACCGGCCAGTGCGAACCGTAGGTGACAATAGTCGTAATTAATTGAAAGCATTAGAAACTTTTTACAAGTTTAATTACAGTTTCGAGGCTAGGAACTCTAACATTAAACTGTTTGCGTTATATGATAAAACAGTTTAATGTGTGGTTTTTATTAGCTTAATAAAATCCGAGTGAACTCTGATCTTAATTTATTTTTTTAATTTGGTAAACTAAAATCAAGATAGTTTTTTTCAGTCAAAAAAATATTGAAAAAGTTACAAAATATTACGATTTAAAACATAAGGAATGATTATCTTATTTAAGCAAAGACAAAAAAGAAGATATATACATATTTATATATGTGCAAAATTTAATACAAATATTAGACAAAAATAAATCAAGCCTTTAGACTAAACGAAACAATTATCTAATTTAAATATAAATTAAAAAAATACTTAAAAGTCTTTAATTGCATTAAAAAAATAATCAATCGAGTATTTCAGCTTTTTACTAATTGCTGAAGATATAATTTTCAAAACAAACATACTTAATGACGTCTAAAAATCTTAAATGATTTTTTTTGATTAATATATTATTTTTCTGAAACCCCATTAACACTCAAGCTGTTAAACAAAAAATGAACTTTATCAAGAAATATATAAATAAACAAATTTAAAGGTACTTAAGGGAGTAATATGATATTTTTATGGTGTGCACTGTTTTTTAATGTCAATCAAAACAAGAGCAAAATATGTTTTTACTGTGTTTTAAAATGCATAAATAAGTATGATAATAATAATAATATTTTTTCAATATTTGGAAGATATCTTGAGAAGCAAAGAATCCACAAAAAGAAGAATAGACAGAGCAAAAAACACAAACTTAACGAGTTTAAACAGTATATAAAGAGCAATAACAATAGATTCCTTAACTTTAAAATTGAAGACAAGAAGCTCCATGTGTAAGGATAAAGAAAAATACATGGGTTAAGCACTTCAATGCTAATGAGAGAAACTCAAAACAAGAAAATTACTACTTTGAAGAGACTCAAACAAAAATATTTAGTGGTTATGAACCATCTCCAGTGGAAGTGAATAAAGCGTTGATGCGTCTTAAAAATACTCGGTGAGCAGGTACACACAATCTTACTACAGAGATGCTAGAAATATATGAAGATACTCTTCTGAAACACACACAAAACTACTTTTTAAACACAAAAGAAGAGTGATTTATTAATCTATAGATGTATTACATTAATAATACAACATATAAAATATTGTGTCATATTATAGTGAGCCACATGCAACCATATAAAGATAAAATAATAGGGAAATACGAATATAGATTAAAATGTTTTCTCAAGGGTAGTAAAGTCTTAAAAAAGTAATCATAGACTTATTCTTTATTAAAAAGTTTAAAAAAAAATTAAATGAGACTAAACCCATATATCGGAATAGTTATGAGAGCGAGTCAAGAGCGCTAAACAGTTTTTCGATTTGTTCTAAAAAGTCATAGTTAGAAACCGGGGAGTTAAAACAGGGGAGAACCGGGTACAATGGGTCGGATTCTTTCGAAGGCTCATTTACTTCTATTGCGCGGACTCGGGACTGAAAAAGCGCTAGAATAGCGAAAGTTGGGCAGTAAACATTTTCAGTGCTACCCGCCGCCGCGTGTATCCAAATGAGAGAAGCCTTTCGGTGATTTACATGGGCTGAAAAAGGGATCGGCGAAATGGGGAAATAATCGATGGAGACGTTTGCTCTTTCACTTAACTCCGGATCAAATCCGTTTTATGGCCGCCCCTTTATCACCGCCACTTTCCGGCGTTCGCATTCGATATGGAACAGGAGGCTTTATGCTTCTTTCTCACGGTGGTGGAAAACTCCCCTTCGATCCTTGGCACCGAATGGTTTTTGTTTAACTGTGCGCGCCCCCGAAAGGAGTACACAACTCGGGCTGCTTTCCATAACAATGGAAATCGAAGTCGTTTTATGAGAATCGAACCTGCTGTGTGGTACACACGTTGCGCTAGACGGGCGCTGCAAAAGTTATTAAAATAAAAATTATATGATATCAGAATGCTTTTGTCGTATTTTCAACTCGTAATTTTATTAAAAGTTCAAAGAAAACTGGAATCATGGGCTTATTCAAAAAAATTCTCAAAGCTTTTAACATATCTTTAATGTATATCCAATAGTGAAAATTCTACAAAAAATGATAGATGTCTTGAATAATTCTACATTTTTTCAGACCCGTCCAAAATGCTACGCTAAAATTAAATATTGGTAAAAGTAACATAATATCATATTTTTATTATACAATGTACTCTTGATTATCTGGGTACAAATTATTTATGCTTCAAATATTTTTTATTTATTTCTAGAGAATGCGTTAATGTTGTATCGATAGAAAAACCTTTGAATATTGGTTTAAAATCAAATACATCCTAAGAAATTAAAAGGTTCTCATACGAACAAAAATCATTTCGTAAACGAACGATGACCTTATGGTTGAAAAATATTTACCGAATTATTCTCAAACCTCTCTGAGAAAAATAATGACTGAATTAATTTTTCCACAATCTTAGTCAAAAGTGAAGCCAGTAACACAAAAAGATTTTTTCTTACATAAAAATAGATGTATTGGGTTTTAAAGAAACTTAGCCTAATAATATATATAAAATATTCAGCTTAATTATAAATTTAGAGTGCTTTCAAAATGTCGATCGAAAATATATGGAAGGGTTTGCTCACAATTCAAACGATCGGGGTTTTCAATGCTTGAATGATTCGGATATCGTTTCAATTGTCACTCAAACAAAAGAGGAAGGATGTTATAGTGAGAATATAAGTGATAAAGATACTTATAAATAGAAGATACGGCACTGACTTGAAACTTTAATGAACTACATTGACCAGAAGGGATTCGAGTATAACTGTTCGTACTGATATTCGAAAGTTGTTGAGAATTTTTTTTTAAAAACCAAATACAAATTTATAGTTCTGATTATTTGCATTTTTTAATAATCTGTGCCATATACTGTATTTACATTATTGAAAGTTATTGACAGTTTGTATTATTTATATAAAATAATAAAAAATAAGTTATAAATAAATCACTGATATGCAATTCATGTAGTAATTTCTGAATAATGTAAAACAATTTAAATTCTCCTGGGTTAGATTGATTATATAACATCATAATAAAAAAAAACTTGTATTGGCTTTCACTACTTATCTAAAATATTTATTGCATGCTTATCATTTGAGTATTAAATTCACTACATGGAAATCAAACAAAATCCGTGTAATTTTTTTTTAATAAGATAGAACTTCCAGCAATTATTATCTCATTAGTCTAATAACTATGCATAGTAATATATTTAAAAAAATACACTTTTGAGCCTAAAATAATCTCTCGCTAGTAAAGTAATAAATTTTTTCATAAATTCTTAATAAACACATTTCCGCTAATTTTATCATAAAAAGTAAAGGATTATTAATGCTAAACATTGAAAAGCATTTAAGCAAAGCCCATATATTAAAATTCAAAGGTCATAGCTCTGTTGTTTCACTCTTAATGTGGCAAAAACAGTTAGGTTAGTTTCATATTAGGGTCCCGCAGGGTAGTTTGCTCGAGCCATTCTCATTCATTATATATACTGATTTATCTATATAGGTGTACGCTGACGACACAGTCACCATAAATAGTTCTTACGGTCTTAAACTAATTGTAATAAAGCTATAAAATCTTCACATAACTTGAATAATTATTTTAATAATTATAAAATTAAAATAAAGCAAGAGAAATTTTAAGCAATTATTAAAACAACACACATTGCCTCTTAAAATTGATAAAGAAAACTGCATGGAAAAATGGAAGACAAACCTCACATCTGGACCCCAAGCTTAAATTCACTGAATATATCGTGAAACTCGGATCCAAAAGGCATGCTACAATTGTGGCCCTAAAATCTAGATTTAACAGAAGAAGCATACTAACAATTAAAACAGTTTTTATGTGAACAACTAAGAAGTTAATAACTTAGGCTTACCTAGTGTGAATGAACACTATATTTTTATTTTTAATAATCATAAATATAATATGAAACCAAATTAACTTACTAATCTAATAGAGGCCATTCTTTGCTAATGAATTAACCTTCATCTGTCCTTCAAATCGACTACGATTAGGAACATAATATCAACTGATCAAATCTAAAATGATAATGGCAGTAACAAAATATGAATAGCTGAGCTTACACCTGGCTTAAATTCAATAAACATATTTTGGAACTTCGCTCTAAAAAGCTTGCCGCCTTTGCGGCTCGTAGACCAATATTTAATTGAAATAGCGCGCTAACTATAAAAAATAAAAAATTTATACACAAATCAATAATTAGGTTTATTTTGCGTGGTTTGGATCAACATAAGTAATACTATTTTCTCTATGTAAATTAAGCTATACAAATAACACCTAAAACACCTTCCAAAACTATTTTTTTAAATGCATATTAGCCTTTAAATTAAATCCTCGTTAACTAAAACTGTAACGTCACCAGATGAGAAATGAGGTCATAATCCTGACCTTAGAGAAGAAAACGAATGCCAAACATAATTTACATTTTCGGTAAACTATATTCAGAGCATTTTTTTTAAATCTGAACACAACGGTACAACTCATCTAAAGGAAATTAATGTCAATCTTTGTCTAGTGTGATACCTTGCCATCACTCTTAGCACAATTTCTACAAAAAATGTTCTTCAACGGTTCAACCCATAAGCCACACGCACTTTAGAGTCTCACATATTAGAGTTACATCCGTTACTTTTTTTTTTTTAGAATTACTCTAACCATGAGTGATTATTTAGACAATAGTGCGATCACACAAAGGCTCTTGTTACAAATTGAAAAACTGGTTCCCCCATAAATAGCACACAAGTATTCTCCGGTGCATTGAATGAATATTTTTTCATTACGAAACGGTCACGGGAAACAATATATCACCGTAAGGTCACAATATTCCCGTTACGCAATTAAACACTAAAACAACTGATAAAATATTATTGTATAAAATATATGATTTACCAAAAATAAGTACATAAAAGTGAGATTATATCAATTAAGAACTAATCGCATTATGGTTTAATTCCACCTCCAACTCATCTCCTTTAGCTAAAGCTGGTTTCAAGGACACACATTGAGCTTCCGTCCGATAATTACAAAGGATCATTTGATGCAAAGTCATTAGTACTTTTTTTTACATGAGTTTTGCAGCTTATGAATAAAAGTATATACTATATTTTTATGGATAATAATTATTGAATACTGTTTTTTACTATTTTCATTTTCTCTGCGCTGTTTTTTTAACGGGTATGACATTTGTGTTATAATAGTACAACTTTCACAAAACCACACTAATATTGTGTATTGGTGACTTCGATAAAAACAATCTTTTAAATATAGATACAAGCACAAAATTCCAAAACACGTATAGCTTTAAAGGCTAGAGACAACATATTAATGCTATTGGATCTTTAGTGAAATGTACTTAAATTATTACTTAATTTACTGATTTTTTTGTAATATAATATAATTTTATTTTTTGGGCTTAAATTGCAAAAGGTATTTTAATTTAGTTTAGTAATGATCAATGATTAATAAAATCGCGATTGCGTCCCTTAATCTTAACTGTCGTGGGTAGGACATTGGCACTCCAGAATGCTCTTTAAATTTATTAGTAATATTACATGCATTAGACTATGAATATATATTATAAATGACTTATAAACGGAATTGAAACTGTTTGGGAGCATCGCTATTTTTCCCATCGCTTCTAAAATGTTCGGTTTGAAATAATAACTCGCCGTTGAGACGTGTTTTTGTCTTGTCTTGAAACGTGTAGTAAGTTCTTAGGTGAGTAATTACCGCTTGCGGGATTCCCACGTCAGCGTCAAGTTTTGGGCGAAGAGTGTGCGGGTGGGCGGCCGCCGTGGGCGGGCTGTAGGCGGCCACGCCTCGCGCCCTTCTACGCCACCCGCCTTTTGCCGCCTTTGCCGCCTAATAGCACTACACGTTTCCTCACACATACCTTAATTATCTTGTACGATAGATTGATAGATAGGTATAATTTATGCAATGAAATATATCTAGTGGAATATATTTTAGTGTAAATGATTTTTGAGGCACTATAAATCATCTCATTTAGAGGCTTTCATTATACTGTACTTTTCTTGCTCAACATCTGTTTACATGCAAATGTTAAAGAACACAAAACAGCGTAGGATAAAATCTGTGATTATCGATTGAATTTATTATTATGTAATAATTACTAATTGAAAATTTCCTGACACGATAAAGAGGATCGAATCCTGGTCAATATTAAAATGTACTCTCAATCAGGATCTTAATAGCTCAAAAGCAATTAAATTACTTTCAAGCAAAACCATTATAATAAAAATGGTCTTTTAAATGTGTAAATCGCAACTGTAAAACAACACAAAAATTTTCAAGAAAATATAGTTGTAAGATTTGAATTAAAAACGTATGATTTAATTTAAAAACGTATAAGCGTAGAATAAGTTGCCAGATCAAGTTTTAATTGATCTGGCAACTTAAAGTTGTAAGTAAAAATGAGAATCTATTAAATATATACAATGTAAAAAAACGATTGAAATCAATACAAAAATTGTGATTCATAAGCATCCATTAAATAAATATTATATCTGTTTCGGTTTTAAGAATTAAAAAATATAAATTGGTTTTGAAGTGAAAATTTCTTTAAATAGAAAAAAATTAAAAGTTTTGACTTGTGCTTTATAAGATTATACGGTTCTTAGTGTTACATTATTTATTTTCGCATTTTCAAAATTTTACAATATATTAGCTAAATTATAGTAATATAACTTAATGTATGATTCAATAAATTTATATTTGATTAAGTTTAAAGACAATCGTAAAAATATCCCAAATTTTTTAGAAAGAATAATTCATTTTACAAATATACAACTGAACAAATCTTTGCCACTTTTTTTTTGGTTTATAGTTTTAAGATATTTTATTTATATTAAAAACAGTGAGTTTGATTAGTTGTATTTATTTTATATATATGTAGCAATCAAAATATATAATAAACTTTCATTTTTGTAATAAAATAATACTTAAAAATCTATATAAATTAAATGCTATAATTTCCTGTCATATAAACCATCAGTGTATTGAATAATTTTTTTTAAATTGCAGATATTGGTGGTCTAAAAAATAGAAAATGTACACTTAAACAATCTTAAAGACTCTATATTGATAAAATTACGTAAACTTCATATACAATAAATTAAAATTTAAATAAAAATGTTTTATTATATTTAAAATAAAAATGTTTTATTATATTAAATATAATTAATACCTGATTGCTCATATTATAGTAAAATATATTTTAGCTAATTTTCAAAATAAGTTTCAATTTATTGTTTGTAAGTATATAATAAATAAGCTAACGTTATTAATAAAAACAAGTAATAATTTCAAAGTACTAATAAATATTATAGAACATATATGCGTATGTTTCTATCATGTTTTAATAAGTTTAAAAGTATCAAATGTTTCTCTTAATTTTTGTACCCAAAATTAGATTTTCTCGCAATAATCAAATATTTTTATTTTGATTTTTAATATAAAACAATTAAATTTTTAATAATATAAAATCAGCGAGCAATAATAATACCACATAGACAATGACAGTTATTAGTTGCTAATTAAATCGATAAAAATATATTTTTTAGCTATTTTATATTTTATCAATTTAAAAAAATAAATTAAAATGAATATGCCACACAAAAAAAACATTGTAATAATAAAAACACCACAAATGATACCGTTTATGGAGCACATTATCTGGGAGTACAAACCCTCAACAACGTGCCGCTTAGGGGCTGTTGTTTATTGAGGCGATGGATGAGGTTGTCATACTTGATAAGTGGTGCAGACTTCATAGAATGCCATAAACATATGTGTAGACTCTTGGTTAACCTACTGTGAAACCTACTAAACCTCGACAAAATATGCCTTAAATAGAGCTCGACTGGTAAATTGCCAAAGCTCGGCATCAGGCCATCTGAGATTATTTAATGGGGACGCCGACAAACGATGAAAGCTTAGTGAATTGTAGATTGATACAGTGTGAGCTTGCTAAAAGACCGAAAAACATAAGTGTCAGCCTAAAAAAAAGGATGTTGTCCTCTTTGTTTTAATCGACGACTCAAGAAAAACCATCTATCGTTTCTTAAAACTTTTGATATATCTGGTACCTGGTGAAGAAAAAATATTTTTTTAAGAAGCACTATTTAATGTTTGAAAAGTCAACGATTTCAATAATATTGTTTTTAAACATAAGAAACGTTTGAAAGCACTTTAAAATTTAATTCTCAGAAATGTTGTTACCTTATTTGGTAAATGATCACTACAACATAATTATTTGAAATATTTAAATCCTGAGAAATGTTTATATGAAATATTTAAGGATTTCTATAAAATACATTAACAAGAACTTGCTGGACGTCCTAATATTTTGATTTTGATAAACTAACGTTTCTGTTCAATGTTTAAAAAAAATTATTGCTAATTATTGTTGACCTTTATTAAAATATTTAATTACAAAATAAAAATATTGCGCTTTGCAAAAAATTGTTTAAATATATAGAACTAAGTATTATCTTATGTATAATATATAGCTTGTACAAATATTTTATGTATAAATCTAAATTAATAATTTCTAGTAAACCATTTTTTTATTAAAAAACAATCCTTGTAATAGTTTTTGTGTACAATTTTTTTAAAAGAAATAGTTATGCTATTTTGAAAATTTATACAATTAAATTTTCTTGTTAATGACATAAAAATAAGATAAGATTAGAAATAACACACATGTAAAGATAAAAGAAGTACACAAATAAAATTGATAAGCTTCCAATGAAATATATATAATAAGTCGCAGTAAGGTTTTTGTTAGCATAATGGAAACCACAAAGTTGTATTTGGATAGACAAAGGATATATGACATTTAGAATAAACCACATTATTAAATAAATAAGAAAATCCAGATGATAAGAATAATAAAACCACTGGGTCTAACTTTTCTTACGGGGAATTTATTATCTCTATTGGTTATAACATATGTATTTAACCACAATGTGTTTATAAAGGCAAACTCAATTGTAAATTAATTCTAAATATGTACACTGTTATAGATAAAATTTTAATTTAACTGACAAGTATATATTTCAATTTGGGTCTTTTAGCACGACGGTATTTCTTTATTCCCTTCAAAGCTTACAAAAAAATTTGACTTTAGCAGATTACCCTAGAGATAATATTATATTAACCGACAGCTTTGAACAATATAATCTAAGTCGAACATATTTTATAATATTTGCATACTATTTATTAATATTAGTTTATAGTAAAAATATAAAAATATAAGAACTACTTTCAGAGTTAATCAATCATTATTTTAAAAACTAATATCAAATGTAATAATTTTTTATAAATTAAATTTTAATATATTAATATTTTGTACAACACTAAAGACTATAATTTAAATTTCATTTATCCAACGAACGAACAGCGCGTTTGACATCTTCGGAACCACGAGACATTAAATCTCAGTTTCGGTCGAATCGATTCGCTGTATCGCGTTTCGTTCATACATTCTTCTTCTGGGAGCTCTTCTTCGTCCTCCCTCGGAGAAACTCACCCTTCCTGCCTTTCTCGCCCCCAGAAGGAGCGAAGAGACAGAGAGTCTTCAGAGTTAAGGGAGCGAAATCAATTTGCTCACTTGTCGTACATCCTGCGATAACAACAATCAATGGGGACCGAGACCTGGTCCAAGTTTTTACGGCCAGTTTTTCAAGTCATTTGCTAAAACGCTGCAATCTGCCCTCGGATCGTCGAACCGAAAGTAATGCCATATTATTTCTTCATCGAACCGCCTGCCGGCCGATCTTATGTCCCGGCCCTTTCCTGTATTAGTTACGACACAATAATTTCGCCGTTCGTTGGTTTTGCGACAAAGGAGACTGGTTTATTTTTTTTATTATATTAAATATGTGAATATGTGCTAATAACACAAATAATAAAATGCACATTATTAAATATATGTACCCAAAACATTAATATAGTTACTAGTTGCTCTTAAAGAATCTATAAATTTTCATTTAGAAAAAGAGTATTAAAAAATTAAAGATACAATATCAAAAAAAATAATGATTGTCTTAATCTAATGTCTAATACCTAATGCCTGTACTACACTCTCTGGAAGTTGTCCGAACCGAAGTTACAACTGAAGTCGGCCGAGACCTACGACTTCGAGTAAGCGACCAAACTGCCACAAATTGCATATGCCGTCCGGACGGCGGCTTCTGTCACGTACAGCTGGCATATTTGCGCGCGATCAAAAAATGTAGCAAATAATCGCAATTTTTAAATTATCATTTTATTAAGTTTGTGTGGGCACTCATCAATACAATATCAGTGAAAACTTTTCGGTCGTAAATATTCAATTTAGGCAAAATCTTTGTCATAAGTCTTTGTCATAAAATGATACTTCAGAATACGAACACCATATCTGTGACTATCCTAGAATTTGTCGTCATCGATTCTAAATAAGAATTCGTTATGGTGTGACATTTATATAAACCGATCTAGGAAAATATATAAGGATATTGGAAACAATTTTTTTTAACAAAATCAAGTACCACTAATTATTTTTTAATTAGTCAATAGAATATGAAAAAATATATAATAACGATATCTGTTAGAAGAATATACTATCAAAATTAATCCTTTTTGGTGCCCTAAAATATTTAAAGATATCAGTAAGAGTCTGTTGAAGTCCCCGATAAGCATGTGTTATTATAACTTGACCACGTGACTACGATGCAGCGCTCGACATGCGTGTTGACCATAGGACGCCTACGCGCATACTGAAATTGAAGCGAATTATTCGTTCTATCTCAGTTTGCGAAAAGCCATATCATTATCTCTCTCACTCTTGTCACTTAACACGCGAGAGAGCGAAATGGGAAGTATCTCACCGCTCGCGCTCGAAAAAGCAGCTCCGACTTCGGTCCGTTTGCCGACAATGTTCGGAAGCGCTCAAAGCTAAGTCGACTGAATTACCCTTACTTTACCTCCCGTTCTCGGTAACCTCGGACAAGAGAGATTTTAGAGCGGGCAGAACTGAATTCGACCGAAGTAACCCACTATATTCTCCGTTCTTGGCCAATCTTGGTCAACTTGCAGAGAGTGTAGTTCAAGCATAAAACATTTTTATATTCTTTAAAAATATGTCCATATAAATTTTATCATAATAAAAATCCAAAATTATTTTTAAGCACAAAATCTTATAATTTCGCTTATTGTACCTACAATCTAGTTTTCTTCCCGCCCTTTCTATCGCCTTCTGTTTTTTTTTTAAACAGTTTAAAATCCCTTGATTTTAAAATACTACTTGGCTTCGTATATACTGATTTTAAGAAAGTTTGTGACAAGGTAATTAAATAATTAATTAATTGCCAAGGTGATTATTAGTAAAAAAAATATTCGGACCTTGGTTACACAGATGATTAAACTTAGTTATTTTCGAGTTATTTAAGCGATCGTAGATAGTCCTTAACGATTGTCGAAAGAATATTTTTTCCCTTTGGGGCTACCCAAAAGTTCATCCTGGGCATTTAATATTATTTATTAAAGACATAAATACGGCAGTTACAAATTCTGTATATAAATGATTTAAAATTACTAAGATGTACTTAATCTGTTAAAGAATATTTTTTTAGAGATTTTTAACTCTTAAAGATGAGTCAAAAAATGCTATATTATAGCATTTTCCTGATCAAATTAGACACCTGACTATTCCTTTCGCTTTTGATAAAAGAGTTTTATTTAGAGAATATTTTACTGAAGATCTCAGAATCAACTTTGCAAACAAGTGAGGGTTGTCTACACATATGTATTTTGCGATAAATCTTACGCAGTGAACGTCAGAGCTTCCACTTTTTATCCAAAATACACGAACGCTGCACTAACACAATCACACGCTAAAAGTTAACAACCAGTTACTATGATATTACATATATATGATTTTTTTATTTATTTGGTGCGAAATATACAGAAATATTTATTTTTATATCGACAAATTACTTGATATATGATAAAGGTGCTGTATTGATAAGGTTTGTCAAATACATATATGATGGTAAATTTCATGAGGAATTTTTAAATGTTTGGAATTTACCAAAAAGTGCAACCAGCTCAGAAATATTTCGAATCATAAACGATTAGTTTATAAAAAACGGTTTAGATTGTAAATGAATGAAAATCTTTGATGTAACCGCAAATAGTTAAGCAGTTGCGATCTTGATTTTTTTTTAACCAATCACTGTGTAATCCATCATCAAGTGGTTGGCAGCAAAAGTAATGCCTCTCAAACTCTTAGCATTTTTTAATAATTTTATTAAAGTTGTAAATTTTATATTAAAACCTACTAATAGTATGTTATTTAAGAATAAATGTAATACTATGTGATGTAAACACAACGATATTTTGTATTACACTAAAATTATATGATTATCTAGGGTGATAATTCCAATCTTATTTAGATAATTATAAAGCATTTAACCATGCTTTTTAATAATTTTAATAAATATTGTAGATACAAAAACAACACGCAGTCGTATTTTCGTGCTACGTATATGACTATATTCTTGTGACTCGGCTCTAGCACGCGCGAATGTACATATGTATGTAAAAATTGGAAGCTCTGGCGTTCACTGTTTTACAGAATCTCTAGCATTGTCTTTAGAAACACATTCAACTTTGACGATCTGTAAGTTGTTCGCATCTTCTATGACACTATAGTTTACACCATTTTTGAATCGACATCTATAATTTAAAATACACGAGAAAGCAGATTCTCAGAGAAAAAATTATATAACCCATATGTAAAATTAATATTTCATAATAAAAAGTGCAAAAATATAATACAATATTTCCAGAGGCTGCTTGGTACATACTTTATTTTTGTATATCTATCTACCTTTAATATTTAACAACCAAATATGCCAAATTTTTAAGACTTTTATTTTCTAATATCTTTGACCTTTATTGTTTTTGACTCTTAACCAAAAAATTGGATGTAAAAAACGAGTCTGATAAATTTTAATCAAGACTCAGATCGGGTCCGACCTTTCCGCGGGGCTTTCGTATTATAGGGGCGTTTAGTCAGAACGGGAGCAAAGTGGGTTATCGCATACTAGAAACTGGGCACTAAATCAGTCCCTCCCGTTCTGGGCTCCGTGCTACTATCGCCGTTGCTAAGCTATGCAGCTGCTTTTTAATTAAGTTTCCTCGGCCAGAATGCACCCGCTTCAATTGTGCAAATGTGCAGATTAAGCCGGTTTATGATTTTATTACCAGCTTTTTTTCAACTGCGCCCCGGGGACGAATTGATTGTTGCCTTGTGTGTGCCATTAAAACGAGGCGAACGGGTATGAAATCGCGCTGTAACCGTATTTTCCGGGAGGCAGTTTAAAATAACGCTTGACGTTACGGCGAGTAAGAGTTCAGGTTTACCGGAATATACCTTTAATGAGTATTAGCTATGGTATGTTTGCAAGCACTCTCTAAATTGTTCAATTAACCTTACGTAGTTGATACCAATGCTTGCAATCCTCAATGGAATACATGTTAATAAACACTTAAATATCATTAGCAGGAAGTAAGAATTTAGAATTAGCAATAACTTTATAAACATTGAAGCGTACAGATCGTACTACGTACTCGCTTCGATAGTCGATCTTCAGCGAGGCATAAGTTTGAACGAAAAATAAAATGTGTCTATATAATATTTGCGTTAACACAGTCAGTTCGAGAGCTACCCATTCCATCATTATTCATAATTGAGAAAAAGGTGACAAGTTCGGGTTTACGTCCATATTATTAGCTCTAAAGCACACAATATGGATATATATGTTTCATATACTTATTATTACTAAAAAGATTTTCAACCATTGACAGAAAAAATGGCTTTTTACGTAAAAAACTCGTTCGACTTTATAGATAAGATTCGTGAAATAAAATTGGACGATCAAGATATGATATTTACAAGTATTACCATTGCGGAAACTCGTAACTACATTGTTAAGAAACATTATCTTAGCTCCACATATTTAATTTACAAAGAGGATTTCTATTAACAGGAAAAAGGAGCACCTGTGGGTTCACCGCTTTTTACAGTAATACCTAAGCTGTTCATGGAATACTTTAAAACAGAAGCTGTAATAAAACAAATAAAGTATGGATGACATATTTGCTGGGTGGTCTTAAGAAAGGAGCAATTTGTATGTTTGCCTTAATTGTCTTAATACACAACATCCAAATATAAAATTTACAATAGAAAAAAATTGTCAACTGCACTTCCTAAGCACACTAATTATAAAAAATAAAGACTGTTCTTTAGGACATACAGTATTCAGATATATAACAGATATCTACACTCGGATTCCCACCACCATCCGGCACAGATTAAATAAGTGGTAAATTCTCTACTCAATAAAGATATTAACACTTATAGTTGACCGAGAACATATTGCCACCAAGCTCCATACCATAAAAGTCACGCTTCAGTCGAATGGCTTCAGAAAATAAAATATAAGGACACAGAAAATAAAGTAACAAAGAACGAAGATACGCACTTTTGCCATACATCCGAAGGGTAACAGAAAAGATCGGAAAAGTCTTGGTGAAGCACGATATCCGACCAATTTTCCAATTTAAAAACAAAAATGGTTTGATGGTTCCCAATGGAATAAAATAATAAAAATGAATCCCATAAGTGTATCAAATCAAGTCGATATAGGACAATCAAATAGACGCATCGCATACCGAGAAAGAGGAAATAACAATACGGTCAAAAAGTTTATCGATCGTTGTTTTTAGACCATAAGATCGTCTTCAATAGCCCAATAACTGTTGCTTATATTAAAAACATGTTTGTACAAAACGCAAAGTAGTAAAAATTAAAATTCTCAAAAACCACTTTAATTACCACAAAAGAAATCAAAATTATTCTAATCTGTTAATTTAGGAACTTGCTAAGAACTATAAACAAATTAACATTAAATAACATAAAATACCTTTAAAAAAATTCTAGGTAATGATAAAAAGGAGAATAAGTAAATAAAATTAATAATTGTCCAGGTTAATGGCTCATGGCAAGAAACTGAAAAATAAAATATTTGACAATATGGAGATAGAAATTAAGTGCCTAACTACATCTCAAGCTAACTTGTTAAATTTAAAATAATTTATGATATAAGCATAGGCTCGAATGTGGATAAAAATTTGTGTGTTGTGTTGTTTTTTTTTATTCGTTGCTGTCATTAAAAAATTGTAAGGCAAACAATATAAATTATGGTAGTACAATACAGTTTAATATTGTGGAGAAAGCCCCCCTGCTAAAAAATAATGCTAATAAAAACAACGGATCACTGAACAAGTTTTAGAATACGTTGAAAGTTAATTAACACATATTTTATGAAGTAAATAACAGTTGCAAAAATATTAAAGATAACAATACTACTGTTGTATTGAAGGTAAATTTATTTTTTTAAGTAATTTGGAAAATTATGAATATATAGAACAATGAAAATCTTATTAATAGTTACAATTAAGGTTTCTGTTAACCACCCATAAATCCTGGGATTCGTAAAAATATGTTTTAAAACTGATTTTTTATCAAGAACAATTTGCTCTCTGAACAAATTTAAATGTTTCATACACCTGCACTTGTCAAGTGCTGGACGGATCAAGTTCATAAGTATAATGCAAGTAATTTTATAGAAAAAAATAGTTGATTTTTTCAATACATTGTATACAAATTTCATTTGTGTCATAAAAATATTTTTTTTACTACATTATTACTATAATTGCAGAAAATATTTTTACTACTTTATTTTAAAAAAAAATATACACCACAAAGTTTTAATTTTTTAGTTCATAATTTACAATAAAGGCTTATGACTTTTAAGAAGAATATAATTTTTTAAATATGCGCATATCAATGCGCACTCAATTTTTGACTACGATTACGTCGGGAGTTAGTTATTCAGTAAGAGAGCAAAATTTAGACAATATTAAAGTCGTGAAACACGAATCGCGTCATTTGTGTACCGTGAGGGGTTATTAAGTCTACGGTGTTTAAAAACACCTCCTGTCGGAATCCACCCCAAGGACGTACCGACGTGCGTTTCGTTCTGAACAACTGTCTTTACATCCTCGCTTTCTCCTAATGACACCGTTAGGTGTGTTGACTCCCTTCGTCTAAATTAAATTCAGCGGATTATTATGTCTTGTCTTGTACATGTGAAGTGAAGTGCGAATGCCTTTGGACTTTAGCAGAAAATTTTATACAGAAGGAATATATTTAATACTTTAAGCTTAGAGAGATTCGTTATTCTATGCTGTTATGATTTATTTAAAAAAAAACTTGTTATATGGAAAAGTTGTGTAAGAAAACCGAACGAAGGGGACGGTGGCAAAATTGCCAAGCGTATGAATCAGTGTGAACTAGATAACAGCTGCCGGTTGTTTTTTTGCTGGTTCGCTTTTCCTTCTCCGAAATGGGGGAAATTCTCTAACAAAGTGTTACAGGTTGATTCTGAGAGGGAAAATCGCCGGGTACCATATGGCGTCCGGTGTGGCCACACGTGAACCTCTGTCGAGCAGACCAAATTAACTACAATCTGCCGCTGGCCACACCTAAGTGATTCTTAACGCTCGTTCAGAAAAATCCAACTATATATATATACATATATGTAAGTATAATCTTATATATGTATAGATGGCTTAAAGAGTAAGCTAACTACTTATAGATTAATTTAAAAATAAAAAATACACAACTTGACGATTCACTGAAAGCAACGTTAAAAATATATTTATTGAATTTTAATTATTATACTGATTTTCATAATTCGTAAGGATGTACCTTTTGCAATTTAATTTTATTAAAAATTGTATATAAATATATTTATATCTACGAATGCTCAAAGATTTATTTTTGTACATGATTCATAGTTTTACATAGGTATGTTTATAAAAAAAACAGTGAACACCGCTTTAATACTATTTTTTTTTAATTTTTTAGTTAATATAATACTTAAACTATATTTGGCTTAAGCGCTAAATTAATACGTTACGGTAATTACACAATTTAACATGTTTTGTTAAATGTAGTTAAAATGACAATTTTTAGATGTAATATAATTTTTGCATATAGGAAATTGAATTAACTTAAAATTTTATAGTTGTTTTTACATTCCAAGTTTTAATTTAAATGCTTTGATGTAGTTACATATAAATGTGACTGAACTTGACTTAAGTTTTAAGTGCCTCATAATATTTGTAATAAAGGCCATAATATTTGTAATGTTTTACTTTACTTTCATTTCTAAAAACATTTTGATTTCAATGTGAAATTACACAAATCGTATTAAAAATTTTATGACACGAGAGCCAACGTACTTTTGTATAATAAATTTAACCCTTATATCCAGTTATGATTTTTAAGAGCAATAAAGAAAATAAATTTTCAAGAACGTAAAAAATTATCATTAATATATGATTTTTAAAGTTAGTCGTAAAAATCATATATAACACATATATGATTTTTACGACTCTGAAAAACACAACACTTATGTATGAGATAATATACACTGAATAGAATATACTTTGATTTAGAAAAAAACATTCTGCTTAGCTAATAATTTAGCTACAAACCTATTTATCTATCCTGTCATTAATTTTGCAAAAATCTTTTTTATATCAAAATAGTGCGTGAGGCAAAAAACACACTAGTTTTTTCACACTAAAAAGATAGTTTCTTGAAAACTCGTAGACATTTATAAAAATATCTTTACCTGCGATAGAATCAGAGAGACAATATAAAGCAGTTTTAAGTGACACTACGGTTTTCATCGCAAAAAGGAATAAATACAACTACTTGCGCCATTTCAGTAATATCTTTAGTTTCCTCAAATACAATTGAAAAAGTTAGATGGCTTGGAAATTGAATTCATGATTAGCTGCAATTAATTATTGCCAGTAAAATATTACTTTTTTTAGTAGCATTATTAGAAAATATATAATATCTTATATTTGCGACCTTAGTTTATTTAATCGTCACGATATTCATCCGTGAAATTAAGAATATCTAGGTAAACCTAATTTATGACTAAAGCTATATAATAATCACTTATTTCGATTTTCTTGAAACGACAGAATCTTTAAAATACTAAGGTCTTTCGGATCAATAATCAGAAACTTATACCACTCCTCTACCGTGTTGATTATAAAACAAAAATCTTTATCTTTAATTTCTATAAAAAAATTAATTCTTTCTTATTTTTTCTTTTTGGCTAAATTATTAAATGTTATTATTTTAATCGCTTCTTGACACTAAATATATTAAAATCAATCCAAATTTTAATTACTATTTATAAATAAAAATCGTTAAACATATATATTGAAAACTTAATTTCAATTTTTTAAAGCCTTGTAAGTATTATTTTCAGGCAGTAAAAAATTCTTAAGACAATAAAAATATTTTATAATTAAAACCTCTATTATTTTAAGATGGTACAGATTAATTTCTTAATATTTTGGACAAAATCATTAACGTTTTCCTAATTTCATAACCCATGGAAAATACTATTAAAAATAAATTTAGCCTAAACCCATAATATATATAAATATAAATATGTAAACCGGAATTCAAACACATTTATCTATTAAATTTTTTTTTCATAAAGCGATTTTAAAAATTTAATTAAAAAAGTAATGGTAAAACCGTGGCTTTTTGGCTTTTCTTTTGCTACAGCTCAACGTAATAAAAAGGTATAAATTGTCTAATATTTATATGAATAATTGCATTTTTTTAAATATAATATATATTTATTTTATCGAATCCAATGCGTTACAACAGTGTAAATCTGTACCAACTATATAAGTCAATTAAATATAATGAAATCCTACAAGTAAGTATTAAAAAAATTCGAGTGCCGGGGCTCGAACCCGCAACCTCAGAGTTACTAATCTGAGACGTTATGGACTATGCTATTCTGTCTTTTTAGAAAAAGTATTTAATTAAAAATACCTTATAGATTAGAAGTGGGCCGCGTGTTTGCCATCATTGCTGTAGAGCTTAAAAGAAAAATAGGAACATTCTGGATCACTATTTAATTTTACTAGCCTATAAAGTAAATTATATTTTCGCTTGTAGAAATTTAAATCTACTGATAAAAATATTTTTATTGTGATTTTATTGCAATACTTATAAATAAAATGAACAATGTTATAAGCGTCTATAAATAAAGTTTATTTGTCGGATTTATTTTATGGTATCCAATTTATTAAAAAAAAAAACTAGAGTTGCGATTTGAGTTTTTTCTGATATATTTTATATTAATCAGATAATCATATTTTAGAATTCTTAATAAGACATATATATAAGCATCAGTTTTATTTTTTCTATAGTTTTAACGGTTAAATATATTTATTTTGTTACATATTTTTATGTATTTTCAAAGATGTTAAAACTACAGAAAGTTGTTTTTAATATCAATTGTACAAATATTTTTAAAGTATCAAAAATAAAATTCCTCCCCTACCCTATTTAAGAAAAAGTGCACATTTTATTACATGCGGAAAATTGGCTTATCGACAAAGTGTTATCTGAGTAACGCGTGAAGGGTAACTTAAGAAATTCTTCCCCTAGCCAATATCATTTCAAGCACGAACGAGTCGAGTTTGAGAATTTTTTGTAATAGATATTTTTGGCTTATATTATTACATTACTTTCCTCGAATATTTCAGGTTTAATTTATTTAGAGTACAAAAAAAAATGTTAATTAATAATTCCTAAGTCATACAAAAAATAAATATACAAGTACAACCACGTAGCAATTAAACATGCAGGAGACGCACGACAAAATTGGCCAATTTTCCTACAGGACTCTTCCTGGTGAAGTTTTCTGTCTGCTTGTGACAGTTCTGAGCAAAAATCCAAATTTATTCAATGATAATTTATTCTCCTCCGCGTGGACAATGTCGTTAATTCAGGCATAATGTAAAATTTGAATAAATAGTAAAGTAAAATAATATTATATGATGTAAATAAGTACTTTAATAATTATTTATATAAGTTTTTTAAATTATATGTTTTATTGAATAAATGCTTATTAATGTAAATTTTAGTCTTACGTAATAAATACAGGGTAACCAATGAAAATCATTTCATTAAAAGTCAATATTCATGTGCCTTATATTTAGAACGATTTTGGTGGAATTTGGTGCGGTCAGATTTGGCTTTAATAATTCTACGACTTTCCATTATCAACTACTGTTGTCGATTTGCCGACACTCGTTGTAAATTAACATATGGCACACAATGATACTGACTGTGCTGGCGACGGCACCGCCACTGGTGTCAATTAGCAAATTAAACCGAACCGTTTTTCGACAGCGTTCGCTTTATGGCGAACGCGGTTCCAAAAGTATTTCAATCTAATTGGATCCGATTGTTTTCAGTGGCCAATTGGAAATAATGGACGTTGCCACATTCAATGAGATGCTAAACTCTGCGCTGCGCCAAAATGCCGCTTCTAACCGAGCTGCAGTGTCCGAAAGCTCGACAATATAACCACGCGAGGAATAGGCTGAATGTAGAAAATACATTATGAGCATCTGCATTGAGTTTTTATGCTCTACTCTTTAAAAGACATAGGACGATTGCGATAGTCTAATGTATCTAATGAATCCTATCGCAATAGCAAACTACAATTATAAATCTGTAACAATCTATATGTGTAGTTATCTCAATTTCGCAGAAATTAAAATTGAAAATGAAAAAAAATTGAAGTACGTATATCAGCAGCTTAATCATAAAACTGTGAGGTGCAGGACTCCTTCCCTAGCAATTTCTAATTTATAGGATGAGGAGTACTGTGGAAGCTTATTTATGTATTTATATTTAGGTTTTATTATTGCTATTATAAAACAATTATGTGTAATAGTCATGTTTCAAACCGTACTGTGATGATGACCAAGAAACAATATATGTCACCATTGTTCTCGATAACAATGTTTAAATTTAAATGTATAGTATTGCTACACACATTTTAAAACACATTATATAAAAAAGTTCGCATTTTCTAGCCTATGCATTCCGCTAACTACTCAGAATTAAGATCATATACATTCTTTACATCAACACATAGAAAACCAAACTTAACGATTTTCTAAATTGAACATTTTTTTAGACCATTATTGCAAAAAATCCCGACCAACACTTGTAAGAAATTCTCATATCGGAAACACTCTCCGACACCCTATAATATAAAGTATTTTTCGTTTATCGATTCGAGTCGCCAAGAAGCACATGTGGCGTCTACGCTGCTGAAACTTCCGTTATTACCAGTAATGTTGCCCGTCATCTAATCCCTGGCGGACATCCCCGAACTTCCTAATAGCCAAACTTTAAAATACCACAAAAAACAAGCTGCGTGTGTAGGCCATTATTACGTTTGTCCTTATTGGATGATGACGCACGGCTCAGTTAAAATTGCACTTGTTTTACTTAATATTTTCACAAATTAGTATACACTTATGTATACTATGGTTTTAAAGAAGTGAAAATAAATCAATATATATTAGTTTTCTTAAAATTTAAATAGAGGTAGATAGCACTCTAGATAGACAATGCTGCCATCAATAATAACATTAATATTGACAAAGGAAATTAAAATAGCAAACGAATTACTGCTTTGTAAATTGTATAAAAATGTAAATTTCTTTATTCCATGGTTTCCAAAACTATGTTCCGCGGATCCAAAATATGTGTTCCGCGGAGCCTAAATAGATATTTCACAAAAATTTAAAGTAAATTTAAAAAAATATTAGTCGTGCTAATACATAAAAATTGTTCATAAATCTGACAAAAAAATATGTGCTAAATATTCAACATTTATGTGTATAAACTAGCTGTCGGTACCTCACTATCGTGAGGTACCGATAGCTAGCGAGTGTGCGAATACCGGACCCTCAACTTTTTGGGTTTTAAATATAATTTTTGCTTCGTTCTGATTTTTTTAAATATTTTTTAAAATTTAATGGTTCAAATTGGACATCACTATTTAGAATTTTCAATGATAGACAAAATAGTTCAATCTATAAAAAACTACTTGAAATTTTCAATTCATTTGAAAATATGTTTACAACTTGACTAAATATTTCTAGAAGAAAACATTTTATATTATTTATTAGATTTACAACGTTAGATTTTATCATTATATTGAAACTTAGATATTTAATGATAAATCTAAATATTGTATATCATTTATGAATAGGTTTAAAACTTTTATTATATAAAAATAAATTTTAAATTGTACTATGAAATTTCAATACAGCGAAACTCACGGAACCAATGAATAAATTTTGGTGTACTGAAAATTCGTTATATTGAATGTAAGGAAGATGATATATTTTTATTTTATTTTTAATTACTATATTACTACAGCATCAAAATAACCTCTTATAAGGTTGACAGATCGTTTTTTTCCTTGTTTAAGGAAAATGTATGAAACACAATAAAATTTGTGAAAAAAATGTTTTATAAAAAAGTTTGAGGGTCAACGAAACACCTGTAATGTCGCTTTTGAACACATCTGGCACACCCCAAGTCAATGATGAACTGAATTCTTAGAAATATTTTGTCAAGTTATAACGTCATTCTTAAATTCGGAGCAAAATATTTTGTTATACTGAGATTAGTCTTCATTACAATGAAAACATTTTGTATGAAAGTTTTTCGGGGACAAATTAAAGATTCGTTTAACTGGGAATTTCGTTATTTCGGTATTCGGTACAAAAAAATATCATTGTATTATTTTTTAAAATAGGTTTGTAACTTTACTAAATATTAATAAAACAAAAAATATCAAAATGTTTTCAACATAAAAAATAATATTAAAACGTAACATTTTGTATCATTTAAAAGTAGGTTTACAGTTTAATAAATAATAATAATAAATAGCATCGGTAACACATCCGCTCAAAAATATTACTGATATGAAAAAATATTTTGTTACACGTTACTAACGCAACAACACAATCGATCATATATAGTTAGTGCAATGTGAGTGATTATAAGTCATTGATTGTGTTTTAGCGTATTTTAGGTGTTTGAGTGTCAGTTTTAACGCTGCATAACACAATTTTATCATAAATTTAAATTTTCGTAACAAAAAAGTTTTTTGGTGACACCATAAGTTACTTTATAATAAAAAAAAATATTTCTATGTTTTATGTGTAAATATAAAAGTCAGTTTTTAATTACATTTACTAATTAGAAAGAAACAATAAACTAAAATTATCAAGCATCTAATCTGTTACTTTAGACCAAAAGTGCGCTTTAAAAATATTAATAATTTTGAAACCTTTGTCTTTTTTGATCAAAAAATATTTTGATTTACATATTTTTTAAAGTAAATGTTTTTCTGCGCAGCATTATATATTTTAATAATTAATGAGTGTAAAAAGTTTTCACTATATTTAAAATTAATAATAAACTAAAGATATTTAAAATCTATAATAAATTATTATTATTTAAAATCCATAATAAAATAAAAAAGATTTTTAATGTTTAAAAAAATATTTTGAATAAATCTTGAAATTTTATTCTGAAACTTTTAATTTAAAAAATATTTAAATTAGTGTTATACATTTTTGTGTAGTTTACTTTTAAAGGCGTCAGTAAGAGGGATTTTTGCAATACTGTGCGCTTAGTAGTTGGTTGGTAATGAATAGTACTTATTTTTAAACTTTGCCCCTTTTTGTTGAAAATATTTTTTAAAGCAAAGTCTTAAAAATTCTCTAAAAACTAAAACTTTAAATTACCAACGTTCGCCAAAATTTTGGTACATATTTTTTCTGTATAGAGAAGCTAATATATATCCACATTATTTTTATTATATTTTAAATCTATAAACTAAAAAAATATTTGAAAAAACATTTTTTTTAGTATTTGATGATTTTTATACATATTTTAATAAATGTTTTACAATTTAAATCGTTAAAATCAATTTCGCTCGTTAAAATAAATTTAGTTCGTTCTCAAGCGCGGGACTTCCCAAATTTGCTTTGACAGTTCTGTCACATCTGGCAAGCGCTCGCTGTGCCGGTTGCGTAATATGTTATAATCGCGGCACTTTTGTTAAAAAGTGACAATTGAAGATGATTCAAGTGATGGAGCATTTGAAATTATAGACAAAACTATAAATTGTGGGTGTGCCAGTAAGTGTTTAGTTATAAATGAATAATATAACACGGTTATTCTAACAAAATTACTATTGACTTTCCAGGATCTAATATTAAAAGACAAACAGCGGTGATTTGGCAATTAAAGGTATACATACCGAAGTTAATTAAACATATTACAATGCTAGTAATAATAAAAAATATATGACATATTGTGACAATTTTGTAGAAGATGAAAAGATGCCAATCTACGTGTTTAATCCTCTACAGTACACCCATCAATTTTGTTCTTCGGTTGTCGTTTAAATTTAATTTATGAATTACATTAGTAGTAATAGTGTGTTCAATGTTTACTCTTGATAAGAGTCTTATTGTTTTTTAATTATTTTTCAGAAGCAATGATGGAACAATTTGATGACCTATATGGCTACAACGTAGAATTGGTATATATAAACAAAGAGTTAATCTTCTCATGTTGAAGTCACTGTCAGCAAGTATTATCTTTTTATAAAGAACATACTACATAAGTTTGATGTAACTGAATATCTTAAATTTGGCTATTCAGAAAGAGGAATGATGGCACAGAACAAAAATTGTACCTATTTTGCCACATCGGAATTAAAAATAACCCACTCTTAGATATTTTGGCTATCGATTATTCCAGGTATGCAATCACATATTTATAATCATTGTAAAATGTCGTTTATTAGATAACATCCAAGAAACTACACATTTATAAGCTGTCCGACAGCGCCGATTTGATCGACATTAACTTTCAATCCTCACATACTAAGGATATATTACACGTCCATGTTTAAAACATAACTGGTTAATTTAAAATTCTTAAAATCTAACGTATATATGTATTAAATCGGAAAGCAATGATGATGTTAATGTAATATAAAAGTAAAACTTACTTTTCGGCCTCGGAACCCGGCGACGGGATTTCAAAATTTGAAGATTTCATTACAAAGATTGTTTTATGATCGTTTATCTAATTTAATCAATGTATTCTTCTTCTCCTCAACACATTATGTATATATTTAATTTTCATAGTTATAACACACCTAGTTAATTTGCAATCTGATTATTTATAAAAGCAAAAACTCACTTTTAGGCCTCGGAGCCCGTCGCCGGGAATTCAAAATTTGAAAATTTCATTACGAAGATTATTTTATGATTGTTTATCTAGTTTAATCAATGTATTCTTCTAATCCTCAACGCATTATGTATATATTTCATTTTTATTCAGTCAAATGACGAATTAATGAAAATTATTGTCGCGTAGCAAAATTTTATTATTAAATAATAATTATTTAAAAGTGTTGTCACGGTACTATCTATTTGAATTTGAATGCTTATTTTTCATTGGTCGACGCTATTTGAATATTTGAATGCTTATTTTTGATTGGTCGAAACAACAGAACGCATTACCGGCGGCTCGAAAATCAATCGGAACAAATTCAATTTTAATTTTTATTATTATTTATTATTATAATTAAATATATTTCCTTTGTTTACGTGTATTGTTACACACTGTTAATACAAAGCGATACGATTTACAGAGTAGATAATTGAACGGAGAATGTTTCGTTTAAAGTTATGCGCGTCCGGAAGCGACGACGGCGGCTTAGAACAATTATATATAAGATTCTCGAGGGAAATGTTTCATAAGTCGGCTTGCTTTTTTTTAACTTTAAAATTTGATAGAATTTAAACAATATTTTTTTTGTTAATTAATCACACGATATTAGTGCTTGTTATGCAAATTTTATTTAGGTGATTTCACTTTTAAGCAATATTTTTGGTGCCACGAATGCCACTTTTTACACGATTAGTTCACGCAAATTCACTTGTACATGATTTTTCAATCTTGGGAACCAATCTGTCAAATTTAAAAAAGGTTTTTGCGGATAATTTTTAACGCGTTTTTATTCTACGTGTTAATTTCTAAAACTAATTTATTACGTTAAAACAGGATTGGGTGTATACTTTTGGAAATTAATTAATAAAATTTGCATGAAATCAATTTTCTTGTACATTAATTTAATCTGATTGCTTACAATACAAGTTTTTTTACATTTTGACGAAAAAAAATGATTACAGAATTTACATATTATTCAAAAACTACCCATGGATCTTTGGTTAAAAACAGGAAATTTGACGAAAAAATGCCAATTACTTTTACTGATACGTCTACATCGAAAATGAAAATAGTCCAAAAACTGTGATTTCTTCAAAATTGAATATTAAAGAACAAGTGTCATCTCTGAACAGACCAAACCGGAAGTACGATGAAAGTTATTTAAATTTTAGATTTACGTTTATTGGCAATTCAGATGCTCCTGATGCAATGTGTGTTTTGTGTCAAAAAATACTTGCAAACAGTTCTTTGACTAAAAAAAATTCCACAAATTTAAAAAATGTTAATGATGAAGCCGTGAAATTTTATCAAATTTTTAACAAATCCTACCTGGTTGCTACATCTTGCATATTTGGCAAATATTTTTACAAAGTGCAATGATGTAAGCTTATCATTACAAGGAAAAAGTATTACAATTTTTAATATGAGAGATAAAATTGAACCTTTTGATAAAAAAATACAATTTTTGATCAGTTGAATCTAATAATTTTGATTGTTTTCCTGTCTTAGATGAATGTTTAAATGAATTGAATTTTCAAGTTGATAAAGAAGTTTCACAAGTATTTTTAGAACATCTATATAACTTGAAAACAGCTCTTTCGGAATATTTTCCAAGAACTAGTTCCTGGGTTCGGAATCCATTTTCCGTGAAAGTTAAACCAGAGGGCTTAAGCGCGGGGGTTTTGAGAATTTAATTGATTTAATTAATGACTATGATTTGAAACAAAAATATATAGATCAGCTAATAAATGATTCTTGGGCGAGTCTGACTGAAGAGTTCCCCAATGTGTCAAAACAAGTTCTGGTTTGTTTACTTCCGTTTTCCACGAAGTGGGATTTTCCAAAAATATTGCAACAAAAACAAAATACAGAAATAGACTCGACGCTACGGCAGATATGAAAATACAACTGATCAATATTGTGCCTGATATAATTTTTTTGTAATTAAAAACCCAAAATCATCAGAGTCATTAGGAGTTTTATTTAATTGTATTTTTATGTTTATTCAATAAATGATATTTCTTTAATAACATTTTATATTTTTATTTATACTATTATGAATTATCCAACCTTAAAAATAAGTGTTCCGCCAAAATTTATGGATTTGCCAAGTGTTCCGTTGCTGAAAAAGTTTGGGAAACCCTGCTTTATTCAATAACTTTGATGACGATAACAACATTTGAATTTTGAAATTTAATATAAGGAGATGAGATATTAAATCATACCCAAGAAACAAATAATAAGGTGAAACTTAGGAACTGTACATACTTAAGAAATCGTGCGATCTACTATATATTTATTAGACTTCGACATTAAAAAACTTATACAAAATATATATACCAAAATTCCCAAAAGTATTATATATTTTATAAACAGTATGATAGCGTTTTTTTTATGAAATATATACATTTTACAATATTGCTTTTATAAGGGTATTGCAAAGTTGCATAAAGAACGATATACTGTGTAACTAGATCATATGGTTATAACTCTCTATTAAGCAATAGCATATAACGCGAAAGGTTTAAAAGTATCCATATATTTTTACACTACAGATAACTTTACTTTTAACCTCTTCGATAAAATAAGTAACGTTAACCTCTTACGCATCAGATAAATTGTGTTTCGATAGAATTAACCAAACCCCTTTAATCTTCATTTTTATAAAGATTATTGCTTTCGACCATCGTGGTGCATTGGGGTAACCTGTTAGGCCACGATGGTCTTAATTTAATCGAAAAAATAAAAAAATAAAAAAAAATAAAAAAATAAGACAAAACAAAAAGGAAGTATTAATTAAATCATTAACTGAAATGCATAAATAATTTGATCAGATAATTGAATTTTAGCGTTAGCTTACATTTAAAAAAAATTTCCAAGGACACAAGTCATTTAAATTATGAACCTTTTGTCTCGACATATGTATATGTATCTAACAAAATAAAAATAAAGATTCTGACTATCATATCTTGGGAAGCTTTCACAAAGCGTTATGATGGCCATTATTTATACAAATAAACATTTAAAGAAACAGTTATGGTGTACACCCAACGTCTCATAGCAATTGCCGAAAAAATATTTGCGTCTGGCAAGTTACTTGAGAAGCTGTATGGCTCGTGCTAGAGAAACGTTCTTAAGCTCTGACATCTTAGCCGCAACGTGTAAGAATAAGGGACGCGATCGCGACTCTCTAGAACACTCGAATTCAAATTATTTTGAAATAATAATTTAAATTATTACATTTAGCTTATATTATTGTACGTTTTAGAAACACAGATGTATAAAATATCAAAGATGGAGCATATGAGCAATATGAATCGTAGCAAGTAGGATTAAGATACTTATAATAAATAATAGGGAAATTAGTTATTTTGAATACTTTATGCGCAATCTGAAATATACGATCCTATAAAAATCGAGGAATGACACCGAGACGTAAGAAAAAGCTTCTTGTGGTATTAAATAAAAACTGGACGCTTCACTTACTATATTTTATATATATGCAAATACAAATCGAATAAAATTATATAAAAAAAATATATAAATTTACCCAATTTTCTTTAGTAATGATTTACTTTTACCACTTATGCCAAAGTGTTTAATTAAAATAATATTCATTTTCAACCCTTATTTATTCCGTTTGTTATTTCTTTCCGATAAAAGTGGAAAATAAAGCACGAGAGATGACCGTGCCGGATAGTGAAATTCCAATGGCAAATCCAGAATCGGCTATCTGCTAGGGGCACGCAGCCCAAATATTTGCACAGCTTCCGTTTGCTTCGCTGTGCGACAGAGAAGCGAGGGAGAGAGAGAATAAACCGGGGACCCGTCACCGAGAACTGATCATTTATTTTAACCCCTATTACGCGCCAAACTCAAATTTGTGAGCCTCGATTTTTTACGACGTCACACACGATTTTATTACGTCGGAAAGGTTTCCAAGCCCCCTCGCTTATATACCATGTATAAAATTTAATCCAATAATGCCAGCCATCGAACTCCCTCAAAATCGATTTAGTTTTAATTCAGAGCGTGCTTCATTATTTGTGCATTTTAAGGTAAAACGCTAAAACAACTAATTTTATTAATTTAAACTTATGCCACATTTTTGCTAGCTAAATTTCCAATTAGAATAAGTTTGCCATTCATAAAAAACATACGGCTAAGATTTTCATTTTTATATTTTAAACTAATTTACATTTCATCACAGCAATAAAAATAAAAGCAGTGTAGCTTTCAATTTTTTCATATTTATTTTACGATAGTTTTATTAATTAAGCTCATATATATTTACGATTATTTGTTAAAAAAATATGCAGTAATTAAGTCATTCTATAACTTTATTTATCCATGTGCTATGTTACTTTGCATACATATTCATAAGTTTGGATGTGTTATTTATCATCAATAAATCAGAGATCTATAACTCATTATTTACAAATTGTATTAAATGCGAACTCGAAAAAAATGAAGACATAGTAGCTATATATTAAAAATAGCATTTTTTTTTAAATTTTATGGCAAAAAATATGCCTAACTAATAGTATTTATAAAAACCTTCGTTTGTAAACAACATTAATAAATCAAGAAAGTTGTGTCGATAAGATAAATGCCTGCTATTGGGTAGACCCATAGTGTTTCTACAGAATCTTTCAGTTTTTTATCTCTTGAAAAATAAAATTATGATTAAATATATTAAATTCTGTCTACATCTAAACAATAATAATGTTATGGATCTAAATATATAAATTAAAATATTGTTGTGACTAGCTAAATTAGTATTTGCGAATTTTGCAAATTAGTCATTTATTTGCGTCGTTGCGTCTACTTAGTTTTGAAATACATTTACTTAGTAAATATTTTTTTCAATACTATACGATTCATTAAAATAAAAAATGATTTTATATTTATCGGAATAGCCAATCAATTTGAGCAAAGTTAAGATAACATTGAAAATATTTTGTTAAAATTGTCAATAGAGACTCAACAAGCTGCAATATTTGCTCAAAAATTATTTCGCGAAAAAGAGAGAAGTTAAATAAAAAATCAAGTACTGGAAGAAATTCTTTGCTAATCAAAATTGACAATGAAACAATGACCAAATTTGTAATACGTCCGATTATGTTTGAATTAGTAGCCAAATTGCCAACGATTGACGATCCTACAGACACCATGAAATTAATAATGAAATTTTATTTAAATGAAAAATATGTAGGTACTAATGAACTAAAAGTCGAGAAAAAAGTTTTTGTTATTCATTGATAAATGGACTAGTAGAGCAAGTTCATAATATTATAAAAAAAAATCAGCAATAATTTTAAAGGCAAAAGGTATCAGTCAGGCTTTTGACAAAGTTTGGCACGATGGACTGCTCTATAATATAAAAGTAAACCTACCTAATAAAATTTAGAAATATTAGAATCTCAGATAAGAAGTAGATACCTTAGCTTGAAAGTCAAAGTGGAGGGCACGGATCTGAAAGAAATCAATTCCGGAGCTCTACAGGGAAGTGTATTGGGACCTGTACTCCACCTAATATATACAGATGATCTCCCAAAGATAGATTAAGCAACAATAGCTGGCGATACAGCTGTGATGGCTTCTCATCATGACCCATTGAAAGCGTCAGAAACCTTCACGAAATCTAACAATGGATGAAAACTTTAAGAATAGGAGCAAAGACGACAAAATCAACGCATGTAGAGTACGCTCGGGATAAGGATTCCGGTTCGTTATTGTGTGCGTGAACTGTGTGGCTCAAAACAATTTCGCTCAGAATATTTATTTTTTTTATTTTAAAAGAAAATATATGTTTATTTAACATACATACATCTGAGCTAAGTTGGAAATTTCAACGGACAATTAAAAATATATTATATAATCGAAGAAACCAGACATTGATGTCATTAATTAAATATTTGCAAAATTCAAAATCTTTCACTAGTCAAAAAAATAATAAGTTCTTCAAAAGTAAAAGAATATAAAATGGGGAAAGAAATCATTCGCAGATTGTTCAATGGTTCGACGACTCTATTAAATCATTAGAATCCATTGAATAAATTAAAAAATTATCATTGGCGCAACGATAAGAATAATAACTTTTTTAAGCCTTACAGAGAATAGTGTAAAAAAACCAACAACGTACGGATTATTAGAAAAATAATTAAAATATTTTAATCCACGGGTAAGAGAACGAATAACCCAGATATGCTCAAGAAATTTTGTTCTCTTAAAATTTCATTTATAAATAAAAAAACAGTGGCACGAGTTTAGTGACCTACCCATGGGACAGTGGGCATATCTGGGTTAAACCAATATCAACACAAAATTATTTAAAATAAATCACTAGAGAAGATCGAACTTCTGTGCCACACTGCACTTTAATGACGAATACCAGCGTTGACGAATCAGCGACTGTCCTTAAAAGAGAAAGCGAGACAACGAAGTACACGCTACATCGCTTCTCCCTCTCATATACATGTACACGCACACAATAACAAACCGGCATCTTTATTCCGAGCGTACTCTAACGCTTATATTGAATAAAAAGACGCCCAAACGTTTCATTAAATAGTAAAATATTACAACAAAAAGAAGAGCTCAGGGAGTATATCTGGACAGGAGGCTCATATGGTGGTAACATATCTTTACTAAAAGAAAACAACTTCAAATAAAACTTTAAATAATGCACTGGAAAGCAAGTTAATAATGTATAAATAAAGTATCAAATCAGTATAGACACGCGGGATTCTATTTTGGGGTAGTGTCTGTGCTTCCACCATCGCCATCATCCAGAGATTTAAAAAAGAGGTTTTACGAATGCTAGTCAACGCTCCCTGGTATGTTTCTTATGACGTAATACATAACGACTTTAACATAAAATTCATGAAAGACGAAATGACATACAGAGACAGACCAAAGCTTCACCCAAACAAAATGGCAACCGAACTACTTGACTAGATATGACTGCACCAGACGACTAAACGATTTAGACCATCTGACATGACAAATATTAAATTAGTATAAACAAATATTATATATAAAATAAATTAGATAATTGTAATAATAAATATAGAGAGGCATCCAATTGGATGTTTTATTTACATGCCAGTATCATAATAAAAAAATACTCATTGTTTATGTATAAACAGATTGTGAAAAAATAAATAAAAAAAAATTAATAAGGACCACTGAGTTTATTGATAAAACTGCTTAACTGATAAAAGCACTTACGATATTTCAATTGTATTTTTTAGTTATATTATTTATTTATATTCAGTAGCGACTTGATTAATTTAAAATAATGGATCAATAATGCTAAAAAATTAACATTATTATATTAAAGTTAAATTTTGAGTAAAAAAAAATTTCAAATACAAATATTATTTGATAAATAAAAATATCAAATTTGATTTCTACATAGAACCATATTGCAAAACACTACACATAATATTTATACATACAAAAATCGATCCAACTCAGTTATGAATTGCGCCACACTACCGATCGGACGTGCACGAGCGCCGAAGCCACCGTGTGCCGTACATAAGTCGTGCACAGGGGCAGATTCGGGCATTATCGGCAGTGGGCCAATGTGCGAAAATTGTATTCAATAACGGGCCCTCCGTGCCGGGAGCGAGTCAACGAGCCCGACGCAAGTTTGCCTCTCCGCTCTTATTTCGGTCTCCCGATGGCAGATAAAACACGTTCTATTCTTATGAGCTGCCGCCCCTCGGGAAGATACGTCTCTCAGACTCCCGAGGGGCACACGGGCACCCCCATACACCCCCGGTGCGGGTCATATCTGTTACTGCGGCGGTCGCGACGTATCCCGTGTGTTATTCTTTTCTGGCGTCACGTTTTAACTGCAAGACGATAAAGTCGGTTTCCCGTTGCCTTTACCATTTAGTAAATTTGACTCTCGTGTGTGTCAACATGAAACATGTTATCCCAGCAATCACTTAAAATGTACTTTTTCACTCCAAGCACCCAACGCGCGCAGTAACTATCTTTGAATCCCCGTTTACATAGAACAGCTATTGATTTTTTTTTATAGGTCTATCATATCAAAACGAATTATCTATCCTTTTAAATTATGTATTTAGGAACATTAGAACAAGTTATTTTTCGTATATAGTAAATCACTTAACGAGATTATAAATTTATACAACAATTTAAACCATTACAACAATAAAAACAACATTTCTGTAACCAAGAGTTGATAAACTTTTCTACCCTAGTAGAAACTTCAATAATTAAAAACGAATAAGACTACTTTATTTGACAAATTAAACCATAAGTTTTTGTTCTTTTTTTAATCGCTTCTAAGCGAGAGCGCGCGGGAGTTCAATTCTTAGAAATTTAGTCACAATGGATCGCCTCAGAGGGGTACAAAAACAAAAACAACGATTCTTATGTGCATATCAATGCCATAATCAATGCCCGAGTAAATCATGGCTCAATATTTTTAATAAAATTATTAATAAATTTATTTTGCTATTTTGGTATTATTTTCTATGAAAATCATTTAAATCAAAATAAATTTAAAAAATAATATATAAATATAATGTTTATTATTTATTATTTTTTTAGGTATGTATATATGTAAATATATAACTAACTGGGATACCTCAAAACAGTGAAAAATTGACCGCCGTACATGTACGGCAATTCCACTCAAAGGGTTAATTTACTTTTAAAGTATAAAAAACATTGCATTATTTTCAAATGGTTATTTAAGAAAAACATGCATTTTGCGCAATATTTTTATTTAAATATAATTATTGAGACTAACTTATTGCTAATATTTAATAACCATGCTTAGTAAAGCATATTTCGTGGACTATTTGCCTAAAAATATGTAAATGTACAAATAGTTGTTTTCCTATCTTTCTAATTATTAAATATAAATAAGAGGCCAATAATTAAAAAAATCGGTAATAAATAAAATCACCTAAGAAATAAATTTCGATATATAGAAATGTATCGAAGCGACTTAATCAGTATTTCACCTGACTATTAAACCGATAATAAATCAGTGCAAATCTTTGCCTATGCTGATGACATTGACATAGTAACAAGATTCAAACAGGCATAAATAAAAGATTTTGACTTCATCACATTATTTGAATATAGATGATGTATGGCAATTATCCCCACAAGAGAAAGAGTATACTGCGGACATCCAAATAAACGAATACATTATATACTCTGGAACCCTCGTAACAGCTACAAATGATGTTAGTTATTAGATTAAGAGACGAATAGCGTCAGAAAATAAGTGCTATTTTAGCATAATAAGACAAATAATATCAAGAACGTTATCTCGTCGCACAAAAATATTAATCTATAAAATAGCGATCAGACCTGTTCTGACATAAACATTCAAAAGCTGAACTCTTACTAGGACTGATAAACGTCTACTTAATACACTCGAGAGAAAACTGCTTCATAAGATATACAGAATCATTAAAAAAAATAAGTGACGTATCGGAAGCAATAAAGAGTTGTACAATTTGTACCAAGGAAAAAGTGTCTCTACCTTCACTCGTGTTGAAGGCTTTAGTGAGCTTCTTTGCTTTAATAGATTCCATCCAACCACCGAGACAACTGCTAGATAATAAATCAGATTGCGACCTTCAGTGATTAAATGATAAAACGAAAGATGATAGTCAAGCAGGAGCCAAAAACTAAAGAATCTTGGCGCAGGACCGAGGGAAATTCTTAGAGAACGCAAAGACTCATCGCAGATTGTTGGGCAATAAAAATGATAGAAATATTTTTTTGTTAAGAGGCGAATTTATATTTTTACTAAAACAAAAACAGTTGTTTTATTATAAATACAATTTTTTTTGTGAACAGACTGTCAAGCTTTGAGGTCGAACAGATGTGACTTCGCAACCGAATAAACGCCAGAAATGATAATAACAGTTTAATTATTAAGAATAATTTACTACGGTATCTAAATAGTATTGTATCTGAAAATATAATATTGATAAAAAAAATAAAAGAGAAATTTGTAAATTTGACTTGAACTTAAATAAAGTACAGGTACGTACCTTATTATTTTAAAAATATATTTATTTTAATTTTTATTTTAAAGTTAAGTATATTAAAGACTGCTACAAAAATATTGTTATTAATTTAGCCAAAAAGATACAATTATTTGATTTATATGTATGCAAAGATTTAATCTAAATTGAAATATATTATTAAATTATAAAGATTTTAATTACAAAAATCAAAACCACACACTACTAGTGAAAACAAATCGACTTTAATATAACTTAAATCCAATTTTGACTAGATTTAAAATCAGATAAGATAAACGTAAAGAAACAATGTAACTACTAATATGTAATTGAATAAAAATAATAATTTTAATTTTATTTTATTTTGTATTTTTTGACAAATTATATTCTAATAGCAAATAATATTTTTAATTTGCACCAAGTACTAGGAAAAATATGCAGTATTTATATATCATTGTCAATTATTTTAAACCAATATTGCATAACAATTTTTTTTTTGCGTTAATACGAAGTACAATATTAATTATTTTTGCTTAAAAATATATATTTCTAGTTGTACAATATTTAATGTCTGCTTCAATAATTTTACTCCTAGTATTTGTTTAAAGCTTTTTAGTTTTTTTCTTATATTTTTTTAATAAAACCTGTCTGTCTGTTAAGTTAACTCTGTATTGTATATTTTTAATCTATCAAATAACACTGAGAATATAAATTTTAGCAAGAAAATAAAATGTATTACAACAAGTAATAGAGGAGTTATGATTGCATCATTGATACTTCAGTAAAATATTAAGTATGAAAATCAAATAATTATAATGGTAAATGAATTGCAATATTTATATATAAAATAAACATGTTCAATAATCTAGTTAATATTTTATTTATTTATATCGCCCGTAATATGAATAAATAGTGCTCAAATTAAATTAGTAAAAACACTTTGTTAAAACTAAATGTACTTTTTTATATATACATATGTATATATTTAGTTCTCTTCCCAGACTATGTAAATATGGTGTAAAAATTACAGCCGTCCAGGGTGTCGTTTCAGCCATGATGTGTGGCAATTCGTAAAAATTACACCTTCGTACTTACAATTCTGGACAGCCGATAGTGCCCAAAGCAACGCGCAAGAGGCCAAGGAATAAAACTTGACTCTTTTCTATTCACGGTTGCAGGGGCGAGACTGCGTTCGTGACCCACCCGGGTGGCAATATATCAAAAATTTATATGGGCAAACTTTTTCGTAGTTGCCGGGGGTGATAATAGGACGGACAGAGTAACCCCCGTGGCGTGCCATGGAAAATTATGGGAGTCCCCGTAAGAGGATCAGTCGATAAGTGATTCCGATTGAATTATATATTGAATGGGGTGAATGGAATTTTAAAAAGCTGAAAAAATGTTTCTTACCAATTTAAAGTACATATTATTTTTTACCTGCGAAAAAGGTAAAAATAAAATCATTATCAAGATAGAGTATAAATATATAAAACAATATTTATTTCTAGACTAGAAATTATATTTATCAATCTTTCTCTCAATTATTTAATGTATTTTTAAAAATATATTTACAGCTGAAACGCAATATGAAAGTAACTATTGTCTTTCTAGATAAATAAAAAGCCCTTTTACAATTATATTTAACTAAATGTAGGTCGCGGAACATATTTTTGGATCTATATTAAATTATTTCTCATTAGCTGCCATTCATCAGATATAATTAGTAAACGTCTTTAATTGTCATTAACGTATTTTTATAATATTTTTCCCAGAGTTATTTAACCTTTTCCGCCCATTTCAATTGAAAACAAAATTTCTGTTCACAAAGTTACTGACCAGCACGATGGACGGGTGCTATAAGTCGGGTCGCTGTCTATCGACCCGAAAGACCTGGGTTCGAATCCTACATGGATCTTTACGTTAAATATTTAATATTATAAAAATATAATTGTTTTTTTTAATAATATTTTTTTTCTGAATGTACTGGTGAGCTCACAAGTAATTATTTTACAGTACGCAGATTAACCACATCTGATTTAAAAAATTACATATTTACATATTTTATGCAGTTTTGTTAAAAAAATATTTGTTTTAAAATTAATTGAAGCTAAATTGTAATATATTTTTAATAATGAAAGGTAAATACATTCAAAACAACTTCTGAATTGAAAATAGCAGTATATCGGAAAAAAGGCTTGCATTACAAATATTTCAATTATATTTTTTTTTTGCAAAGTATGTTTAATATAAATAATGTTTTATGAATGTTTTTTATAAAATTATTTTTTGCTAGTTTTTTTATATTTATACTTGCAAAGCTGCGGAGGCTCACGTGTGTCATAGAGACAGAAAAAATAACGGAATTGCAATGGTGCGGCAAGATAAACTCAACCTGTTTTTATATTTATTTACTCTCATATATTTAAATTTATGATGATTGCTCTACATAATACAACAAAAACACATATAGCCTAAACTTTTTACACATTTTTGGCAAACCCTGTAGATTTAAAAATAAATCTTTCAATAAAATATTCCAACGAAAATTCATGCAGACTCGGTCTAAAGTCACACCTCATCGATAAATCACCATATTTTTTTTTATACTCAGACCAAAGCATTTTGCAAATAAATGACGTTCCATAAGCTAGCTAGCATCCAGCTAGGAACCGTCGGACAAAGTAGTTTGCACGGACGGGTGTTATAATCGCTCCACGCTCGGCTTTCCTCCGCGTTATTGGCTACGTGACCAGTGGATATCAATCGGACCTCTGCTCGGGCGCTGCCTCTTACTTATACACGTTTTCACTATTCCCTATACCCTCACAGCTTTCCCTTTGGACAAAATCAAGATGTCAGACGTGTGTGCGTATGCGTTGTATAGGGATGTTTGTACAAATAGCCGGTCATTTACCTTTTTCGCACCCCATCTAATATTAAAAACAAGATAGATTATCTACTAAGTTGCTGCTTATCGTGCAATATTTCTTAAGAGAGCTCAAAAATTTCTGTAGCTTAGCCAAAGCGTATTTTCATTAATTATTATACTTTTTTCTGTATGTCTAACTCCTTTACTTTTATAACATGTTAGTCACCTTGCGGGTTTCAAGTCATACATACGGGACAGATGCCCGGCTCTTATGAGACTACTATACTCGAATAGCTCGTATTTTTATTGATGGCGTTAATTACCATTTTCGCACGTAAGCGCAAGAAGTATCTTTAAGAATAATACGCTGAGAGTCGCTGGTTTTCAATATTGTTGCTGCACTAATGACTAGCTATTGTATTGTTTTTATTTATTTTTAAGTGTCTATTTTAACTTTGACTTCAAGTTTGACTCTTAGAGACTTAAGATTACGATTGGCTAGATCAAAGCTAACAATTAAAATGATGGCGGCTGCTTCTCCTTGACTTTGAATAATCGTATGTTTTGATTCGGCGAAAACTAGACTACACTTCTCGTTGAAGACATCAAATAAATCAATGTCAAATACCATCGCATCTAAGAACTAAATTGTAATTTGTTTTTTCTCGAAAAAAATTTAAAATCAAAAATACTCATTTCTCGAGAAATTTAATTTTTTTTGAAAGCTTTTTTTGAAATAAAAAATTATAAAATTTTTCGAAAATTTTTAAAAGGCATACGTAAAGTAAAGACGGGTTCATACCTAATATGTATACTTCTTGGAAGGTGAATAGTGGTTTTGGAATGACAAAAAAATGTTTACAAATTTTAACGCTCTACTTCGCCTTATTTTTGCTAAAGTAATAAAACAAGATACTCAGATAAAACACCTTTCTGAAGGTGCTCGTGCCAGATGTTTGAAAATATGCACACTTTCTCGGATGATCGAAACATTTTTTTACGATTTTTTATTACTCTAACCGGCCGGTAGGTTTATCTTTGCATTGGTGGTCTTAGAATCCGCTCCGATAAGAACAAATTACGCAGAATTTAAAACGATTTTGGGCAAATTTTTTTTTCGATAATCCAAAATTTTTTTGTAAAGTAACAACAGCTGTTGACAATTGTCTCACCATTGACAGCTGAAAGGGCCTTAAATTTTTTGTTAAAAAAATTAGAAAATAATAATTCTGAGCAAAAGATAATTCAAAGAAAACATATATTGATGACATTTTTTAAAAATTTGCAAAATCCAAGTCACAAAATATTGTTTTTTTTAGTTATTCTTTAAATGCAAGAATGTGTAAAATGAGGAAAGAAGATATTCGCAGAATATTTATTGACTCGATGAATTATGAGAACCCTCGCGACTCTATTAAATCATTAGAATAAATTTAAGAAATTGAAAATTTATCATTGGCGCAACAATTAGAGAAAGGAATTTCTTTAAGCTTTTCAGAGAGTAGTCTAAGAAAACACATCTTACGGATTATTGGAGAAAGAATTCTAAATATATAAATCGACGGGCAAGAGAAGAAATAATTTACAGTGCCTATTTACAGCCTTGTTGTATAATAGATTAAACCAACATTAACAAAAAACACGAGGATTTTTTTTAAGGCCGAATTTTTGTTAACCAAAAAAAGTACGAGGATGTCTAATACTTCTTTAGATAGCGTGTGTTTTTTAAATAGTTATCTGCAATACTTTACTGTATTACAAAATTTTTTTCATTCATCAAAATTTCCCGGAAATATGAGAAGTGAAGTCTAGAATTTCCATTTCTCGATAAATTAAAATCATCGAGAAATCATAAGAGGAAGCGATCGTGCCACGCAAAAATGTTCTTAAACTAAAAACTAGAATTTTTGAGAATAGTTTTATTTACAACAACACTCTTTAATAGTTTAAAAAATGCTTAACAACTCCTTTTGAGAACTCAGCAAATTGTATACAAACGCTTTTAAGATAAATGCTCTTAGATTTAATAAAATAAAAAAATATCCTTATGTATCTCAATATTATTTTCGATTAGAAGGGAATATTATCGTCAGTATATGAGCTATAATAATTGTCGCTCAAATAAGTATTTTGCTCTTTTTGGATTACCACAGAAATGCAAGTTGGTCCATTTGGTCCATGAAATGTATATGAATTCAAATTCACTTTATAATTAATTAATTAATTAATAATCGACTACTTTTTAGCATCGATAAGTGGCACAATGTCACAGTATTTCACAGACTTTTGTAAAATATCAGCCATTTAGTGTTGGAAAGGGCTATATTGTGTCCTTTTCAAAATCTCATTTAACATTAGATTATTCTTACAATCGGTCTAGTTAATAAATTGGATACAATTACTCATCTAATTCAGCAACATTCAAATTTGATCAATGAAGCATTTTTTATTTTCTGTCAGGGAAAAGGGTAGAGATCAACGTCCATACTCACATAATCCATTGATTTGGAGCGGAACTAGAATCTAAATAACTGTTTTTAAGAGCGCATTTAAACTGGATTATATATATTTGGCAACAGACTTGTACGTTTTTATATGTACTTTAAGGGTAATGATTTACTTGCTTGTAATAGAGATATGTTTAATCAAAGTTGGAATTAGAATAAATGTCATTAAACAGTGATTGTAATATTATACAATTTACGTCAATAAATTAATTACGAGAAAATAAAAATATATTTATACAGATGCAACAAGATTGTTTTCACTAGAGACGTCCGATACACAGATACGCCGTTCAAACGGATATAGCAAGGATACCTAGAGTCGTCAAAAACACGTAACGTAATTTGGCAAACGACCAACCCGGAAACTATACCCCGTATAATGCGAAACGTAGTGGTGCGGCAGGAAGTGGCTGCCGCTCAACTCGGTCATAAGATTAACAAGAATGTACCTCTCGTTTGTTATCCCCGCAGGATGTTTGACTCGCTAACACCTTGCCTCTTTCACACGTTTAAAACCTCTAGCGTTCAAGCCACTAAACCCTTCGCTGCCCGCCTCGACGCCTTTATAAACACAAACACTTACCGTTAAACTACAATAACGGTTAAATTCCTGCTGTAAACGGATCTGTGGTAGTTTCGCATTATTTTAGCTATGCTAGTAGATTTCCAATACTATTGGCTACTTTTTGTTAAATTAATAAATTAACTATTAATTGGAAGTTAATTTATGAATCAATATCCATCGCGCCTATTCTTATGATAGTTGGATATTATCTACTTATCTATAAATGATAGAAAATTTTAAACATGACAAAGTTTAATATTTATGATGTTATTTTTAAAATATTTGACAACGTTTTGAAAAGCCCGCACAAACAAGTCAAGTGCTCAAAAAGCGAATCTATTATATAATAATATACGTCAACGGCGATGTGCCATTCCCTGATGCATTAGCACTTGGAGAGCAAAGGTGGCGCTACAAAGAGCGGAGAGCAAAAGCATCTCCTTCCTATCCCTGCGGTGTAAATAATAAATGCAGATGTATGTCAGATGGAAGGCACGTCTCGTCGGAGCAGCCAGCTCCTTTGAATCCAGATCAAAAATTGTCCAGACGCCCAGACGAATCGAATCATCCGATAAGAACCTGGACGAGGTGGTTTCCAACAGATGGGATTCGAACACGATTTGCATTACTTATATTGAGAAAGCGGAAACACGCGTAACCAAAAAATAAAATAAAAACTATTTTTTAAATATTTAAAATAAAACAGAAAGCCTAGGGTCTATTATTTTGAGTATATAAAGTGCGAATTGAAATTTAAAAAAAAAATCACAAAAATTAATATTGAACAAGAAGCAATGTTAAACTACACTACACAATAATAATAGTAAAAAAATCAATAATGCTTACTTTACCAGTTCAAATGGCTTAGTCCTCTTCAGCTGTCTTTTCAATGTGTACACATTGAGGAGCTCGCTGCCTCGATGTTGACGTGCTAGTGGAGCCTCGTTTCATGTTTAGCAGCAACACGTTTTTTCGACACCTAGAACACACACCACGGAGCACTCACAATGTTTCACAACACTTTATTTTAAAACTTTTTAATCACTTTAACATGGCACTGTTTGGTACATCCCCAGAGTTGTATTCCGCAGACGCTGGCTTCAAAATTTGGTTGTGTATCTTGATTTTATTGTATACTAGCGGACCCGGCAGTTTTTAATAATACTAGTTTTTAATAATATTACCCGGCAAGTAATGTCTGACAAAAATTACCTGCTAATAATATTAGCGAACCACCGAATGCCTGTTCGTTTCCACGTAAATCTTGTATTGATCCAATGCAATTGATATTTGTGCGATGACTAATATATTTTCGGTTTGGTGGCATTGCTATGCAACAACAACAACAACAACAACAGAACAACATAAATTTAATATTAAACAATTGAATATTAAAAAAATGCATTATTTCATAAAATATACTTTCAAAATCAGAGCTTAGCTTTGCCCAACTACGTGACGACGAAAGTGTATGTTGTCATTGTATCAGGAATTTCAGATACATTTAAATAATAATTAGAACGGCAGCGAGCATCTAAAATTTAATTTATGAGTTGTATGTAACGTTATAGGAGTATTGAATACTAAATTAAGATATGTTCAAATAAATAAAAATACGCGGTGGCGATGTGACAAAATAATATGACGTTATATCGCGAGTGCGTTTGAGCCCACTATAAAAATAACAGCGTTACCTTTCGGATTTAATTTAAACTTAGTTAAGCTTTCTAAGCACTCCTGGTAGTAATAAGAACAAACTGTGCAACTTTAAGCCAAATCGGTCGAATAGTTTTTGAGTCTATAGAGTACACACATACTTATTTATATAAATTGATGATTCGAGTTTTGAGCTTCTTCCCATAATTCAATATGTTTTTTTATATTATATTTTAAATTTTACTTTTTTTTATTTTATATACGTTCCTGCCACCCAGCTTTGTATTCAAGGTCATGCCAAGAAATTTATCTATTTTTTAGAATAGTGTTGCCGTTTATAAAAAATTGCAATTGATCAGTTATATTTTTATTTTATTACCGATTTTAATTCATTCAACTGTATTTTATATTTTTTGCTCCAATTAGTGATCCTATCAGCGGATTGTTGAAGTTTTTTTGTAGTATTTGCTATTTCTTTTTCTACTGTCAGAATTTCTGTGTCATTATTGAATTTTACAATTGTGACATTCTCTATATGTGGCAAATATAGTACACTTGGACACTTCCTTGTGGGACTCCAGCTCTTATTTATTTTAATTCAGAATATTAGTATTTTTTATAATTTGTTAGAAATGTACAATTCAAGGAATTCTTCATATTGCTTTGGTAATATACTGTTTAGTTTTTGAATTTTTGAGTTTTTGAAAGCTTGAGCAACATCTAAGAAAATTGCTGAAAAATTATATTTTTCTTCTAGCGCTTTTACTATTAAATCAGTTATGCAATGCACTTGATCGATTGTAGAATGTGAATTTTGGAGTCCAAACTGATGGTCAGCAATTGCTATTTTTCTCTATTATATGTTTTATTTTTTTCAACAGGAGTTTTTCGAAACCTGAATAAGATATTATTATACCCATGACGAACAAAGCATAGCAGAGTAACACAAGCAGGGCCAAAGGGCCCTTTGAGGTGACTGAGGACCGAGGCTGCGACATCCCTCTGGGATCTTGGGGGTGGTGCTGTTACTAGAATGATACGCAAATGCATGCAATTGCAAAGCAATGCAGGTCAGCCAACGAGAGCACAAAAGGTCGATCTAAAAGGAGAAATACTAATAAAACTACAATAAAATATGTAGTACTACGGGGGGGTGAGCCCGCTCATACTGCCGTCAAAAGCTGGGTGCCCACCCATAGGGTTGGACTCGTAGGGTCCAAGTACTGGTAATGGCAGCAGTGCAAAGGATAGTAAAGTAGTTATACTCCAGTCAATAAGTGCTCCTCAAGTTGACTTTTTTTTTGATATTTTATGCCTAGTCTCCATTTATCGTTTAGATTGGCAGCACATGAGTTATAAGTCATTTTTACCTTTTCGTTGCTTTCCATAGAGAATATTCTGAATCTTTACCTGCTGTCTAATTATTAATTGAATTTTAGTTTATTTGCTGCGCTTTATTATTTAAAATATTTTTATCATTATGGTCTCTGGTTTGATGGAGAAACATGATTAATAATTATTCAAGCACTACATGGTTTCAGTAGCAAAATTAATTTAAAAATCTTATTAATCAAAAAACATTTTTTTTTAAGAAAGCACTGAAGCTCAAAGAGTAAAATATATTGGGAAAGAATATATTATTAGCTTACTGAAAAAGTGCAAGACTTATGATGACTAATAAAGATGTGTGTAAAATATTTATAAATATATCTAACATATGTCATATCAACATAGTTTTTACGGTCTTTAAACAATTTCAATATTGTTTACATTTAACAACATTTAATATAAAAATATTTACAAAACTTAAAAAAATTATCTAATTAAGTAAAAAATTTAAATAATGGTTACAACAGGCCACTGCGCTGATTTCGGCACATCTAATTTCAGACAGTGTCAAATTTATATATTAAGTCGAACAGCGAAAGTCCGCGACCTTCTTCTAAAGAACAGGTCACTCGTCTACGGTCGGGCAAGTAAGGATTGAACCGAAGCTAAGCAAGCCCACTCCGCAGAATGGACATAAGTTTAAATTATTAATTTATTATTATATTTTTTGTTTTTAGCTATAGTGCATTTGCGTAATGCAGTTTTTCCAGTGACTCCAAATACTGAATCGCAATGTCGCTTTCAGACTAGCGGTACTTATTCAGCAGTGGTTCTAGTATGGTCAGGGGTAATCATCATAATGCCAGTAGCGTGTCGGTGCGCGGTCAGCCGGCTAACGCAATCACCACTGTGTTTGACCCCTAATTGCTAAACGGTTCATAATTATCATTTCATACAAATTAATATCGCCGACGCGGTCAGCAAACTCGAATTTGTCCGAATCGACGATTGCACTAATAACATTATCGTCTGTCGGTCTGCCGCTCTATCTACTCTGCTATGCGGTCACGATGACAACTTTTCATAATCAAAAACAGTCACCAACGTGCGAATGACGGGCAAACGAGGCGTAATGATCAATGTGAAAAATTATGTGAAGCACTGATACATTATATCATTTTAAAAATCTGGCCGATAGTTCATAATGCTCATCCGAGCTTCGCTAAACCAATGGTGTGAAATTTAAATGTCAGTTATTATTAAACGGTGACCGCTAAAACCATAGTGTCAATAGTTAAAACATAATCACTTTATTAGAATTTAAGTTATAAACTATTATGGTAATACTACATGTTTCATTTCGGCCGTTTAGTTTGTGTATTAATTTATATTTAAGATTGAATGATTTATATACTATGAGATAGTGGAAAGGTTCTATGAACTTAAATAAAGTCGGTTTAAAGGTTTGATGCTGATTTTAACCATGTGTGTCAGTATAAAAAAGACTACTCTGAGGTAGTATTATCTTTTATACAATAATGTAAGTATTAAATAAGAGCAAAAACCTTACCACTTTTGATATTGCAACTGACTAAAGCAATGATAAATCATTTTTTCGCATCACAAAAAAAATCCTTCTGGCCTTTGTGTCAGAATGTTAATTTTTTGTTAAAATAAAAATATTGTTATGTTACGATTAGGAAATTTTTGTCTCCAAAGTGGGTTTGTTTGAATTATGAACATCGTGGTGGAATAGTGGATGCGAAGAGAGAAGCGGCTGCCTCTGAAATCTTCACTAGTTTTATGTAGTCTCTTAAAGAGCTATTGCTTTAAACCCCAAAGTAGATGTTAATGCCAGTAAAAGCGTCTCTCAGAAAGTCTCAATGAATTTCTTAGACAAAATGCTGAGAGAAAGTTATTTATATTTGCCTACGTTACGTTTTTTATATTAATGAAAAATTTTGTTTTCCATCTTGTTCTGTGTTATTTATATAAACGTATAATTTATTTATTTAAATATATTATACTATCGATTACTTAATTATATATGATATAATATTATAAAAAATAACTTATTGCCTTAATTGACGTGAAGTGAACTAAATAAAGCGTGGTAGGTTACTAATTGCCTATTACGAGGATTAGAATACATATTAGATTTTCGCAGAAATTTTATTATAGTATATGAATTACTGCCATACCAAATTTTATTATATGCCAAATTTCGACGATATTACTATATTTATCTATAATATATTAAATAAGTGTTTCGGTATGTTATTTTATTTACTCAAATAATAAGCTCATTAATCAAATTTTAATCATTTAAACCTAAGCTTTTGATAAGCGATGACTTAATTTTTTAAGTAAACCATATGTTCTAAAATTATTATAAAACTTAATTGATGATATAGAATATGTTAGCACAATGTTAGATATGTTCAAAAATGAACTTGTCACTTAAAGACATTTCAATCATAAATCAACGCTTTACTATTTTATTTATATTATATTAGAACATATTTTGCATGAATTTTCTTATCCTATTTAATAGCAAATGTCATTCTGAGAGCATAATGGAAAGTTGCGGTTTATAATAGAAATTTAAATGAACATGTGTGCTGGTAAATTGACGCAATAAATTGAAATAAGTCACAACTCGATCCGCTTTATACTCTAAGCAGATTTAATATAAAGTATTATCTGCAATTTTTAAGTATATATACACTTTTGGGGCTTTATCTGAATTATTCATGTAAATTTTTATTCTATCTGTCAGTCTTTGGGATTCACCAAAACATATTGCAATTAATTCTTCCGACGCATTGCTTATATAAATGCGACACAAGTTACTATTGGCTGTATATCTGTTTTAGCATCATTGATTGAAATGTTCTCAGAACTTTATTATTGCTCTCTGTCAATATTCATGTCTTATTGGCATACGATACAACCTGTCTTACAATTGAAGTAGATTATAATACACATCAATCCATTCCAAAAATAGGCGCTGGAGGGGCGCTGGAAAAATCCAGGAGGGCAGGAGCAGATTTATATAAAATTTATTTATTAAAATCAAATTAAGCCCATTGTGGAATACAGTGCTCAATGCGTCACGATGGTCAAAAAATAATAAATGATATTATTTCAATATTTAAATAATAATACATAGTAAGAAAGAAAGGATACAAAAATAATGAAATATTAAAATTAAAGTATACGAACCGGATTTAATAGTCTAGGTACTCACAGTCGGTAAAGTCATCGTTTGATATTTATTTATTTATATTAAATTAAGATCGTCGTGACATAGCAAGTTCCTCCAATTCGATATGATGATCAAAGACATATTGTTACTACAATTAACAAAAAAAATTAAAATCCTATAATAACGCTCGACGGATAATAACCAAATTTATGTATCGATCGTATTTTTCGATCTGACGGATCATCAAAGTGAAATTCGTTCCTCATAGCAAATTTGAGCATTTTATAAGATTTATCACATATGTCGTTTACGTGTAGAGAAAACCATTGCTCTCCAATGTAATTCTAAGATCTTTAGTGAAAATTTCCCATTAAAATTATAGGATTCAATTGATGAAAATTGGGATCGATAAAATATTTAAAAATTATACTAAAAATAAATGTATTAAATAAGAATTAAAAAAGTATATTAGGTCAAAAAAAAGAATCTTGAGTTATATATTTTAAGTTGCTAATGAAGATGCTTTAGCAATGATAGGGTGCTACGTAGAATTTCTGCCATATTTATAAGAAACGGTGCAAAATGTTTTTTGCTGTATCAACATTTATTTGCCAAAAATCTGATGAAAGGAATACAGACTATATAATTCAAGCAATCATCAGAATTAAATGCAATTTAATAAACTAAAGATTTTTTGAACAAATTTTTGTTAACAACGATGAAAAATTTAGTTCGTTGAGTATCAAAAGGTATCTCTTTGTTTGAAACAACTCAGTGAGAAAGTTCTTAAAAAACATAAATATTGCATTACAAGTCAACTTTATTAATTCCAAAAAACATTGACCATTTTACAGACCTGTGAAAAAAAATATTTAACAAATCTACAACATTTCTGCGTCCATGGTAAAACTTATTTTGTACAAACTTAATTTCAGTCAGTCATGAATTAGGGTAATTTTCTAATTAAGCAATTGTAGAAAAACGTGATGAAAAGTTGCATTACTGTTGTCACCACTTGAATGTTCTTAGTTTTGACTTTTAAATATATTCTTAAAATCAACGTCCCCGAAGGGAATTTAGACCCTTTTTCGAATACTCCAACGTTACAAGAAGAACTGATACAAATAAGGAACTGAAATGTATGTACCAAAATAGCTAATAGCACTTCTGACTGCTAAAGCAGATTTATTGAATTATTTAATTTTTTATAATATTTTAAAATTATTAAAATTAAATAATTTTAATTCAATTAAATCTGTAATATTTTTTAAAAGCAATTAATTTATATAATATGATTTTTTAAATTTTAAATATTTTAATTTTTTTATAAAATTTATTGTTTGATGCTACCTGATTTTTCTGTCATAAGTGCTGGTATTTTATTACATTATATTCTGACCCTTTTTCTTTTAAATCAAATCTTTTAAAATATTTTTTAAATTAAACTACGACTGCTGAATATTTTTTTATACTTCTGCGTAAGAAAGGGTAGGTCCTAGACAGATGTTTGAAAATATGCATGCTTTCTTGAAAGCTTTTAATAGAGGTCGGAAATATTTTAATGACAAAAATATTTTCACGATCTTATATATTAATACACGACAGTCGAAAAAACGATACACAGCATTAAAAAAATTGATATGACGTTTAAAAAACCTCCAGTACGAAATGACTTTTCACAAAAAAACAGAAAAAAAACAATAGTTTTAGACGTGAAAACCAGATGAAACACAGTAAAAGCGATGCTAGATAGCTTTTTACAAATTAGCCAACACATTAAAAATGTACTTCAAAAGTGACTTGAATTTCAGTAATCGGTAAGGCTAAGAGTATTTAATTATTGCTAAAGGAGTATTTAAGATTTTACAGTAAATTTTAAAAGGCTTATTGTTTTTTGTTGCAACAATAAGAAAACATGGATTTACAGAAAAGCTCAAAATTTCAACTAGTAATTAAAAAAGTGATAAACAAGACAATATTTTTATTAATTACGATAATTATTAGAAAAATTCATAATATTTTATCAAACAAAAAGAAGATTTTTTTTCAGGTTCTTATATAAAGCAGAGATTTACTTTACAAAAATTTACTATCACTCATTTTTTAATGTTTTAATTACTATGAATAATATAATTAACATACCTAAATACTGACAGAAATAATTATTAACAGTAAAGAAATTTTACATATACTACATATAAAAATATTTACTGCAAAAATATATATATTTTTATTTTTATTTATAAATAAAATTTCACACACGCATACAAGCATCTGGAAAATTCCAGGAAGCAGCTGCATCGTCTTATCGATTTATACCATATTGTAGGATACAGGTGGAAGTATAAATCCTTAAAAAACGTAACTGTATCTTTCTGTTTGTTCACTTAAAGAAGGTAGATTTCAAGGGGGGTGTTGAGCATTTTTATGTCTAAAAAGGAGACGGTTGGCTAAATAAATTGAAAAACCTCTGATTCTGAGTAAAGATTACTAAAATTTCACAAGTAATCTGATTTCTAAAATAATAGTTTTATATGATATTAATAAAAAAATTGTGGTGCTTATTTTTACGACACTAAAAAATTTAATTTAAATTTTACTCTTGAATATTTCAATATTAATTTGTGTTTTAAGTACTTAAACAGTATATAAAAGTATATCATAAAATATAAAATGTTTTATTTCTAACAAATTATAAACAATGGAGTAAATAATGAACAAGTCCTTTTTGATTAGCTCGCCTTGCAACGTTTCGGTTTCTTTCTTCTCCTCCATCTCCTCGATATTTCTTAGTTCTTTTAACACGGCGGTCACCCTTTGATTTCTCGGTTAAAAGAAAGCCGTGATACTTTACGCAATTAGCTATCGTTAGCTATCGGTCTGATTGGCCCGTTCGCCCCGCGGTACTGGTAAGTAGATCCGGAATCCCCTGATCCCTGCAAATACACTCCTGGCCCGTTACGTGTCGTGGGTTACAATTCCGGGTTCCGGGTCTTTTGTTGGCCGAGATAATCCGCCGGAACGGTGTTCGAGAATCGCAAATAAGCTGCATTGTTTTGGATATGGAAGTGGACTTGCTAAAGCAAAGGGAGCTAGGAGACGAAAAATTGGGGTGATAAATTTTAGGCGAATAGGGGAATATTAACAAAATCCATATACTATTTTATATGTAATTATAAATAAAAGATAAAATTTTAAGCTTTGATTCTCAAGCTTAAGAAGTAGTAAAAAATACAGATAATAAAATCAAAAGTTTTTATTTTTACGTATTTTTTTATATACATAGTAAAAGCATATATTGATTTTTGAAAAGTAATTTATGCAGTTTTTTAATTTAATTTTTATTTTTAAAACTTATGATGAATTTATATTATTATTAAAAAAATCGAGAACTCGATAGTAATTAGAAATTTTGACTACAATAAATGAAGCAAATCTTGGGATTAAATATGTACTAACGGATTTAAGAACAATATTATAAACTAGTCTTTTAAAACTAGGCATAGCTAATAAATAAATATGAGTATAACATAAGACAACATCATATAATATGTCATTAGAAATCCTGGTTTCTCGATGCTTTGCATTTCTCGAGATATAAAACTTGAAATTTTTTGGAAATTTAAGCGACTTTTTTATCAATTAAAAGTATGTGATTATAATAATACAAATTGTTATTATGGATATTTTTATATTATTGGTAATAGAGAACTAGATAATCAAGATAGGAAACAGACTTTGATTATTTATTATAATTGATGCGAATAATCAAAGCACCAAAATGGATCGATTCACTTCGACTGATTACAGGGTGTTGAGTTACGAAGAAATTTCGGGCTCTCATATTTATATTGAAACCATAAAGTAAGTGAGCAAAAACAGCTGTTAGCCATTTTATATATTTAAAATTTCAGCAATATAAAGATATAATTTTTTTAATATATAAAAAACGAGATTTTAGTTTCCTGGCAGCAAATTTTACAGCGTAGCTCTATGAAAGGCACAATATATTTTTGAAATCTGCCAAGTCCTAAGCAAAGCAGCTTTAAAGCTTATTAATGTGATTTTTGGTTACAAAAAAAATCATTAACAATTTTTTAACATTCGAATACTGTCGATTTTTATCAAAACTTTTAAGAAAAATACATATTTTTATTACTAGCATGGTTCCATACTATCTTAGACAATAGTTAAAAAAATCTAGCGGTTGTAAGATAATAATACAATTAAAATAATAACAAAAAAATGGCTCCATGAAAATTAAAACGAATTTAAATTCTCACTGATATTTTCTCGTATATTTTTTTAAACGAAATATCTGTCAATAATTTTTTTAAATTTTTTTTATAATCAAAAAGGCAAAGTTCATTATTATTAATAAAAATAGCAAATAAATTTATATGTAATTTAAATTAGAATTGAATCATTATATAATGGTATATAATAATAATTTACAACACACAGATTTGTTGTTTTGTATGTTTGTTGATGCGTTGTTTTTTTTGTGTACCTGTATACAGGCGGCCCTTGACTTTCGGACGTTCGACTTTCGCACAATTCGCTATTTCGCACATTTAAAAAAAAAAACAATAATTTTAAATTCATTTTTTTTTTTTTAAATAAAATAAAATATAAACACGAGTGAGAAACGGAAAAACTTGTGTTGATACAAAGAAAAATAAATCAAGGACTCATAAACTTCACACGATTCAAGACAAAGATGGAAATTATTAGACGTTCTGATAGCGGTGAATCTTTTGCTTCAATCAGACGTTCGTATGATACAAATAGGTTTACGATATGTTCAATTTTGCAAAATTAAATATAATTAAGAAATACGTTCAAAATTGTGGAAAATAAAGATATATTTCCGCAGTCTTTAAAGATATGTTTCCAAAAAAACACAGCAAAAAAAATTTGGATGAAATGGAAAATCTTTGTCAACGTGGATCGATGACCAACATCAAAAAGATGTCCCTCTGAGTATTTCAATTATTCAAGCAAAGCTCTTAGTTTGCACAAATATTGAAAGGATAGATTAAAAAAAGATTTTTACACGGTTTTACAAGCAAGTAACGGTTGATTTTACAATTTTAAAGGAGGTATTCTTTTCATAATATTAAATTTACTGGACAATCGGCTGATGCGGATAAAGATGCTGCAAAAGAATTTATTTCCTAATTATCCAAAATTATTGAAGATGGAGAATATTCCTCTAGCCAAATATTTAATGTAGATGAGACAGGTTTATTTTGGAAAACTCTTTAACAATGAAAAATATGAATGAAGCCTTCACGCACCTTGACAAATTTTTAAATATTATAGAAGATTGTGGTGCCAATGGAGAACGCATATCTCAAGTGCGTAGGGCGATCAATAAAAACATAGCATGTTATAAAATACTATATGAAGAAAAGAAAAAGAATAGTAGAAAACAGTTACTCTTGATAACTTTTCAAAGGAAGCACCCGCAAACCCCACTTAAACGTGTCTTTTAAACGCCTTTTAAATATCTTATATTTACTTGATAAATAAATATTTTAAAATACACACAATTTCAATTTTTTTACTTCCCTCGACTTTCGTACATTCAACATTCGCACACATTTTCAGGAACCAATTATGTGCGAAAGTCGAGGACCGTCTGTAATACTTTTTATACTTATTTAAACTGAACCAAACGCACTAAAATACTATATAAAAAATCAAGAACGATATTAATAACAAATTTACATCTAATTAATGTTTTGCAATACGTTTAACTTGCATTTTTATCATAAAAAGCGAGTACTTATAATTATTATATAAGCACTGCTCAGTTCCACAAGCATAGGTCACTTCTGTTATTAAAATATTGCAAGGTAAAAATATTAAGATTGATATACAGATGCAATATATTTTTTTCGTTATTGGCATTCTTGGTTAATGACAATATACTTAACAATCGAAGTTTGATAAATAAAATGTATGTATGTGAGAACAAAGCGCAATATCCATCTTTACCATCTACAAATTATTAATTTGATAAACAATTTGACAACTCGGTTTATTATAGCTAAATAAAAAAATTCTAATGAAACAAAGTATCATATTAAATTTTATAGAACAACACAGTTAGTGAATACATTTACCTAATTACTAGTTTGCGTCAGTGCGAAACCTTTATCGCGAAATTGCAAATAATGTAATTAAGGGTTCATCATTCAATCTGATTATTCATTTTGCGATTGCAATTGTAGTCTGTCGTTAGATTACAATCAAATCACGCTGATAATTAATCAGTGCAATTTGATGCGGCTATACACATTAGTCGATTGTTTGAAATAGTCCAAATAAATTAGGCTACACATGTTTCTGAAGATAATTACAGCGAATTGATCCAAGCATTAATTTAAAAATACTGTAATTCAAGATTTTGACTGATAATAACATTCTAAATTATATTAGACAGTAATTTATAAAGTCCAAACAAACTGCCTTTTTTAAATATGATTTATAGAAGCATAATAGTATACGACACATAACAAAACACAAACAGTGAAATATTAAACGACTGATAACTGAAAAACCTGGATTTAAATCCTATATAAATTCTAGTGTTTTGAAATGTGTATTGCATTTAAAAGCTAAAAATTAATAAGTATTATACAATTTTAATTTCGATCGAAAATCACAAATTATGTTTTCTCAGATATTCCTTATCTTACTTACAAATTTTATAATGAATAATAAAATTAATATAATTGTGTTTAAAATTTGCAATAAATAAATTTGCTTAAATCCTGCGATGGTTTATTTTTGTATCCGAAAATAAATAAAATTATCATGTTCTCAATTAAGTTTAAATCTTAAAAACGCCTCGTTTCATATAAGATGATCTTACAATTAGTGCATCATATTTTCTAAATTGTCCTTGTAGTAATGGTAAATTTATTTATATAAATTAGGGGATCAATCGAAAGTCTTTTGCTTTAATTACATAAATATTTTTAAGAAAATTTGGTTATCAAAAGATTGATTTAATCTTAAGCTGTTATTTTTAAAAAATTAAACCTAAATGTGCTATTTTTTGTTTCTCCATAAGATATACTTTAGCTTACTTTTAGATAATTACAGCTGTTTAATATGTGACAGACTAGATCAATAAATAAAAAAAGATCTATTGAATGCCTATTATACTCTAAAAGTATTTTGTAATTATTGCACGTATACCAACATAGATACATATATAAAAAATAGTCATAAAATAAAGCTCATGGTTTTTAATGAAATAAATAATCATCTTTATGGTAAAGACAAACATTAGTTTTCTCATAATATTTTATATGTTAATATTATTTATTTTTTAAATTAATTTACAATTAGCTATATGGTATATATTTAATTACAAATTCAGGTTCAATCAAGACAAGCATAATTTTTCACACATCCAAACTATTGTGGACAACGCGACCCACAGGTAACAATTTACCCTTGCTAGGCGGGTGCCTGGCCCCCTTTTGTGGGGCGCGCCCCCACGCCACGACGGTCCGCTAAAAAGACTCGGTGATTGCGATGCTGAAAGTGTGCTACCAAATGAAGTAACTTTCTGTAATTTGGGAGCCGCTGTTCATACTAATCAATTGCCGAAGTATGTGCACCCGTCTGGATGCTGTGGGGGACTGGAAGATGGGTCACGAGCGCTGTGCTTGCGTGATGGATATATCTTTAATTAAATGGATTTGAATTATAGTAGATTAAAGATAATTTTTCATTTTATATCTAAAGTATTGATCTGAAATTACTAGCTTTTAGATCTGTAGAATCGAAAAAACTGTGATAGTAGTTTACGTAGTGGGAAAATAGCTAGTTTTTAGGCAAATATTTTAGGATAATATTTGCTATTTAATTTGCTCAAGAGGCTTTTTTTATTTATAAGTAATAAATATAATACAATACTAGTTACTTATTAATAATGAACTACGTGGATTTATAAAATGATTGACGTATTTTTTGAGTTCAAAGCCGAACATGGACGTTGCTTGTATATTTTGATTGTAATTAATATATATTTTACGCGTTTCGCAAATATGTGTCCGTTACAAACACGCAAGGTCCAAAAGTGGATTATCGCTTAATCCGACACAGCCGTTGAACCATACGTGCTATTAGTGCAATAAAAACGTTAAACCGCGGCGAATAAATTCATAGAGCATATTCATGTAATATCGTTTTATGACCAGCGAGACTTTATTAACGAGCGATTTTTTGGAAAATGAAAATAAAAATAAATATCCCCTACGTATGTTTTTATTGCAGATATACTAATCCAAATTGGATTTGAGGCAAATCCACAAATGGAATATTACGCACATTCATCTTCTGGCATCGGTGACGCATGTGAAGATATAAACATGTGTACATTTATATTAGTATGTACCAAAAATTTTATTTTAAGATAATGGACCTTAAAGTTAACAAAAATACTAATAATAAAAATATATATTTATATATAGGTATATATATTATTAACCATTTCGTGCAAACAAATAATGACTTTAATAGATCGATTTAATTTTTGGACAATTTATTAGGCTAAAATATTCCATAATAATTTAAAACACAAAAATAAGATACATATAAACCAGATTATTTCTTTAGCATATTTTGCTCTGTGTTACTTTGACTATAATCTATAATATGCATTTTTATATAAAGATATAAATTAATAAAAGCACTTATTGAGGCTAGGATTTCACTCAAGTAGGTACGCTTAAAAAATGCAGGACTTTATAGCAAATTTAATGCTTGTTAAAATTTGTTTTTAATTTTATACATTAACGGAAAAAATTAAATTAAAATCAGTGTGGATTACATCTTTTTGATTAGTTATATCAGATTTTTCGATACAAAATTGGAATAAGCAACAGAGCAGATTTTTTTTGCATGAGTACAAATGGCTTTCGGTTATTTTAAAATTTATTAATGTTAGAATCAGAACAATTTTTGTGTAATGATTGAAGCACCACTGTTTCCGCTAGAGTCCACGTGACGTAACATAATTTACGATGATATTACTCGCAGTTTTTGTAATGCAAAAGAAAAAGCTGCTACTGTTTGTTTTCGCTATGAACAAAAATAATAATTTTCTAAATGTTATGCAAAATTTTATTAAAAAATAAGTGAAGCTATTTATTCGTTGTCGATGATAAACTCAAAATGTCAAAAAATAGGTACTGGGTTGAAGAACGGACTAACTAAATATATTGTGACTATTTTGAATGGTCTTCCTTATTTATAAGTGATTTTTATCTTTGAAGTTCGACCACAATAAAGGTTTGACATAAATTTAAAAAAAAACAAACAATATTATCTCATGATAAAAAATACATTTTTTAATAAGATCTTATTAAATAGTTATTCTGAATATTATATTTTTATATTTAGAATAACGATTATTAGGTTATAGGTTACTAATCAGCAGAATAAAATGGCATTCAATGTCTAATCTATAGCAAAAAAGCCACTTAAATTAAATCATCCATTTTTCTTAGCTTTTTGAAAAATTTTTAAACAAGCAAACTTCTATATATAGTTGTAAAACTTTTTGAAATAACTAATGTGCTATACAACATTTTACAATAAAATTTCTAGTATAAAATTGCTGTAAAAAAATATTGAATCAGATATGAACTGGATAATAATTGCTAAAAATTAAGGGATGCTTATGTATCCACTGAAAATTACCACCGACTCATGAGAAATGAATTAGTTATTAAAGAAAAGTTTATATTTAATCAACTATTTAATACAATAGTTGTTAGTATATATATAATAAAATTGCATCCCGATATTTTTCAATGTCAAAATTGAAATATTTTAACCTCCTGGAGAAAGAAATATATGCGCACTTTCCGGGGACCCGACAAAGCCGCGCCGGACAATCCGCGCCGACTAAGCCGTCCCGACATAGCCGCGCAAGACAATCCCGCGCAATACAACCCTGACATTGCCGTTACGATAAATCCGCGCCGACATTGCCGCGCAAATCAAAATTATAAAATTGAATAAAATAAAGAAAATTTTTTTTTAGTTCTGATTATTTTGTTTTGTGGACAGCTCTACCGCTAGTGATTCGTTTTTTGAACAGTTAGTCATATATTGGATGATGCTGGACAGTTACAAAATATACCGAAATGAAAATAAATCAATACAATATCATTAAAAAAAGGTTAGGTTGTTTGGTTCTACAGTGAAAGTTCGCGCTAGCGATAGAAAGACGCCTCCCGTTTCCTATATATATTTGTAATTATTAATAAATAAAAACCATGCTATAAAATTTATTTTGTTTTGACTTTGCGCGGCTATGTCGGCGCGGCTATGACGACGCGGCTTAGTCGGCGCGGGGTTGTCCTGCGCGGCTTAGTCGGTGCGGGATTGTCCTGCGCGGCTTTGTCGGGGTGCTGCACTTTGCAAATGAATTCTTCAATAAACTAAAAAAATCTATGGAACATTACTCGATTATATAAGATTAAAAAACGAGCTTACTGTTTTATATATGTGCGCAAATTTGCATAAAAACCTGTTCATGAACTTGTACAATTCATGAAAAAAAATAATCTTGAGTCAGATTTTCAGGTAGTAGATAAAATAGCCAAACTAATATTAACTCTTTCAAATAATACTGCTTCAGAAGAACGTTGATTTTCTGCTCTGAAAAGAATCAATACTTGTTATAAAGGTATGCAAGGACAAGAGAAACTAAGTAGCCTAAGCTTAAGTTTAATAAAAAAAGGAATTCTTGTAAAATTGAAACAGAAGAGCACATTTTACGAAAGCGTAATTGAAAAATTTATGTCTAAAGAACGAAGAATATATTGAATATATAAATAATTTGTTTTAATATATTCTGCAGTTATTTTTTATTTTCATATCCTATTTCAGAAGCAATACAGATTTTATCAGCATATTTAAAAAATGATTTGGTGTGATGGAATATGATTTCCTTGAGTCGCGTCAACGAATATATTTAGAAAAATACTTTTTCAAGCTTCTGAGAAGACATATACACAATTAAGAGATTCTAGAATTATTTAAAATATTAATATGTATTATCTAAACAATTTTGTTTTGGATTTAATTATTATCTGAATACTAGATAATCTGGTTAGCAATTTAAGCAGAAGAAATGTCATTCAAAAACGCCGCTTAAATTAAATTAGAAAAGATGCATAATTTTGCATCATTACACAAAAGCAATACAGATTTCATCAGCACATAAAAAAATACACAATCAAGCCTCATTGATGTTGGGATTTGGTAAGCTGAAATATGATTTCCTTGAGTCGCGTCGACGAGTATATTTGGAAAAATGCTTTAATGCTTCTGATAGGATATATACACAATTTAGAGATTATATAATTAATATAAATATTATTATGTATTATCTAAATTGTAATATATAATATTTAATAAATAAACATGTATGTGCCTTTTTGAAGTCCTAAGTAGCTAAGCAAAAAATCAAGTAAAATAATAGCGAAAATTCTATTTTCCCATAATTTGTATATTTTACATTAAAAATGTACGATAATATTGTTTTCATAATCCATTGTAAATACAGAAGTAACGAATCATGAAAGCTACACACCGAAAACCTAATCCCTAGTGATTCTATTTTAGCCGCAATTAATGCCGTGTAATAAATAAACATATATATTTTTCGACTCACCCATAAATAATACACTATCGTAAGGCTACAGCAGGAACTGTGCTCTCCTCACCCCATGTCCTGAGTACCATTCGTGTCCAGGATTCAGTCTCAGCCCACGCCGCACCCTGACAACTTTATCAGCATCACCCACTTTATTTCACCTACAAACCGCACACTACGTGGGAATTGGCTCGCGTGCCGCATAGGCGTACAGCCTGAAAAAAATATACACACATAATAATCCAATTGGTTAGGCAAGACAGAAAAACATATTTTTTAAGAAGAAAAAAATTAAGCTGCAAGGCAGCATGAAATAAATCTCGTATTATACAATAGAATGGAATACCAAAACTTGTTTGCTGTTACATACTTTTTAAAACAACGCAATTGCATTACCAACATAGTATGTTTTATTACAAAGCCATATAAAAATTAAAAAAATCAGTATATTAACACATTCGTTGTTGTTAGGTGAAGTTAAATTAGTTTTATAAACCTCAATCACAGCAACATATGTTTGAAATGGTTGTGTCAATTCCTAAGTGATCCATTTTTTGTTAAATTAAGTGACGGCTATATTTAGGAAAATAGTTGCTAAATGGTTAATCGACTTTTCTTTATTTTCAGGCGCTATTTATTTTCGTTGCTGGGTAAATATTAAGTACGCAAAACGCTACTAACCGCCATACTCTTCCTTGCGCTCTTTTGTTCCTGAGATCTCTTCTCATTCGTGACAGCCCAGGTAGGAGATCAGATTTAGCCTCAATCCAACTAGATATGGGTCGTTGTATCTAACAGATAAAAACTCTTCAGCCTTATGCAACTACTGGACCAGATCTGAAAAACATAAAAAACTTAATTGTTATTTTTAATTTGTTTTAATTTAATTTTTAATTTGTCTTGAAAAACATGAATTATTTTTTATCGTTATTTTTAAGACTCATAATATCGAAACTATCTGAGTAAAATATTATTAACATGACTCAAACGTATCAAATATATATAGAAAATTCCCGTTTTGTTTCGTAGGAAAATGCGTCAGAGGTTTTCTCTTTTTCTCTCCTTCTCTCTCTCCGGAGTCGTTCAGGTTGACCTCGAAAACGGATTATGTTCGGTTCCTAGGCGCGCAAAAATCAAACGCCACCCCTGTCATTGGACAAAAGTGAAACCGTATAGGGCTTCTGGGGGAAAAGCAAAACTATATTGGGCCTCGGGGGCTCGTATCTTGAGTCCGAAATGTCCTCCCTACCAATCTGGTGGGGCGTGTCACCGATCGACGGAAAAGCCTTTTTTTCTTACTCCTCAACGCCCTTTTCCAAATTCGACCGACATTCTTTTGCAACATTAAACCCCTGTAAGACATTTCAGTATATTCCTGTAGCGCATGCTTATTTTTCAATAATAAAATACATATTAATATTTCCTCCTACAAATTAAATTAATAAGCTTTTAATAAGCCTGTATTAGAATGTATATTAAAATATAAGTATAAATATGATATATTATTTTTCAAAAAATAAAATATTTAAGGGAGCTAAAATAAAAACACATGACACAAGAAAGCCAGTTAAATGGAGAGAAATTTTACATATTTAATCAAGATTATTTAATATTTTATCATACTTACTTTTGTGTAATCTTACGCTTTATAAAACCACCTTATATTTAAGTAAATTTTAAATATTTGCGTCATATATTTTATTAAAATATTTATTTAATTTATGTAAACGTGAGCATTCAAATTTTACATACAAAAAAAAACACTATACGTTTTAGGTTTATACCCCTGACCCTAGACGACAATGCTCATATTCTTTAGATAATGAAAAAAGAGACAAATGTGTTATTTTTTATTCTTATCACTCATCTGAGAAAGCGTATCCTGCCAGAACTGAATTTATATCCACCCTATTGTCTCTTAGAAGGCGAAACTCGGAATTAAAGCGGAAGATCTCACTGTTTACGAGTCGGGACGTTTCACTTTTTCACCCGTTTTGATAAACTTTTAATTTATTTATTTTTTAATTCTAGAAAAATTTATTGAACAAGAGGAAAAACTTCGCCAAAATTGAAAGCGTGCCACGCACTGTTTATTATATTTTAATTTGCATACTGCTTCGAGAAAAACGGGCAATTTTCTTTCATATTTTGTCTTTAATAAATTCGCATTAAATAATTTATCCCTCCCTTAATATAGGGGTAGGGAGGTCGCGAGAAATACTTTCTCCATCCGTGTTGCTTTCTTGCTCTCTCGCTCTTAGTGAAACGAATACCATCGTTTTCAATTATTGTGACGCTTAAAGCACAATTTAACAGTCACTTATGCAATAGCCCGAATAAAAATGAGAAAACCGAAAAAGTCGGTACGTTACGGTGCTTCCGTTACTGATAATAATAAATATGTTTTATGTACTTGAAATATAAAGAAAAAATTGCATTATATATACGAGTAATATTTGGGAAATATAAATACGATATTTTCTGATTCACTAACGTAAATAGTTACAGATTACAGCGGAAGATCAAAATAAAATTATAATTAAAAAATACAAATATATGTGCAATCAGGCCTGCCAAAAAAGAGGAGGAGAGGAGGCAAACTCTGTAAAAAATAATAGCAAGAATATTTTTACAAAAAAGTCAAAACCGACTTTAAAATAAATCTGAATTAAACTACAGTTGTTTGATATGTATTTCAGGAATAAGTTACATATTATACAATAAATAAAAAGAGCAGAACATTGCCTTCAAAAGCACCCACTTTCTAGGTAGTACCTTCACAATAAACATTATCTAAAGGATGTGTCCATTTGAATAATAATAATGTAATTTTAAGTTTGTGTTAAAATTTATTTGCAAATTATTGTTGACTTTATTGCTTTTTGGACGTGAAAAAAATATTAGGTTTGAGAGAAAATATTTAACAAATGTAAATAAGTATTCGATCTAAAATTTCAGATCAAATATCTAAGGAAGAAGCTAAGAAATAATGAAAAATCAACAACAGCACTAGAATTATATACATTAAATGTTTGTATATATTGCATTATCGGTAATTCGACAACTAAATTTAATGCAGAAAAATAAATAAATAATAAAGTTATTTTTATGTGCTTATTCCTAAAAGAAAACTCCAGAAAAAACTGTCTCAAATATATCCTGAAAATATTTTTTTAAATATTTAATTTCAGTAAAAGCATATTCCGATATTTTCATCAGTAGATATATATATTTTACATTAAAAATATAAATTATCTGGCAGGTGCTAATAAAAATATATGATTTCAACTATTCTATATGTAGTAATATATATTTATTTATTTATTAAAATTATAACCATCGTGACCTGACAGACAAACCCAATGCGTCACGATAGTCAAAAGTACTAATACATCATAATACATACAAATATAAACAAAACAAAACAACAGACACAAATCACCTCAACAGGTGTGCATTGTCCCATACGAACTGAACCAAAACTCCATATGTGCAAGAGAAAATGTCAATATTATAAATGGCCTTGGCCAGAGAAGAGTTGGCAAGTGCTCCAGTTCTACACTTAACAGGTAAGAATAGTGGACGCGACCGAGAACTATATCCACCTTCAGGAGCCCACATTTGAAGCTGCTCGAGCACTGAAGGATTGTCTACGATGCCCTTGAGCAATTTCCAGAAGTGTTTAATTACATAAACACTTCTGCGAGTCGACAAGGAAACGTATCCCAGGGCTCCCAAAATAAAAGCACTGGGAAACAAGAACGAATAATACCCGTATTCCTTCAAGTATAAATATCGAAGAAATTTACGTTGTACTTTTTCCAGCTTTAATTCATTACATTGATTCATTACGCCTGGGATCCAAATGATGGAGCTAGTTTCTAGTATGCTGCAGACTAGAGTATCATAAAGAGTGCGCAATACTAAAGTATTCCTGAAGTAGCTCGCATTTCTCAAGATAAAACCGAGCATTTTTAAGGATTTGCTATGAGTCTCTGCAATGTGCTGGCTAAATTTCCAACGTTCTTCGAAAGTCACTCTTAAATCCTTAGTTGAAGAAAACCTTTCCAGAAAATATCCGCCTAGATGGTATGAATATTTTGACGGCGTTAACGACCTTAAAAATGAAATTGTGTGACATTTCTTTACACTGAAAGGCAATTGGTTATAGCAAGCCCATTTCCATATAGAGTTGAGATCTTCCTGTAGGTCGAGGGAATCAGAAATCAAATGCATTTTCTTGTAAATTTTCAAGTCATCTGCATATAATAAAAAATCTGAATACTCTATTGCTGTTTCTATGTCATTAATGAACAATCCAGTTCGTAAGTGTTATTTTTAATTATGTATCTTATATTTTATTTATTTTATTTTCTTTTTCTTATTGTATAAAGGTTTTAGTATTTTCTCCTTAAATTTTACTTATTAAATATTGCATATTGTTGCCTCTATTTTTATTTAAACTATTGTAATTTCGCTTGTAAACATGATAATGGCTAAAAGCCAGAAACATGTAATTTATAACTTGTATAAAACTAAATTATTTTTGAAATAAACATTTAATAAAAAAAAAAAAAAAAAAATGAACAATAAAAACAACAATGGACCCAAATTGGATCCTTGAGGTACTCCAGTAGGGGTCTTATACCGTTCTGAAAAGGAGTTATTATACTTGACGAATTGATATTTATTGGTCAAGTAATTTGAGAATAGATTTATGAGATCTTCAGAAAACCCGAAATTAGATCACTTTTTTACAAGTAAAGCATGGTTAACTTTATCAAACGCTTTTTCAAAATCTGTGTATACGACGTCCACTTGTACACCAGAGTCCAATGATTTTGAAACATAGTTAGACAAAACCATTAGATTAGTGACAGTGGATCGAGATTTACGGAAACCATGTTGTTGGTCGAGAAGCATACACCTGCAATGATTAAAAATGTATTTCAAACAATTTCAAATAATTTTGCAGGTGATGAGATCAAAGCTATTGGCCTGTAATTGTCAATCTGAGATTTGGGACCCTTTTTATGAATCGGAGTGACTTTATATATTTACTCCCAAGGGAAAATCAGTGAAAGAATAAATACAGACAGACATCGCATCTCACATATTGCTCCACATTTTGTCTGCATTTCGATATTACACAAAGTTTTAAAAATATGCTAGCTATCCTCACAAATATTACTTAAAACTTCTAATATAAGAGGGTTGATCAAATTATTTTCAAACTGAATTTTGGTCAATAGGAGAGCGCAAAAACAATTATCCCTTCTCAGAAGTCAAAAATCCACGTCAAAAGCAATAAAATCGTGTCGGCGCCATCGCAATGGGAACGCTCGGTAACGAGCGTTCCCATTGCGATGGCGCCAACACGATTTTATTGCTTTTGACGTGGATTTTTGACTTCTGAGAAGGGATAATTGTTTTTTGCGCTCTCCTATTGGTCAAAATTCAGTTTAGATATGCTTTATTCTATTTTCCCTAACAGTAAGTCGTAAAAAGTTTTAATTTTAAAAGTTTTAAAGAGCTGGATTTAACTATATGGCAACACTGAGCAGTAAAGAAAACACGAAACATTATTAGGTAAATATTTTTAATGCCCAATTGAAATAATTGGCTGAAAAATGATTTTTATATTTAATTGTAGCATAGAAATTGTTAACTTGTACCTATAATTATTTATTTAAGAAATTATATTACGATATTAAAAAATAGGAAATTCCATTTTTGATATGAGGCTTGGAATCATTGTTTTCCCATGGCTGACAAAAAACTCATAAATCATAACAAGTTTTTTTTTTAAATAATCTCATTGATTTCTACATAGCAATATACACAAATAAATAATTATTATGCAAATCATCAACCAGTCAATGAGTTAAAAGATAACAATTACAATTACCTTACGTCATCATCCAATCAAAATATTAAATATATGACGTGTCAATGAAAATAAAGAGCATTATAAACCATGACATAGGTGTGACATAGTATATATAGACAATCCAACGCTCTTTAAATGTATTTATTTTTAAATATTTTAACAACAGGATTTTCATAAAAATTATCAGGTTGGTCAGAATGTAATTAATTATTTGCCGGCCGACTCAGAAAGAAATTTAATCTGTCCTTAGAACAACGACTGCATTCTGCAAACAGATTTTACCAAACTCGACGTAACTATTCCGACATCAGTTTTTCTACCTCAAAAAATAGATTAATTTCACAATCTCGAGCCGAATGCGTCCTAATACGCCGACGCTAACGGATGCGTACTGACCAGTCAATGTTATTTCCGACATAGCTCATAGCAACCATGCTATTATTTTATTTTAAAAATACTATCTATTTTTTATACAATTATATATACCAGCATAACTCGTATGATACCATAACAAATATTTTTAATAAGTTAGATGGACTTATTTTTTTTAAATATTTAACAATATATTAAATACATTATAAGCAATTTTATTACACATGTCCAGATATCCTTTACTGCTTCAAAATATTTTTTTCACTAAAAGATATACATGAATTGTGTAGAAATTCTTTAAAAATTGTTTTATTCTTTCGTGGAAAAAAATATAATACCTGCCAATCACCGTTTTAATCGATCAACTTGACTCACACACCCCGAGACATTTGGCTAAAGTTCATCACATTGTTGCTGGCCAGGGCCGTAACGGCCTTCGCTACGCGGCCGTACTACACCGGGCGCCGGCTGAGTACACAAAGCTTATTGTAAGACGGGCTAAATAATAGACATAATAAATAACACAAGACTCGCACTTTATGAGAAACACAAAGGCGCGAAAAGAAGGGGAGAAAATGGCGAAGTGTTTATTTATATACACATACATATGTATAAGTGAGTCGGGGGGCAGTTGCACTCGTTGCCCGGGGCGCCCACTTTAAAATTAAAATAAAGCCTTCTTTTCTCTCTGTTGTCGTTAGTTAGCGCCTAGAGAGAAGGTCTCGGCCCTCCTTTTGTCTGGATAGACGTCAGGAATCCCACCGGTAATCCCCCGGCAGGGTAGACCATTTTTTCCGGGAACTTGTTACGTTGCGACAATGCTTAAATGAAAAGCTCTGCGAGGTGTTTTTTTGTTTGTTCCTTCAGAACCATTACACGGCATTAGGGTGCTTAACTTTTTTTAAATATATATTTTGAGGATTAAATTTTCAACTTCAAAGGTCAAATGCAATAAAAGGGCTTATTAAAGTAAGATAAGATAGATCATTTGTCTTGGTGTGATTACAAAATTTTTACATCAAATATAATATGCGGCGTTAACAATATTAAGGGCGAGTGATATTCGACTACAACGTTATTTAGTTGTTCAAAAATATAAAACAAACTCACCAACGTAGTTGGAGTATGAGAAATCACACATTTTGCTTATTTTTTTATATATATCTAACATAATGTAACTGCATTGCAATTGTATAATTATTTATAGATTTTTTTGTACAATATAAAAATTATTATTAAACTGCAAAAATATAGATAATTTCTGTCTAAATATCTAAGTAAAATTATTTTAAGAACATTTGATTTTTACCTTAACATTGAATTAATCAGAGATCCATTTTATTGCCTGAGAACATGCACGTGCGTTGACATGGTTTTTAAAAAAGTTTAATTTAATAGTTTTATTTGGGCTATTGGCATTATACAAATACTTTAAAATTACTTCAGTAAGGGTCATAACAATTAATACAAATAGTATAAAATTACAAAAATACGATTTTTGCATATAGTATATATCTAAACCCAAGATTATACATTTCATATTAATTACAACATTGCTAAATTTGCCGATTTTTTATTCATAGTACATCAGATAGCGTAACTAGATATTAAGTTGCTAATAACAAATAGTCTGTTTCTGCCCTAAACTATTACATTGACAAAACGATCGAGAATTGAAAGACTGATAAGCAAGAATACGGTGCATTAAACTTACTTTTGACAGAAACTTTTACAAGATACTTTAAGCAGAATTTAATATTTCTACTACTAAAATATCTTGTCACTTTTTAATACGTTTATTTCTATAATTTAAATAATTTCACAAACATACTATTTATATATATAAGGTATTTTTATACGGTAGATGCGTTCCACAAGAAAGCGAATAAAAATTACATAAAAAAGACTAGACACACGTATAATAAAGTTTTTTTAAAATCGTATTTATGTCGTGTAAGTATCGTCTCGGATCGATTCACACCGGAACAATTCCAATGCAAGTCCAGCGTTGAAATCATCGGTAAAATCACCGAATCCCCAAGACCAAACACCGCATCGAGATCGCTACAAATTGATTCACATCCTAGGGAACTATATTCTGCGATAGTTTGTATTATCTTATTTTTATGTTTGATTTGCATCGCAATACGATAATGGCAGACGATTGCGTTGGACATAATCACAATTCAATTAAAATTGAATTGTGTCTGAAATTTATGAAAGAATATTTACTGTGTAATTTAATAACTCTACAGATTATTTTTCACGTACCTGGACACTCATCTCTACAGATAGTCTTTATGCGATTAAAAAAAATAAAGAAATCAAAAGTGTCACTAAATCCAAAAGAGTACATAAACATTTTTAAGGAACATAGGACGATTCATATTTTTGGGAAAGACGTCTCTGTGCTTAACTGAAAAAATAATGTATAGAAATATCTTTGCCCAACTTTAAAAAATCATTTTAAATTTTTGAAACAAAGCGATTTTTAATCGAAAAAAAAGCAAGAACAATTTGAATTTTAAAGAAAAACTTTTCTACAGAGCTACACAGGAGTGCCAAAAAATATTTTAAAACATGGCAAGAGTGGTAGTTTCCTCAACCCTCCATCAATTCAAGCAGGAAATTTACTTAAGTAAAGAGTGCCATCACTATTGACTAATACTGTCAATGGTGAATATGAAGATGAACACTGTGTTTCAAAATAAAATAACTTTATTTCCATAAAACAAATACAAAATTAAAAATCAAAATACTATTCTTTGGTTGCAATTAGCAAAAGATACTAAACATTTTTTTTAAATAGTCTTAGACCTCAATATTTCAGGTGCCGTGAATTTATAATTGTTTTTGTCATTATATTTAAAAAAATAGAGATGTCTGGTTTTAATACTAGGCGTCACATAAAAAATAAATTATTTGTGAATATACACAAACAATAAAAATCCATATATAGGTCTGTATTTCTGCATCTTATCACCAAAGGCAAGATACAATGAAAAAGAGAACTAGAAACAATAATATTATATTGGCTGCTTAATTAATCTACAACAGACCTCCTCATTTATAGAGGTAATACGCAAGATAAATGTGACGAGAATGATAATGAACAAGTTACTAAAATAATTAAAAAATAAAAAAATGGTGTAACAATAAGCAAGCAAAACAGTAGTTTTGTATGTCACTAAGTGGCAAATATTTTTTGAAAAATTAAAGAATAATATTTATTTATTTTATTTTATTAATTTATTTAGCTTAATAGCTAATCTTTACATCTAACAAATTTAGTAAACATATATAAAAATATATAAAAAATACATAACAGAAAGAAAAAATAAAAATATACAATAATAAAGACTTAATATTATAATTTATTTCTATATGTACGAAGGTGTTTTTTTATTCCATTTATGAAACCCGTTATATTTTTGCTGTTTCGGATTTCTCTTGGAAGTCTATTATATAAATCAAAACCTCCGTACATAATTCCCCTAGCCGTACTCGTTTTCTTATACTTAATTATCTTTAAATTTTCTCTATTTCTAGTATTATATTTATGTACATCTTTATTTTTTATTAAATACTTATTAAAATATTCTGGTAACATATTATTTTCTAACTTATATATAAATACTAAAACATTCATACTCAATATTTCTTAAACATTCAACCATTCTAATCTATCAATCATACTTTTACAATTAGTTAATCTATTTTTATTTAAGATTACTCTCATTGCCCTATTTTGTAATTTTTGCAACATTTGTTTGTCTAATTTATTTAACATATTTAATAGTGTTGCACAATAATAAAAATGGGGCAATATTATACTATTGTAAAATATTTTTTTTATATTTATACTTAATATATTTCTTAATCTAGATAATAAACCTATTTTTCTACTAATTTTTTTTTAATATGTAATTACAATGTTCTTTAAAATTTAATTTTGTATCAACAATTACTCCTAAATATTTTATATTATCCACTATTTCTATACTAGAGTTATTTATTACTATTTTGGTACTATTATCTAACACATTTTTATAATTAATAAACATACATTTAGTTTTATTCTCATTTAATTTAAGTACATTATTCTTTAACCATATTTCTAATATACTTAATTCATTATTTAAATTATTTACAATTTCTTTAATGTTATCACCTATGCAATACATTAATGTGTCATCCGCAAATAGATGAATTTTACATTTTTTCACGTTATTAACTATATCATTAATATACAAAACAAATAACAATGGTCCTAATTTAGACCCTTGTGGTACTCCATAAGACACTAATTTCTCTTCAGAATATACATTATTTATTTTAACTTTTTGTTTTCTTTTATATAAGTAATTATTAAACCATCTTAAAACTATATCACTTATACCTATACTCTCCAATTTCTTTAACATTATTTTTCTGTCTATTGTTTCGAAGGCTCTCTTGAAATCCAAGAAAACTGCTCCAATGATTTTGTTTGTATCCTTAGCCAACAGCCAATCATTTATCACTACTTGTAGTGCAGTTTCAGTCGAATGCTTTTCTCTGAATCCCGATTGTTGTTCACATATTATGTTTTGAGAAGTAATAAATTCCTTTAATTGTTTGATTACTATTTCTTCTAATATTTTTTCTATACACGGTAGCATGTTGATTGGTCTCATTTCTTCAACTTTTTTACTATTTTTTATTTTAGGTATAGGTACAATAGTAGCAATCTTTAAATTTTCAGGCATTTCTCCTAAGGAGAGTGCTTTATTTATTAAATAATTTAATTTAGTTTCTATTATTTCCCATGTTTCTTTAATTATATTTATATCTAGTTCATCAGTACTAGTTCCTTTTTTAAATTTACATATTATGTTATGAATTTCATCTAATTTATTAATTAAATATTTACTACTTTATTCAAGCAAGGTAATAATATACAATATCGGTATCTACAAATTCTCGAATAACCTGAACTAAGAATAGGTATACGCAAGTATAAACGTATCGCAATAAACTGGTGAGAAAAAATCTCGGAAACAAACGTCGGTTCGCTCGTGGGGTTACTAACACAGTAGTACTACAACGGGGGTGGTCGGTTTACAGCAGATAACGCGGAAAACCTTACGGCTTGACACTCGACCTTCGTCACCAGATTCTTGAACCTTCCGCGCGGACCTTCCTCCCATGGGCTCGATACACCGACCGGGTCCGCAGCACTCCACCCGCGTCAAAATCATCCCTCACCGCCACCCCTTATCCCTATCCCACGCTCAGAAACCTCACTGTCCCGGTGTAGTAATACGTAGGACCTGCCGGCCAGCAGGCCAGCCGCCCACCCTTCCGCCCTTTCGGCTAGTAATAAATTAACGGCGGTGCTCTGGCTGGCGCTCCTGACCAGCCCCTTCGGTGTAGCACATTCTCGTGCCAGATTGGGGGGCGGCGCCCTCGCCATCATTTCGCTGTCACTTTTGGATGACTGCCGAGCACCCTAGACTGCCCCCATTAACATATTTGTTTTTGCACAGGGACGGGTCTCGCGGTTTTTTACCCGCTCGAAAAAGTGCGGTGTCAAAGTTCGCACGCGGGAGTCTTCGTTCGAGTTTTTTTGGATGGTGGAGCGTCGTAGGAGATGATTGATGGTGATTGTTTTATTTTCAAGTTCTTTCTTAAATATATGCACAGCGTCGCGATGTGGCGTAAACAATCATTATGCAGTATAGGTTAAATTTTATATAAGTTTATAATATATAATACAAGGTGGCAAATTTTATAAAATTATTTAGTTTCGATTGTCAAAAATATTAATTTTTATATTTGTTTTCCATTTTTCTAATCGAAAATTTGCTTTTATATAATTTATTTCATAATAATTTTAAGGTATTGATTAGTCATAATATCAATTTTGGTTCAATTATTTTGTTTTACTTTTCTATCTAGTGCTTTCAATAATGGATTACTTTCTCTCATTTTTTTTATAATATTCATTAAAATTTCTTGCCAAATTACAACAAATGCGGAAAATTCTTGGCCAAGCTGTCCATCTTTATGTTAACGAGCAGTTAGTTCTATATTTTATGAGAATTCAATAAAATAACGTATATATATTTGTTAGGAATTGACTTTAGTGATAAATAAAATTGTAAATAAATCTTCTGCATCCGTAATATTTTGTTTCCTTCCCGGATGAGTGTAATAAAGGGGGGCAAAAATATTAATAAAAAAAAAAACAAAGAACCCCTTAAGACAGATATGGAATTCTTCATTTTCAAAATATGCTAATGTAATATGTTAGCCCTGCAAAATGTTTGTATACACCCTTCCTCCACCATTAGAGCAAAACATTGCGATCTCTTCGGATTATTGCCAAGACAACCCACCACTACCAAAACTCCTGTTGTTATGTCTATATCACATACATTTTATAATCCGTCTTTATCTGCGCTTTTTCATATCGCGATAATAAAAGCAATCGTTACTTCTCTATGTATACAATGAACAATGAGCAGACGTTTTTGTTGGTGTCGGCGGTCTGTCGCCGAAATTGTCGTTATGCATTATGAACTGAAACTGCATTCATAACGGAAACGGATAAGGAATGTAATGAGCGGACTCATATCTCTAAACAAGAGTTAGCAAGAACTAATTCGGAAAGTTGCAGCAATACTGTTTTTGTTCGCCGCACGGTGCTGCAATAAAGTGAATTCCCCGGCCGGCCGGCTGGGACTTTACTACTTGACGATATAATGCGCGATTCGAGGCGCAAGATGTCCCAGAATAATTAAGAACTTTCTCATATGAATAATAATTAAAATTATTTATTATATAATTTGTCATAACATATACTTATTAATGTATGACTAACAATGCATATTTTTTTGTGAAAATCATAATTTACTGGCACGATAGGAAAGTTGTTTAAGACAGTCACTTTTACCTAAAAGATATGGATCCTTGTGTTTTTTTTTTATTATTTTATATCATGTCTTGAAAATTAAAATTAGTGATTAGTAAATAAATAAAATTCTAATCGATAATCACAGACCAGTTTTTCCTAGATGTTCTTAAACATAACATTTAATAACTGAACTGTGAATTAAATGCCAGAAGCTAAACTTTTTAAAATGTTTTTATAATAGATAAAATGACATTGCATATGCTCCTTAAAACCTTGTAAAATTGATTCATATTATAAACATTACTAAAACTCAGGGAATAATAAACATATAGAAATGTTGTATAACTCATTTAATTATATCAAAGTGCTCGCAACTTTTTTATAATATAAATCATGTAAGTACCAACATATAAGCTCAAATCCATTTTCCCAATTACTAGTTCACGACTGTACGAAACATAATGTAATTAAGAGTCCATCGTTCAATCAAATTATTCATTTTACGGTCGCATTTGTAATCTAACGTTAAACTACAAGTATAGAACACAGATAATTACGTAATGTATCATAATTTAATGCAGACACATATATAAGTTGAATATTTTATATTATTTAATTAGTTGAAATCATTAAATGAAAATATAATACAATCTGAGATTAATGAGCTTAAACGTCTAAATCTATGAACATACAGAATAAGATTTAATACATCAGATATTTCATTTCTCTAGAAATGTTAAATTAATCAAAAAAATTTAAGAATTCTTGAGAAATTCTTAAGGAAGTTATCTATGTAAAAATACATTGTATATATTTTTGTATATTATACAATGTGTTTTTATATTGATATATATGTGAATTTTGACTAAATTATTCAATGCTTTTCTAATTAACTTTAGTCACTCTCCATAACACGTATTTTTAAAAGATGACAGCTTATCGTATGATTTATAGCATTAATATAAAAACATTAATTTTTGTTCTATATAACCGTCAAACAAACCCTTGCCAAAGACTTAGTAATATATTCATTCTCAAGTCATTGACTTTGGCATTCATTGTTTTTTGTTAACCTATAAATGTGAAATATCAATGTAAAACAATATTAATTGCAAATATCTGTCTCTATTTGTACTACCTGCTCTGGATGCAACTATAAATATTTCAAATTAAAACAAAAAAAATCGTTTCAATTTAATTTTTCACCAAAAAAAAAACATTTGGTAAGAATTTATATTTCTCAATCATTCTATGTGTTTTAAAAAATCATTTAATATACATACATATGCCATCGTCTGTTTAATGCACTATTTGCTCTCTAGCTAACTAAATAATGTGACTTAATTACATAATATAGTTGCAAAAAAATGTCTCTTAAATTTACAAAATCAATAAATCGCTAAATGTGACAAAATGCGTCATCAATATTTGCCTATCAAACACAAACTACGCGTCTACTTTACTAATAATAATAGGCATAAGCATCACATAGTGGTTTTAAAAAAAAATATGAAAAATATTTGCAAAACAATACCAAAACAAGAAAGTATAATTTAAAAAATATAAAAAAGAAAAACGGCTATGAATTAGTTTTTACGTTAAAAACAGAAAAAAAGAAGTGTCTGTCTGTCACAAAAACAAACAGAAGCTACGTGGCATTTACATTCTACGTCAACTGTGCTATTTTCAATTTAAAATTTTAAATAAAATATTAAGCTGAACAGCGACATGCTGGCGACTGATTACGTGCTACTGCAATACATAACAACAAAAAATATTGTAAAAAGCGAAGTTTTAAAATATTTTTATATAAATATTTTATTTTTTGAATATTTTTTTATGAACATTTTACTACCTAATATTTTTTTATATTAACCAATATGCGCTAATGAACTTATATACTGCTCTAAAATGTATATAAAACCACATTTGACTGTCGTCAAACGCTTACTTGCTGTTTAAACCCAAACCTAAACAAATTATTCTAATGAAAGGTAGCTTTTATTTGAGCAACTGGGTTTGTTTAATTTTTTTAAGTTAGGTTTCGGTTTGAACAGCTAGACGTTGCGCAACTGTTACAGTGAATGTGTATTTTTATGGAAGGTAAATTTTTATCAGTATAACACAATTTAACTTTCTATACCAGTGAAAATGTATCAAACAATTGATTTTTAATTTTATTGGACAATATCAGTGAAACTGTATTTACTTACATTTTGCCCTTAATTGGTAATATGTCACCCTACAACTATTTTTTTAACTAAATTTGAGACATAAAGTGATGTTTAAGTTGAAAACCACTTACGTGATTTAAATGTTTTATGCCTATTTTCACTAGTAGCAAAATACAACTAACGGTAAAAATGTATTCTGATATGAATTCACTGTCATCGCGATGAAAATATATTTTCAATAGTAATACACATTTACTGTAATATATATATGCCATTGCGACATGACAGGCGGTAACCCAATGCGTTAAAATGGGGTAAATTCAATTTTCAATTTACAAATATTGCTAAATTGCTGTATAATCCAGCTCGATATTTATCAAATTTATCAGAAAAAGGCAAGAAATTTTATATTGATCACTAATTTTGCTCTCCCAAAAACAACAAAAAATAAAAAGATCAATATAAGAACTGAACTAGTCATATTTTAAATAGAACAATACTAATATAAAGTAGCAGAAGTTTTATTTAAATTATTAACTTATAAAGACCCAACACTATATATTCAAACATTCACATGCAATTGAAAAAAATACACAGCAACTATGTGACAGTGCACATAGAGAAAATTATCATAGCATGCGTAGAACGACGGCTCCATAATTTATGTGGCCCGCATTGTAACTCTCGCTTTAGACTACTATTACATTCCCTTCCAAAAAAAATCCAAAAAATATATAGAAACAAAACTTGAGCTTTCGCAATTTCCGGAGCCCTGGGTCTTTGCCACCTTTGTCTTTGCATACAATTCGATGAAAATCGTTACGAAACGGAATAATTGCCGAATCCGATAACGCTTGCCTACCTAGAGCAATAAAAATTTGCATTTCCTTTTATTGTTCAAGCTATAATATTTATATTTATGGCACTGTTTTATATTATGTGTATATAAAAAAACGTTTCTGAATTAATTTCCCTTCTGGCCGTCGGCCAGCGTCTGAAAGAAGTGGACTCGAATTATATTCATACATAAAAATGTGTGTGCGATACAAATTTGCTATGTTTGTGTGCGCATTGAAACAGTAAAAAAATGAATAAAAATTACCCACCGAGGCTTTGTTTAGCGTCATGTAAATAAATGCTTTTAAAGCTCACCAACAGTGCGAAATGTTTCGATGCCAACACTAAAAGAATAAAACTAGAATGTTTGTGTGATACAACGTAGACGTACATAAAACAGTAAAATCGCTGCTTCCACAAAATAATTTAGTAATTTCTAGCTTATTTTTTAAATTGATAAGTTAATGAAAAATTTATTTGCAAAAAAAATTATGACATCTACTGACTAAAAGTGTAATGATGATCTGTAATATTAGGAAAATCTAGGAAAACCTAATCTGTGATAATCGATCAGAATTATGAATTTACATTGCTCGCTAATTTCAATCTCCTAGAAACAATAACAATTGAAACACACAAAAGTGTATATAAAGTTCAATCACATATTTTTCGGGTATAATTCACCGTCTAAAATACTGGTTTATCAGCTCCTAATTTTATTAAAAAATATATATATTATAGTAAATATATATTAAAAAAAATTAAAATACTATTTTTTGTAAAGTTTTATTCAATGCGCGTCTTTGTGTTTTATTACATTTTTAATACCCTTTTTTCATTAGTTTCTTTGGCTCAGTTCAAACTTTTAAAAGAAAGTTTCTTGGCACGTTATAAAAATCCCTTAGTAGATTGTATATGGGTAATTAACATAATTCAAAATATGCGCTTGTGTTCATATTATTGTTATATTAAAGTTTTTACAAATTACAAAAATAGACAGTCAGACTTCCAATATTTATATGTACACAATTCAAAGCCTTATTTGCTTTAAACGCCATATATACTTATTTGGTTAAGGATGTGGTTAATGCTAATTAAGGTATATTTTTTTAATTTATGCTAATATATAAAACTGTGTAACATCATGAGAAATATATATATTTATATTTTACGGATGAAAAAGTGTAAATATTATAATATCTGTAAGTTCCTAGTATTTTCTATTTTTAATTACAATATTTTTGATCGATAATCACGAATTCATTTTTTCACGACAGATTATTTCTTAACAGTTCAAAGAATAACATAAAAAAGATTTTTGACAATAACACAAGAGTCTAGTCATTAGGTCTATATAAACTTATTTATATAAAAAGCTAAAATATGTCACGCAATATACTTAATATAACATAACATTTTCAATCTCTACCTATAAAAAAATAATATTAGAATAGACACTAGCTAATATATTTACTGTCTCCTGATTTTTATTGCTTATGTTCTTTTTAAAATGATACTGTGAATTTACTGTGTCAATTTTTTTTAATAATGTAGATATTTTCCATTTTAAATTATCATGTTTATGAAACTACAATTCGTCTTTTGTGTTCTAGTTTTTACTACAGTAATTAAGTTTCTTGCCACTGTTTTTTTTTATTTAATATAAAATAATTAAATATTTGATAAATTTACTGAAGGCATTCGTTCAATCACAACCAAACACTACTGTTTGCATTACACGACTGCACTACACTCTCTGGAAGTTGGCCAAGGTTGGCTAAGGACAGAGAATATGGTGGGTTACTTCGGTCGAGTTCGGTTCTGCCCACTCTAAAATCTTTCGGAAGTTGTCCGAGTTGGGGGTAATTTAGTCGACCAGCTTCAAGCGCTTCCGAACATTGTCGGCAAACGGACCGAAGTCAAAGAAACCAAAGTCAGAACTGCTCTTTCGAGCGCGAGCGGTGAGATACTTCCCCTTTCGCTCTCTCGCGTGTTAAGTGAAAACAATGAAAGAGATAATGATATGGTTTTTCGCAAACTGAGATAGAACGAGTAACTCGCTTTAATTTCAGTATGCGCGTAGGCGTCCTATGGTTAACACGCATGTCGAGCGCTTCATAGTGGTCACGTGGTCAAGTTATAATATAATACCACATGCTTATCGGGGATTCAACAGACTCTTACTGACATCTTTGAATATTTTAGGGTTCCAAAAGGGATTAATTATATTTTTGATAGTATATTTTTCTAACACATATCGTTATTATATTTTTTTTCATATAAAATTTAATAAATTAAAAATAATTAGTGGTACTTGATTTTGTTAAAAAAAATCGTTTCGAATATCCTTATGTATTTTCCTAGATCGGTTTATATAAATGTCACACCATAACGAATTCTTATTTAGAATCGATGGCGACAAATTCTAGGATAGTCACAGATGTGGTGTTTATATTCTGAAGCATCATTTTTATGCCTTATGGCATTTTGCAAAAACCGACAAAGATTTTGCGTAAATTGAATATTTTTTATAATTACACAAACTTTTATAATTATCAGTAGCGTAATTTTAATAATATGATAATTTAAAAATTGCGATTATTTGGCACATTTTTTAGCTGTACATGACGACAGCAGCCGCCGTGCGGATGGCATATGAAATTTGTGGCAGTGTGGCCGCTACTCGAAAGTCGGCGACCTCAGCTGACTTCAGTTGAACTTCGGTTCGGACGACTTCCAGAGAATGTAGTTCAAGCATTAAAAACTATGCTAAAAATCTAAACCATGGTTATTTAATAGATCATTTAATACAGCTAAAAAAATGCCTCTTAAACTTATTGAAAAGCAAAATAACTCGAATTTACGATATTTTTGATATTATTTTACGCAACATAAACGATCCATTTCTAAATATTTTATAGCGTTCAAAATATAGTGGATCATTTAGGCAAAGAATTTTTTTTAAATAAATTCTTTTAATTCTGGTGTCATGTACGATTCCATACGTTATCGACCACCTTTTTGATTAGTTCTAAGAATTTAAAGACATTCAAAAAAATTCAAAGAAAGACAGCAGTGTTGCCAATGTAAAAAAGTTTTAAAAACACAAATAAAAATATTGCATGATTGCAAAAATTAAAAAGTATAACCTACTATATATATAGTTATAAAAAATTGCACCTATCTTTAACTGGAATACCTCTGCATAATGTATTATGATGAGGTATTGTTACGCAAGTTATAAATAAAAGTTGGCCAGTGTAATAGTAGTCCTAAAATAGCATTATTTTGCTTGTAGTATGCCGCGTATTTCTGGGAAGAGCTTTGGTGAGCTTTATGTGAACACTGATACACATATATCATTAAAGTTGAAGTTTAAATGACAAAATTTGTTTTGCAATTAAATTTTTCATCCCGCTCTCTATCCAACTTCGAATGCTGTGACCAGCAGTGCTATTTATTTAAAATGAAAATATCTTTACTTCGCCAAAGCATTTTTAATATAAACCGTTTGACGAAGAAGAATTTTAAAATCTAATTTTACAAACACATACTCACACATAGATCGTAAAGTAGCCCAGTGAGATTTTCGCTTTGTCACCGTGAAAAAAAATCATGGCGCGCCGACAAAAGTTCCGGGGAAATACCGACGGTTTTCCGGGAATACCGCGAATACCGAAGCGCGCGACGCGCCTTTCCGGGAAATGATAAATTAAAAATTACCACGTGTGATGCATTTTCCCACTATATTGTAACACATACGACAAACGTTCGGAGTCGGTACTGGATTGTGTGCAAGCACAATATTCTCCGTGTGTGTACGGTTTTTTACCGAAACTGAAATTAAATCACGTCGACGCTCTCTATGTTTATTTAATTTCAAACGGATTCGCTACTTTTGTATGTAATTGTTGTTTGCGACTTCGCTTTGTATATTTTTAATCAAAACTTTTGAAAATGCAACCTAAAATATATAAGATTTTTTTTAGATACAATATAACCTTGGATTGCAAATAACTTGGTTAACAAAGTGTTCCGCAATACAAAAAAAATCATATTTAATTTTGACGTGATGTCTTGCAATACGATTGCAGTACTCTTTGACTGAGCCGATGATTTTTTTTGTAGTGAATATATACCTTTTGGAAAATATTATCCCACTAGTTATGGACAATGCTTGACGAAGATTTACTTGAGGAATTCGAGTACACTAAAAGTATATCCATTACTCCAGCCGTCTAGCCCATGGATCAGTAGATTATTTTGATCAATTATTTTTACAATGTAAGCTGCCTCAAGATTATCCTTCAAACATAGAGGTATTACTACGTGTTATCTATTGTGTGCACCACTGCCGTTACAGGTAATAAGAACCTACGAGTCCAACCCTTATGGGTGGACACCCAGCTTGTGACGGCCGGGTGTACGGGTCCCCACCCTCCGTAGTACTATGTATGTTATTAGTGATTTATGTACCCTTGAGTAAGCACATATATCTCGAGGTAAATTATAACGATATTCAAGAGTTGGTAAAAGAACATGGTCAGGAGCTGACCACCAAAGAACTTATAGATCTGCATCGCAAAACTTCTTAATTAATGTGATAAGGAGTATTTATTAAAACATAGTAAGACAATCAGTGTCACCAATATATGGATATTTGCTTCTATGATAATGTAAAATCAAACAGATCTTACAAATAATGTTATTACCTACGCAGTATAATTAAATTAAAAAAAGAATTATTCACTGCAAAAAAGAGTAATGTTTTATAAAAAAAAATATAAAAGCTTTCATTTTCTCTAAAAAATAATTATATGAAAAACCTAAATTAACAAATATAAGAAAGTACATAGACTGCCAAATTCTAAATTTTAGTTAAGTTGACTTATACATATATATATACACTTTTGTTTGTCGTAACAGTAAATTTAATAGTAAAAAATAACCATCCAATTAATAAATCAATAAATAAGCAGCATATATTTTTGACTAATTCTTAATTAAATGACTGGGATCAAATCTACTGTTTTTTAATTTTTACCTATCAAGGAGATCAATCCGTAGTTATTAAATGATTAAAATTCCAGTCGGTCATCACAGGTTTGGTTTCTCTAGATTTTTTTAATTAATTTATAATTGAAAATTAATTTATAAATGACATTGATTAATATGTTACAATGGTTAAAAAAATAAAATAATTTAAAAGCAGATTTTACTAATTCATACCAATACTTAAAAATATCATCATATACTTGTTATCATATAATTACTACTAGGCGCGTACGATGAGATACATTCTCTTTCGCTCGCTCGCATGTTAAGGGACGAGAGTGAATGAAAGATAACGCCGCGCCGTGCGGAACGCATGTGACGCACGCCGTTACCTCTTTTACAGCTTTTAAAAAACAATGCGACCAATTTCGTTGCATAACCAAGACTGATACTATGTATTTTTATATCAGGAAGCGTTATATAATAACGATTTTTAATCTGCGTTTACTTATATAATACAATCTAAACCATACAATAATGAATTAAAAGAAATCGCATAAAAAACAAAATCGCGTTAATTCGTCGCCGATATTAATTAGTCGCCCCCTCGCGCTGGCAGCCCGGCGTTTTAGCGCAGATGTCAGCCAGCGTCGCGCACCGTGTATATATTTTGTCAGCGTTAATTCCGGCGTTATAATATATCATTGCGTAATTAAACGCAAAAGTAATTGTTTATTAAACTTGCTAAAGTGTGGCCGTAGTAAATCTGAAATTTATATCGGGGTGGCAATCCCTTTCACGGCCGACAAATCATGCTCAGGCGCAAAAAAGGGCTCGCACCAATTATAATTACGGGATACGTAAGTCGCCCTCGGACCCATTTATTTTTGAGGATTACACATTAGTGACCGCATGGCTGGTGTATGTGTGTTTGCGTGTCTACAGGGTGGTTACGGAGTGAATTTACCAGAAATTAAACTGTTTATACAATATATTAGCATTTTATGTGTCGGCCGGCTTTACATCTTACTTAGAACGCCTTCATTAAAAAAAAATTTTAGGATGGCGAATGCAATTGTTCAAAACCTAGATCGTTCCCTTTATAATAAATATAAAACGATCAATCATAAATTTATAATAAAAATTGTATATAATTTAAATTTTTTTAGAGGCGACTTATATTTTACCTTAATATTTAAATTTTAGGCACTTGCATTGGAATTGTTCCGAAGCGAATTTATCTGGAATTTGACTTTCAAACAATATGAATGATAGGAATGTACATTTTTCAAATTCACTAACATGATATCATGTACTATTAAATTACATTGTCAAAGGTTCTGATCTCAAGAATGCATTTCATTAAGGCTCTGCTTTTGAATCATCTTTATGTGATCGTAACACTGAAAGGTAATGTTTACGTAAACCTGTTACAAATGAGAAAATTTAAATACAACTGAACACATCTAATTTTCATTAAGCCATTGCCAATTTTATAATCAACATGTAAATACACGAACAAGCAAAGCACTTAATACAACAATTCATCACTATTGCAACACGATGATCCATCCATTAATTTAAATTTCCGCTTTTCAATTAAATGCCATCGGTAAATGAACATGCGATTCGAATTACTATGTTAGTACCAACATATGTAGATGGGTTTTGTCTAAATTAAAATAGAGAATGTATATTATAACACATCTATACATTGGTAAACGCGAAGCTAAACAACTTTAATATTTAATTAAATATTTGATTGAATTTTCAATGATCTATTTTTAAGCTTGTTTCATTACTATTCAATATTCAATTTTAATTATTATTTTACTTGTTGAAATTATTTTGCATTTCAGTCAAAAAAATGCATTTTCTTATATCTCAACCCCCTGAAAGTTTACCAATCGACACGACTCTGTATATATGACTATAGGTACATATACACTTTTATAAACCGTATACTTATTGGAGACTCACATATATATAATAGAAAGGTGGCGATAAGTCTCCTCTATCAGCGTGAGCCACACTGAGGTGGTGGTTCAAAATAGTTTTTACGAATTATTACACACAGAGTGGAGAGTGTAAATTTTGAAGAGCGATTAAATCCATATAAATATAAAGGGGAGAAATTAAAAAAGAATTAAAAAACGCCCCATTTAAAGATTTAAATATTATTTTAAAAAGGTTAAACAGCTTTTATATTAATAAATAACGTTATAAAGCTAAAAATGAGAGGCTCTAAAGGGATAAACAAAATTAAAAGTTAGTAATGTGACTCCCGAATTAAATCAAAATTTTATTAAATGTATTAATTATAATATAATAAGATTTAATACGATCAAAAGATATATTTATGTATGATCTAGCTAAATTTGTAAATTAATATTTTACGAAATAAAATCTGTGATGATGACTTTAAGCTATAATGATATAATAATCACTATTTCTGTATTGAGACACGATATCAATTTAAAAACACATAAAATTTAGACCCAGTTCTTTTATGTATTAGTCATCGATTTATAGCACTGGTATATCGTGCTGATATGCAGTATTATAGCTTTTTGTGTGTGGGGGGAGGGGTGACCAACCAAGGGCAAAGCCCCGGTGTTGGATCAAGAAACGAAAACTAAAATTTTCACTGTACACCCATACCTCGCTTTACGGCCTAGATACTTTCCATGAAACTTGGCCGCTAAGCGAAAAGCCGTATAACGAATCAATTATTCTAATACAAATTCATACAAATTCAATGGGATCGGTTCCAAATTTGTTAAATATGTAACATGGTTCATCATTTAAAATGCATTTTATCTTTTTATTTCATTTAAATCAAAAATACATACATAACAAGTACATACATTTGTACATAAAATAATAACAGACTCCAAAAACCAACAATAATCCATAAACAAAAATGAAACAACTTCATATTACATAACATATGTGTATGAATACATACATGCTTTTTTTTAAAATGGCTTTAATCTGAAGACGATGAAGAAATGGTAACCTGCAGATCACTGTCGTTCTCATTTTTCGCTGGTAAGGATGGGCCTGGCTTAAAAAAATTGTCCAACGTTGTTTGTCTTGCCTTTTTGTCTCTTTCGTTCTTCAGTGATTAAAAACAGCTAATGGCTAAGTTAATTCCTCGAGAAACTTTAGCGCTACGTTTGACGTCAGAATCGTTTTCAAGGAAGATGTTTATTCCTTGTTCGAAATAGGAAAAAGCTTTTGACAATTTTTTTGATGTTAGCTGTTTGGATACAACAGGCTCTGTCTCTTCATCAAATGCCGGTTTTGCTTGCAACTGAATGAGTTCCTTATTTGAAAGGGGTTCCCTATCAGCTTCAAGTATATCAAGCACATCACGTTCGTTCAAACCTTCAAAGCCGAGATCATGTGCTAGATAAAAGATGTTTTGCCTAATTTCAGGAATGCAATTAACTTCTGAATCAGTACTTTTTACACACTCTGGCCATATTTTTTTCCAAACATGGTTCATTGTTGTTAATTTTGATTCCTTCCATGATTCACTGGTGCTGTCAACAGCATCCTTGATGTTATAGTTTTGCCAAAATGTTTTAATTGAAGATTTACCACCGGTTTCCCTTATAAGTTGTTGGAAAGTTCGGCGTAGGTAATATGCCTTAAAAGTGGCTATTGCACCCTGATCCATTGGTTGGATCAGAGCTGTTGTATTTTTCGGAAGGTATTCAATCATGATCAGATAGTTCGGATAAATTAGTAGGATGCCCTGGTGCATTATCCAAAATTAGCAAAGCCTTGTTGCTTAAGTTATTGTCTCGCAAATATTTTTTCACTTCTGTGCAATAGTGATTTTTGAACCAATCCTCTAAAGTAGCTTTAGTCATCCAAGCTTTCTTGTTGGATCTCCATATGACGGGTAATTGATTTTTATTTAGTCCTTTAAGAGGCCATGGATTTTCGGACAAATATATTAAAAGTGGGTTTAGCTTAAAATCACCCGCGGCATTTGCACCAAGTAGCAAAGTTAATCGTTCTTTAGACACCTTATAACCAGGCGCAGATTTTTCGGTTTTTGAAATGTACGTGCAATCAGGCATTCGCTTCCAATAAAGCCCTGTTTCGTCTACGTTAAACACTTGTTCAGGTTTATGACCACCTCTTTCAATAATTCCCTTTAAAATGTTGGGATATTCCTTAGATGCGGCCTCATCGGCGCTAGCTGCTTCACCTTTCATTTTAAAATTATGCAAATTAAATCTATTTTTAATTTTTTTTTAAAATCGACATCGAAAAAAAGTTTTTTTGCCGTTATAGCGAAACATTTTAGGCCGTAAATCGAAAACGTGCCATAATTGAAGAGGGCCGTTATAGCAAAAGGCCGTATAAAGAGCGGCCGTATAGCGAGGTATGGGTGTATTATAGCTTTTTGTGTGTGGTGGGAGGGGTGACCAACCAAGGGCAAAGCCCCGGCGTTGGATCAAGAAACGAAAACTAAAATTTTCACTGTCTTGTATACAGTGAAGATAATTGGGTTCTCAAAACAAAATTTCTTAGATTTGTATAATCGATCTTTATTATTTTTATTTTTTAAAGACATGTGAGAAAAATAGTTGTCGCAATTTGCGTTAAAAGCGCACTAAACCATATACGATCCAAGAAAAAGTGCATTTTGTTATGGTTATGTTAATATTTTAAATAAAAAACTCGTTATAATTTTTTATTTAAAATATTTATCACTCTTCAAATTCAACGTAATTGTTCAGCGCGTTGTTATTAAGCGAGAAAGAAAAAATCCTCCATAAACCCATTTAAAATACAGATCATTTAAATCCATTCAGAATTTGTTTCTGCCAACACTTATTTGGAATTTATTTTTTTCAATAATTTTAAGTAGAGCTAAGCTGGCCATTAACAAATACTTTGAAGATTGAGAGAGTAACCGCTTCCCTCTTCACGTTAAAGTGGAGAGGCAACCGATCTCCGAAGATGACATGGATTCTTTAGACGAACACAAACCCTTAATAACTCATTACGCAAATTTTATGTGATTTACAATTAATGCACAATAATAATACTTTTTCTTTATATAAAAATAAACACCATGGCACTTGAGTCAAAACAAAATATTTGCTATAAAAAATGCTATTTATTAAAATTAATTGAAATAAATACGATCTTATGTCTTCTCTAAACCTCATTTTATAGTGTGACTATAAATGACAACAAAGTTGTCATTTTTTTAGACACTATGCTAAGATTATGATATATTTTAAAGTTGTGAGATTAATTATTAATTTTAACTGCAAATTTGGCATAATTATAATTTTCTTACATACCACTTTATATTAAAATTAGATCAAGTAATTTTCATATATTTTATTTACTTTTTCAACTGGAACGTTACTAGTTTATGGTATAAACGTCTTTCTGGCCAAATTTATACTATCGTTCGTTAGCACAATTGATAGGCTGTGTCGTAATTAATGACTCAATCAATAACGAGACTGAAAAACGCACGATTTCCTTCCTTAATTTTTAAATTTGTGACTTTTTCTTTGAAATGAGGGCGAACGCCGATGGTTGGCAAACTCTAACGATTAATTGTGCAAGGACCCCCGTCGAGGGTTAAGGGTGTATACAAAATGGTGGCACACGCTCAATCGAAGTCTCCCATCAATCGACACGTCAGACAGGAACACAAACAACCCGGAGAAAACCGAACTAACTTTGACTTTCCTGGAAAGGTGCGTGAACGCTTCAAATATTAAAGCGGGTGACAAATGGCGGTGAAGGAAATTAGAAGATCTTAGAGTACGAAAAATCTTTAATGAAGGTAGGTAATTGCTTAGAATAATTTGTGAACTCAATAAATTTATGTTTTGAGATAATCGAATGAATATAACTACCATACTCCTCTTAAAATTGCATTTATTTTTGCGCTTCATCTATGGGTTATTCAGGGGTAGGTAATAATTATTACTGACACAATGTACTCATGGCATAAAAATTTCTCTTAAATATTTGATATAGTAAGAAAAACACCACATAGAAAGACGTTTTATATAATAAAAATTTATCACATCAAAATAACTAGTAATAATTGTATTCAACTCTAATTAAAACCTTGAAAATTTTTAATTCAATTTTATTGATTAGGACCATTAAAGATTTTAAAGAAACGATTTGTACCATCAATGCCCAATGAATTTTACCACTACTAAAAATTTGATTACATTTAATATTTGTATAATATATGTATGTATTTGCTAGCTGAAAGTATTGTTCCAATCAAGCACTAACAACGTAACTTTGGCATGTTCTTAAATTATAACAAAAACACCAAAGTTTAATCAGATTAATCCAACTTGCCAAAAATACAAAACATTTTTTTCGGCTGCTAAAAAACCTTGTTTTCACTTTGTAATGAATAAAAAAGTTAACAAGGTTTTGAAGTTGCCCTTTTTCTACCGTCAAGGGCCGACTGTGTGAAGGGTCGGGGGCGAAAAAACCTCAGTGTTCACTTTAGTGCGGATTGTCGGAGAGCCTTCGAGTGTACAATAAGGCGTTTAATCATGGTTTACCACAAAGACTGGATCCACGAGCAGGGGTCGGCAACCAACGGTGGTAAGCGCGAACGACGCCGAGGGCGCTTACGCCTTTATCGACAACCGGAGAAGCGGTGTTATATTGCCTGTCTGTTCGACAGTTCTCATGAATAAGGTTCCCCAGCTGAGAAGGTTCTAAGGTATGGGGTACCCGAGAAATATATGGGCCAAGAATGGTATATCGGTCGAGTGTAACAATGCTTCTGGCAGAGGATTTAAAATCAGATAGTGTCTACTAGTCAAATTATAGTCGCACATTTACTACCTAAAATATAATAAATTTAAATTTAATTTAGCTAAATTTATAAGACTGATAAATTATAGCAAAAAAACATAAACAAACAGATGTATTACAGATAAATATTCTGTGGTTTTTAACTGTTATAAAAATCGCGATTTTTTTTATATAAAATTCGAGTGCCGCAGCTGGGGCTCAAACCCGCAACCTCAGAGTTTTTAGTCTGAGACATTATGGACTACGCTATTCCGTTTAATATTAATTTATATAGCAAAAATGTTCAAACAAAGTTAATTTTAACAAAATATTGAATGCATTCTGAATAGCAAATTATATTTAAATAATTTATAATTCACATACATACAAATAAATATTCACCACAGCAAATTATACAATAATTAAATATAAATTTTAATTTTAAATAAAGACAAACAATGGTTAAAGTTTTTTCTTAATTTTAATAGATATATTAAAAGAAAACTATTTTAATTAAAGTTCAATTCAATCAGTCACAATTTCACTTAAATAACAATATTTAACATCTACTCACAAACTGTATCAGGTTGATGAATAAATAGGAACGAATGATTTAATGCGACAGAAAAAAATATGCGACAGAAAAAAAATAACAAAGTTTTAATGACGAAAACAGCCAGCGAAATTTTTAATGAGATCAAGTAAAAAGTCCGTTTTATAAAACTCTCGCCACGTGAAAATGTAGATAAAAGAATATAATCAAAACTCAGTTGCAAAAAATAAAATCGCCGGGGCTTTGCCCTTAAACTATTGTCATATTGTGTCAGCCACACAAAAAGGCCATAAACCAGTATAAATGACCAGTGGTAGCCGTACTTAGGTTGGAATACTATATGGATTCTACTGTTTTTTAATTATTATTTAGACGGAGAGATAATGGTATTTATTGTTAATAATATAAAACAATTACATGTTTAAATATGATAAGAGAGATAGGCGAACTACGCTCCGTGATTGTTACCAGAGTGCCGCCTCATTTATTTGGCTATTGTAAATAAATATATATATCTACTAGATCGAAATTAGTTACTATTATATAATTTTAATTCAAATTAAAATGTATGTTTTTCTTGATTTTCATAACCTCACTGATTAAAAACGTGATGTGCCACTGAAAACTTTGCTTCAAAATTATGATACTGATATATTTTTTCAATAATTTTAATAAAATATTTTTTATTATAATCATTAAATAGCAATAGCAGTTTACAGTTAATCTACTGAAAATGAGTTAGAAAATATGTATATATGTACATAAAAAATAATCGGTATTTTATAATCAATAAGCAAAAAACACTATTACACAAGTTACAGATTCCTCAGCACAATTCCCTTCCCGGGCTTGCGTCTTTGAGCGTCGTCGTCTGCTTCCAAACGTTTATTGCATTTCTGCGATACCCCTTTTGAGGTACATGGGTTATATGACGCAAAACAATATACAACCCCAACAGGGATACTAAACTATTGTACTGAATCTGAATAAATATTTACGCAAATAATTAAAATTTCAAAAAATAATAATAAACCTACTTAAAAAGCAATTAAAAAATATAATAAAAATTTATTATAAAAAAAATATTGACAATCACTTATAAGATGACTATTGCGGTAACATAGATTTAGTCTCTGAGGATCTGGGGTGCCATAAACAAGCGCTTGCATTGAGCTTCGGGTCACAATCCGAAGTGTCGGAGAAGGTTTCGTGCTCTGTATCACTAAGCCAAATACACACCAAAACTACGATCTGATTGTGATATTTATTAACGTAACTTAATCTGTATACGTTATTGACTATTCAAAATGACGTATATTTTATAATTATTTAAACTCGTAAAAATGCTTGAATCCTCCAAATAATAATTAAACAATCAAATCACGAACTGATTAAAGACTTTCAAATTAAATTATCGATACTCAAAACCTCCCCAGACACAAATCAGCAAATCTCTAAAGGACAAGGGTAGGGGGCTATCGAATAACAAATTTTCGAATTTATTTTAAACGCCACGTACATACTTTTGTATAATGGATTTAATTGAATTTCATCGACGTTTTACGGTTTACCCGTGAATGGAATCCGTTGGCCGTTTGAAGTTTGCGGATGGAGATTCGGGTCATGGCTGAGAGGATAGAGAAATCCTCAAAGGATTCGTGCAAAATTGATCTTAGTTTTCCACTCGACGGAATAGATTTAATAGTTTAATAGTTGCGGTCGACGGGGGTGCGGCCATGACGAAGGTCCAGTCAGGAGATGGCCAGTGCTGCGTTGTAAATATGCAATCATGGAATGATGTATGTATTTGAACCGCGTGTGTCGATTGTAAATGGGTTAAATGTTTTGTTCAAGGTCGTAAGTATACATACATATATAATAGAAGCTACAAATTCTAGTTATATTTTGTGTGTTGATGATTTAACATTGTTTATATACATTCAATCATTTTCTCCAGAGTGATTTAAATTCTCTATGGAGATAAGATTTCGTCAACCGTCTGCCCTTTATTCTCAGAAATTTTCCCAATCTTATTTGTCATTAAATGTATCCAACAATCTCAGTGATAATTTTTCGACTAGAGAAACTTTCAGAATGAGTTTTAGGAGCAAGTAGAGTCTATAAAACATTTTTAAAAATGCTCGACTTTGTTATGAAGAATATGTTTCACTTTAAAGGTCCGAAAACTATTTCTGTCTTTTAACTAAATAATATACTATCAAAAAACTTTTTAAAAGGTATCCCAGCGTCTTTTTAAATTAGCGTATAAATTTAGATTGAACTCAGATAGCAATGAAAAATAGAACATCATGTGCTGCAGATGGTGTTCCTGCTATGATAAGGATGACAACCCAGACATGTTGCTTGCACATTGTGTTATTCACAATGAAAATTTAAAGATTATATAATAAATTATAAAATGCATAAATTTTATCAAAGCAAATTCTAAATGTGAACGTCTCTTCAAACAATTTTGTGAAGATAAAAATACTGATTAATATAAAAATAAGATGATTGTTACAGTGACTGCCTAAAGAGACTCATAACTATTTGATACTATTAGTGAGTTTTTGAATACTAATCCGAAATGACATTTTTAAAATCAGTTGAATGTCTTAAAAAAAAATTGTTAAATATAGAACGACGAAATGCAAATACCCTTATTGATGTAAAATCCAAGATTGGACTTCTGTGATTGTATAAAAAAATGTTTTTAACAAAAAATTTGAACCTTTTGTATTGTCTATATAAATGTTATTTTGACTGATTTTGCTACATTTGTTAATGTAGATCGATTTGGTGAAATGAAATGTGACTTAAATAACAGATTTTCAGATTTAAAATAAACTTTTCCCACCATCGATAACACAACTGATATTGGTAGATATATAGAGCTGATGCAGCCATGCAGTATTCAGAAAAACTCTTAGAATCAAAATAATGAATCTCTCAACACACTATTAAACATAAAAAATACAATGGCATGGCTTTGTGTTAAGACAGAAACAAAATACCAAAAAATGACAAGTTTAGCAAGAAAAATACTGTTACCATTTTTATCGTCATTAAATGTGGCTTTATCATTGTAAATGATTTGTTATTAAAAAAATGGTCCAGATATCACAAACCATGGAGACTTAAAATTAAAATGGACTAAATTCTCAAGTTGTACATGTAATATATCATATATTTATTTACACATAAATCATTTTGAAGTAGTTAAAAATTTTTTGTTGTATATAAATATTGTTAAATAGCATAAAGTTTTTCGAGACTAGTATAAAAATAATATTTATTAACATAAAGTACTAACAAACAGGTTTTCGTTTACCTTTCCTCTAAAACTTAACATAATAAATAAAATATTAAATAGAGCAATTAAATTAAATAAATTAGCATGTTTATGCTTAGACAATAACTTAGGTTATGTAGCTTATACCTTAAAAATTAAAGTTACTTGTGGTTAAATAATTGCAAATTTTATATATTAATTTAGAGCTTGTAAATTTTTTTTTTCTATAAAAGTCAAATTAAAAATAATTTTACTATGTCCGTTTTTATTAAAAGCAGCCATCAGTTTTTTTTTATCATAATTCGTTAACTATAAAATTGTGATAGAGAACATATAGATTTTTGAAGCGTTCAAGTGAAAGTTCATTTATAAAATGAAAAAAAATATAAGTTCAGAAAACTGGAACTGCATGAAAAGCTCCAATCAAAATTATTTTATGTTCTCTTATTTTCGTATATTTTGAAACTATTTATCACTTTATATAATTATTGCTTATTATTTTCTTGATTATTTAATTCTCAGTATTTTATAACTGTATTTCATGGACGCCATGTTTTTGTTACAGGACATTAGGATTTTAGAGATGCTTTGGTAGGGCATGGCCAAAAAAGGTTAAGAAACACTGCTTCAAACCATATTAGTGTGGGGGTCGTGTCGTCTGGTGCTGGAGCTCGTGCTCACGTCGGGTTGTCACCAGTTTGGGGGTAGTCGTGATGGAGCTCGGTGTTGCAGTGGCGTAGCCCTACGGGTGCGTGACGGCGCCGGGTGCTTCCTGGGCCGTGTGGTCGGCAGCGGCGACTGTCAGCGGCGACGGTGGCTGACGATGGCGGCACATGGTCGGCGCTGCGGCAAGTAGTCGGCGGAAGTGGTGAGGGCGTGAGCGGAGCCAGTAGTCGAGTCTCGTAATGTAATCGGGCGACTCTTCTCCGGAGTTTCTGTCCGTCTATTTATATACCGAACGGGAATATTAATAATTTATTGTTACCTGTCGCCACATTAGTAAATAATAAATTAATCAACAGCATGGTTTTCATGTATCAAGATTAGTAGCGACTATACCGTATTTGCATTAACACAGTCAGTTTGAGAACTATCCATTTCAACATTATTCATAATTGAGAAAATGATGACAAGTTTGGGTTAACGCCCTTACACACGATGCGTCCGATTACTCTTGTTCATATTTTAAACAAATTTATAGAAATCAAAATCAATAGCATATTTTTTTATATTTATCAATCAATTAGAGTAATATAATTTCACTTCTGATTCAATAATAAGAGCACAAATAACAAAAGATTTTTGTAAGACAATGTATCTTCAACAGATTTGCAACCTAACTTTCAAGAAAAATGACCGATTTATAATGGTACCCACCCCTAAGTTGGAGTAAATGAGATAATATACATTTTAAACTATTAAAATATAAAACTTATATTATACTAAAAAAATCACCTGTTTGTGTTACATCTAGAAATGACAAATGAGAACATTAATTATTGTAAGCAATAGGAATTTATTTGCATTAACACAGTCAGTTCAAGGGCTTATTGTAAAATGTAATCATTATTCATAATTGAGAAAGAGATGTCAAGTTTGGTTTACGCCCCTACTATTAGCTCTGAAGCACACGATACGGATATATGTTCGATATACTTATTTCATCTCCATAGAGAATTTGAAGTCTGCAACAGATCGTATGCATTTAAATAATTTTTAATTATTTGCATAAAGAAAAAATTTAAACTTAAATAAATAACACGAAAAGCAAAGGGCACAGGTTGTACCTTTGAAGAACCCCCGAAATGGTAAAATATTCTACCATGTGATACAAACTGTACGATAGCTCTTATAACTCAAGAATAACCAAGATAATCCGAGCAACATTTTGTTCACTATTACTTAACAAACCTTGTCAAAGGCCTTCTCAAAATCCGTATATACAACGTCTGCTTGTAATTGCGTATAATATAAATTTATTGTATGGTACTTTATATATATTTTTAAATATTTAGATATGTATGTATATTTTTATATATTTTGGACATGTATTTAAATAAGTAAATAAAAATGAAAATCCCAGTTGAGCTGCGGGATAAACTATAGACATATTAAAAATAATATGGTGTTAGCATGGTAAATATGGTTGTATATATAATAAAATATATTATATGAGACATAATATATTATTTTTACAAAAAATAGATTTTTACCATCCTTTTATTTTTATCTCCATAAAAAATAGCGACCTCGCTGATTTTATGACGTTTCGCCGGGGATGGATTCAGGGCGGACGTGTAATTACAGCTTGTGGAAATTCGGTCAAATATTGACTTTGTTTATCCAGTGGGCAACAGACGAAGGGGGAATCCTCAAATGCGCAAACATGAGCGGCTCGCGTCTGCCCATTTTAATTCTCCGACCACCCCACCTCTCGGCACCTAGGGACAGAGAAAGACACCCGAGACCCTGCAGCGGCCCTTCCGGCTTCCAATTTTCCCGTCGGCGACTTCCAGCCGGCTGAAAAGAATTATATCTCGCTGAAAAGCGAGCGTTAAACGCTTTTATTTATGCCGACTAATTTTCTCTCCTGTCTTTCCACCCCCCTGAAGCTTCCAAGGATATCCGGCAATTTTCCTTGTTTCTCACCTCTCCGTCCGATCCACTTCATTATTGTCTTTATTTCTCGCCCGTGTAGTGTTCATGGTGTGATTATTGGATTACCGCTTACGTACACAAACAAATATATACCTGTTTGTTTTGACTGTGGATTTTTTGTAAAAGTTATTTTATTTTTAGTTCTTAACAATTTTTCACATACATACATATCTATCTATATTGATTAAATTGTCTTTAAGATGCAAAAAATAATATTATAAAATTAAGCAATTGTAAATATGTCTAAAAAATAGAACATCAATCCATAAACAAATCATATTAGGTTTCAAGCAAAATATTTGCTACCTAAGATCATCAAATCCAAATACATTTTTCTTTCAAATTGTCAATTTACTTCTGCGTAATGCAAGTTACAAACAAAATGTTAGCCAGCTTTATGAAATAAAATAAAGAGTTTCAAAATGCTTAATTAGTTTATTAGAAACGTTTATCACATGATTAAAAATAACACCTTCAATTGGTCGTTATATACTTAAGAAGAGCACAAACAATCCTCTTTATCTTAAAGGATTTTTAAAACATAATTTCACTGTCCGTTCCTTAACAGTTATCACTAAACCCAACCACCTTATAAGGTATAGTCGCTTTAGACGCTACTCGTATAAGAGTAAAGCTGCAGACCAACGTTCTATGGTAATGGTATTGTGATAGTGAAACTGAATCAAGACTCCTAAGTAAGCACAAAGATTATATATATCAACACAAAATATAAGTGGGTCTTATTTATAAATAAATATTGCGGAAGTGCCATAACGTATCGGGTGGTCCTGACAGGGGTCCGCGCCGTTTCTTAAATCCCCGCGTAAATATCTGCGGGACGATGATCGCGAGCCCGCGCCGGAATTTTAATGAAAATTCCATCAGTCTTTAATGTTTGCCCATTCAGTGTGTATCCTTTGAGGTCGCCTTTATTGTGGTTTCGCTCGCATAAAGCCCGACGTTATTGCCGCGCGCCCAGTCCACCCCGTTTTTGCGCTTTTCCACTCCACACGTTCCATGCTGCTAGAAGCAGTTTCTCTGGAGAGAATTTGTGATAGATAGCTATCTAAGGATAGGATCGATCATCGTCTTAAAAACTACATTGGCTTCAAAAAGTATATATGTATTATATATAATACATATAAAGATGTCCCAAAATTAACGCAAGATTTGCATTAAATAGAAAACACATTTTTTAGGCTTAAATATACTATTTTTTATTGAATCATAAAGTAAAGTATTTTTACTATTCCTTGTGGAAATTATACGGTTGTTGTTGTGCAAACACCTGCATAATTTGTAATAACGATATTAAACAAATGAAAGGAAAAACGAATACAACAATAGAAGAGAGATCCCATCACCAAACAATTGCGGTAATATTATAAAATATTGAGATTTTAATCAATTATAACTACCCCTGATTTTTGTTCAAATTTTAATAAAATATAATGATTTATGCAAGGTACTATTTTTTATTAACAATAAAACTATCTAGCGTTGTTTAAAATGTACGAGTGTCACTAAAAAAAAAAATTGCATGAGAGGAATATTGCATATCTCACGATGTACTTGAACAAATCATATGATTTTCTAGAAAATTGTATTTGATTTTTTTTAAATATCAGTTAATCTTCTGCCTTTTGCTAAATACGTTCTGCGCTTTACGGTTTTTGACGTATAAATGTGAACACATTTTTCGAGTTACAATTTTACGGTTCGGTACTATTTAATTACATTGTTTACAAATGTCATTTACAATACATTTATTATTTAACTTTTTTCTTTACGACTATTATAGCCCATAATAAATAAATGTCAACCAGAAGTTTGAAAGCATTTTAAAAAATTTGAAAAGGAGTTAACTCAGGAGTTATTTAAGCAGATATCGAGCAATAGATCGAATACAAGTTGAAGAATGAAACACTAAGAAAGAATTTATAAAATTCACATCAGAAAAACCTTAAAGAATCAACGAAAATTTCAGATACAAAATTCCCGAATAGTGCAAATAGTCATTACTATAAAATGTAATGTGTTTAATCGAAACTCCATTAGACAAAAATGATGCAGAAGAAATCCGTCAAGACGTATGCAAAATTCTACGAAACGCAAAACTACCGAAACAAAATATGTCAAAGGAAGAAGTACAAACATTAAAATCTCTTCAAAACAACAAAGATCTGATAATTCTCCCTGCCGACAAAGGTAATGCCACTGTAGTACTTAATCAAGGCGATTACGATAATAAAATTAGAATATTACTGGATGATAAAGTATATAGAAAAACAAAAAATGACCCAATTACATATCAGGAAAAAAAACAAAGAATTTGATCGAAAAATCACCTTTTACAAAACTTTTAAAACAACAACTGGCACCACGAATGAACTCATCAAAGACCCCACGTTTCTACGGTCTCCCTAAAATACATAAAAAATATGTGATTCTTCTAAAATTCAAAAAATTGCTTAGAATAATTCAGAATATTGATTAAAATCCACAATATGGCTACAACTGATAGACAGTATAAAGAAAAAAAGCTTCGGAAAAAATCAACTGTGCATGCATAAACCATGAAATTCTAATAGCTTTAATAAACATTTTATATTTAAAAGAAAATTAACGTTTGATTTTAGCACAAATTCATAAATTTTTAGCCTTTTTAAACCCTGAATTTAAGGGCTATTTTGTAGAAAAATCGAAACTTTCATAAAACAAAAAAAAATCAGCCTTTTTGATATATTTTTGATACAAAAAAAATGTTACATATTTTTTTCTATATTTAAACTAAAAAATAATCCCGGAACTTCCTAGGACTCGAGAAATTTGTGTCTCGTTAATCTTAAAAACCCGATACTTTAGAATCCCTATTTGTAATAACACATGTATTCCTAATTTTTTTTTTACCATCGTGACACATTGCAGTTACCAGTTACGTCACAAAGGTTTATGTTTAAATCAATAAATTAAATAAGTATATAGATCAGAGGCAAATTCCAAAATCTTATGAAAACATTTCTACCTTTTTTGGATAACTTTTGTCCTACAGCAAATTATTAACTATAAAAAAGCATATTCTGATCCTAAACTATTATGAATGGAACATATAGAAAGCATTTACAAAATCACGTTAACTGAAATACACTCAATGAAGAGCTGTAAAATGATTCCTCAGTGAAAAATGACAAGCTTTTAGACACATTTAAGGTTTTTGCAGTTAAGCTCCAAAATGCGCAAAGCGTGCAGAAATTCATCTAACAGACAATTGTATTAAGTCGAAGGAAAGATGACCAATCTGCGTAAACTGTAAAATAGATCACCCTGTAACCTATCGATATTGTCAAGTTGTAAAAGTATTGCAAGCAATACGCAACAAACAAAACAAAAACACAGCAAAATTTGTTCGCAAAACTCAGAAAGAGTTAAAGCAACAAAACATAAACCAAAATACAGAGAACTCACTTGCATCAACTGCAGATGAACTATGCAAACGTAATAAAACACTCATAGCAAATCAAATAAAAAACATGTTTAAATAAATCATAAACAAACTTGACCGACTGGATAACTTATACATGAACCAAAGGATTGAAGAAAATTACAACCATTTCACTCCAAAGCAACAATTTAAAATCAGTTATAAATAATCTAACATTGGCATGGAATGCCAATGGACTGATGCACAAACGCAATGAACTTCAGACACTGTTAGTAATAAACAATATAGATGTATGTCATATATCTGAAACACATGCCACACGAGAAACAATATGCAGAGTAAAATGTTACAAATTCTATCATGCTCATTATTATTGTATTCTAATACAACAAAATATTTACCATCCTAAAGATATTATTATTCAAACAGAAAGTGTACAAATCACAATTATAACTAATAAAACAAATAAATACCGCATTACAATTTCGTGAATATTCTGCCCTTCCAAGTATAAGCTAGAAGCATATGAGTATTTAAAAATAATAAAAACTTGGAAACCGTTTTATACTCAAATGAGATTTCAATGCGAAACATATCTACCGGGATTCAAGGTACGGAACCTCTTTAAGCTATCTGTATATTTACTGTGATATCTTTTCTTCAGGTAAACCCACATACTGGCCAACAGATTCCAACAAAAAACTTGCTTAGGGGCGGCATATTCGCGATGGGGTCGTCTAGTGTGGTTCTTAATCCTGAATGCACTAAAACATTTATAAATTCACGAATAACAAGAGCTTAATAGTAACCAATTTATTATTTTAAGAAAAGCTGATTTTATGACCCTGCAAAAATTGTATGGGGGGCGGCAATTTTAAGGATCGCCCTGGGCGTTACATACCCTAGCTACGCCACTGCATATAGCCCTTTTTACTATCAAAAACGTATCAACCAACTTCATAAATATATAAGATACTATGCAATAAGTTTCAATCATACTCACATTGTACTCACGCTTAGCGAAAATATCATACAAAAATTATAAAATCCGTTTTAAATTAACAACACAACAAACTAGACAAGTTTCAAGATGGAGCTCTCGTGATAACAGAAGCAGAAATTATAATTTATATAGCTCAAAGAAATATATTTCACAACATAATATATAATATAAAATTTAAAAAAAAATATTACTTATTAGCTGCGTTGACAAATATATTTTTTTTTTAAATAACTACTATAAATATCCAGAAATATTAAAACATGTTAAATTAAACTGTTGTCAAATACCTATAATAACGGTTTCGATATTAATTAAGATTTATAACAGATTGCGATCGACCAAGTGATACCCCGCGATCGATTGGTTGATCGCGATCGACTTGTGAGCCCATCCGCTTTACACTATACCGTTACAAGTTACATTTGTTAAAAGTACTCTTAAATAATTACGTCAAACGGAGAGTTACTAAGATAGTATTCGATCGCATCTCAAGATTGTCAGCACACATCTTTGAGACATGCCATAAGACTTCTCATTAAGTGTCTCGAATATGAAACATTAAATCTACTTAAACGCGTTCTCATCGAGCAGGCGAACGCCGTTTCGACTAATTTTGACCAATTGCACTTAATCTTGGAATATTGCGATCCGCTTAAGCGTCTCTCGTTTCCCAAGTTTTCCGTTTTAATGTCAAATTTAGAAATGTCGTTCCGGCTCGGCGTGCATAATTGGCGCTGGGGATTACGTACGACTATACATACGTTTATTTAGGATATTCCGTTAGCGTGCTGCATAACCTTATATGATATGCAGCTAACATGTTTTAATTGCGCTCAAAACCTGGTAAGTTTTAATTGAGTTTGGCTCCATTGACTTTGGAACTGTCTAAACTAGCTAGCAGCGTCAACGATCCCGCTTGTTACATACACACACACATATCCTGCTACACTACTTTGTACTTCTTTGAAGCCATCCACGCCAGGGATTGTCATTCCTTTCTGATGTGAAATATATAATCATCTCAAAAGAGTTGCGGAATTTGGCGTTAGTTATGTATACATATTTCACCTTACATTAACAATCCCATTTAAAGCTAAAAATACAATTTCGTCAGAACGCGGGCGGATTAAGCTCGGGTATTTAAGTAAAATTCAAACTACCAAATAGTATATATACAAATAAATTGGGTTTGATTAAGCATAAGGATGACGCAAAATTTATATTTTATGATGGTGATATGTGTGATGCAATTCAAGATACATAAATCTTTCTTTCAAAAATAACTTTCTGTTTAACTTATAATTAATTTTATAGCTCCCTCAGAATCACTTAAAACCTAACAAATGCTCTATATAAATCAAACTCACTAATATTATTTACAGCCCTTTCTCATTAAAAGTTGAAAGCAAATGCCCTGCATGGTCTATCCAAGTTTCCCGGCAGATGCAGTGCGAATATAGAACGCAGCTCTTTCCTAATAAAACGCCAGGCTTCATGACTCCAGTTTCCACTTTGTTACGAAACAAACGCGTCGCCAGATCTCCTCTTTGGACTATTTACGTTAATTGTGTTATTGCTAATTGCCACAATTGAAATCATTTCGTGTACTAATTTGCGCCTCTGTACACATATAATAACTCGTGCGACTGTAACGTTTCGTACGCAGCGCAAGCAAACGTTAATTTGCATACTAAAGTGAAGTCTACCAATTAATAAAACTATGCCCTAATTAATAAAATAAAAATACGCAAATAAACATATCTTAATAGCGAGTAACAAAACCAATTTTTAATGCCATACCCTTTTGTGAATTTTGAGATTGATATTTTATAAATACAAATAGTTCTAGAATTACCAAAATCTTTACAGATAACTAATTAGTATTTATATTATTAAATACATAAATAAATCAAGCAACATATCAATCAACTTGATACAAACCTAACACCACTAATTATGGATTTAGATCCATTAACCCTTTGAATAGTGAGTGAATTTATAAACATTTATTAATTTATTCAATTATTTTAACACTTTTTTACTATTATATTTTTTTAATTAATTTACTATATTTTTTATATATCATTCGACTTTTGTGGATTTTTTTTAATAATAATTAAGAGGCTCTCAATATTTTTATAAAATTAATAAAAAGTATTTTTTGTTGTTCTTTAATTTATTGCGTATATTTTCTTACATTAAATCAAATTAAAAAAAATATATTTTTCTGGAGTACCTTAACCCTTTGAAAATGGCCCAGTTGATTTTTTTATCTCTTTACGCAAAAATCAGTAAAAAAAATGCTTTTCAAGAAAAATTTTTTTTTTGTGAATAAGCATAAAATATCATTTTAAATAAATAAAAAATAAAAAATCAGAACATTTAAACACAGTATCAAGGTAAAATTTGTATTTTTCAAAAAAAAGCAATTAAATATTATTTTTGATTAACGCGTCCAAAGGGTTAAAAACAAAAACTACCAGAATTGTAGGAATTTTGAACCACCATAAAACACCGGCTTAAATGATTAGTAAATATATTTGAAATAAACTGTAAATAGTTTTAAAATATTTTTTTTGCGCTACAAATAAACAACATATGTTCATGTTTGCATTTTCAGCGAGATAAAAACAACACAAACACACACACGCGAGAAACTCTCTCGATTCTAAATTCTAGAAAAACAACCGCTTATCAATAACGTATTAAAAAGCGAGCATACGGAAAAGGGGCAAAGTTTATAGCGAAATAAATATTAAAACATTTTTTCGGTCCCTTCTTATATAAAGGGTGGTTTTGCTAAGACGCATGGGGTGGTCTGTTTATTTGCGTGCGCCATATTTTTTACTCTAGACAATGAACAGCCAATAAAAAGTATCCCCTCTCGATTTCGTCTCAAAGGAATAAATACGCAAAATATAAGCATTTAAGCATATCTTTGATGATCGGCCGGGGGTTGGGTGGATGAAAGAAGATTACGCGTATTTTATACTTGGTCCTTTGCATGCGGTCTGCTTCGTGTTTTGAAATATTAATGCCACGAAGAGTCGTAGTCCATCACCCTAAACCACCCCTAGCAGTCTCCCGTTGTTCCAGCGTCAGTCCGACTGATTCCCGGAAAGATATAGTGACGCGAGACGAGCAATTCCCTTTTTTTACAAAGGAAGCGTTTGTTATTTTGTGACACGCAAATATCTACGATCGCTTGGGGTGACTGGAAAAATATGTACGCGAAAGGATGAGACCAGAAAACTACCCCTTGACTCACAAACTATGAATAATGCAATTTATTATATTTTGCGTTGCATTTGTCGCTCTATACAAAATTATATTTTATATATAACATAATATGATATAAAATAGTAACATGACCAAATTCTAATGATTTTGACTGTAAGCTCCACTGTGAAATATTCCAATACAAAATCCAAAAAACTATAACACATGCTTTAAACCACATTTTAAAAAAACACGAAATGTTTACGTAGTAATTTGGCAGTATTTTTTTATATCACCAAATATAAATAGAAAGTTAGAAACAATAAAAAATCGTGCGTGCTGCAATGTTAGCAGGTGCAAGTATTTTTTTGGATGCCGCAATTAAGACAAAGATTGCTCAAATAAAATTTTGATTAAAAAGGGTTGCTTATAAATTACTAGCATTTTTTTAAGTACTTCAATTTGAAAAGAGACTATTTAAAATATGCTTGAAAATATTTAATAACGATGGTCATCCCTAATGAGATTAATAAATTATGTTTGAGAATATTTGACTACGAGTACTTCATCAAACAAATAAAAAATACTAAGATCAGATTCATATAAGAATCGAAAACACAAAAATTACATTTTGTTGACTCGTCACAAATATAACTTTTTATTTACCGTTTCGAATTTACCTTGTGTAGAGGCTCACAAAACCATTATACAAGCCTAAACAGTGGATCTTAACAACAATAAATTCTGATAAACAACCCTGTTTCTCCATTACAATTTAATTACAAAATATTCAATTGCTAGGGAGGAGTTCTGTGGGGTCCAATACACACCTGAAGCAATTTTTTTATTGCCTATGACACGGCTTTTTATCCTATCTATCGACAATCCTATCTTTTATTTAATATATCTGATGATATTATTTTTATAATTTATATGATAGGTTATAATAAATCATGTATTATTACTATCTAGATCAAAGTGTTATAACAAGTAGTAAAACAATGATTTAAATTAAATTTACGTGAAATGAAACTATTCACAGTATTTTTCAACCACCATGGTTGTAGTAAATGAACTTGCGTTTCAATTTAATTTAAAATTAGAACCGCGGCGCTTACAGCTGGGTAATCCGGGTAAATTTCCGGGTGGGTCAGCGTGTCCTGCGGTCGGCGGGTGCACGCACTTTTTCTCTCCACAGCCCCGATTAATTACGGCTATTATTAATGGAGGACATTAGTCACGGACGCGTCAGCTCCGCCTTTCGTTCGCCACCGCCTGTCAGCGAGGCTCGAATTCGACGATGATGCTGCGCCCGGATTGTGAGCCTAATTGGGCAATATCGGCATCAATCTAGGATAATGTTATTTGAACATTTAAATTATAGTTACTCACTTACTAACTACTGCTTTTGACGTAAATTCTTAACTTCCAAGAACTTATTTTTTTGCATTTACCTACCATATTTTACAAATTTATCAGATAAAAAAAATAGTATTTTGCAATTCCCGTTGCTATTTTGACAATTTTACATAGTAGTATTATACACTAATATTTAAAATTAAAAATATGAATAATGATGTATTTATATGTGTATATACGAATAATGTACATACATATGTATTTATTGTCAATTTAAATAAATTTCGATATTAATTATTAATATATGTACATATATTATTGTATCGTCTACTTGAATTTTAATAAAGTCAGAATAGCGTAGTGTGTGAGAGCTAAATTAGTAATCTAAATGTCACGAGTTCGAACCACGGCAGCAGACTATAATATTTACTAATAAAAATACAGTTTGAAAATGATAATTTTAATACATAAATTAATTTTGTGGATTGGACAGATTGCCAGACTTATAGTCTGGTACTTATTTATAGATATTCAATACGTCTGACTTAACAAGTTCATACAGATTTACCCTGTTGTAAAGTTAGCTTACGCCTACAAGTTACAGCAAAAGAAAAAATGAAATATAAGAGATTTAGAATATTATTTTTAAATAGAAAATATATATTATCAATATATTTGTTTTAATGTTTTAAATAAATTAAAAAATTTGGGGTTATAAAATGATAATGTTCATTTTTGTGTTTATAGTGATAGTGTAAATGCTTTAACGGTTGTCCCTTATAGTGTGAACGCTTAAACCTCTATCATATTATCTATACTTTAAAACAAAAAAGTACATGTCTTACTGTCACGAATTTGAGCTAACCAGTTGCGTGCTACTGCAATGCGTAAGACAAGAGACTAAACATATTTTATATAGCCAAGTATTGAAATACATTTGTAATAACAGAATGATTAAAATAATTATCATAAATTAAGAATGAGTTTGAATCTATCCAAGCTTACCTGAATAAAGCTAGTTTTTTCATAAAAACAACCAGCGTAGTTTTATTGCTTTTTAAAATGTATACAAATATTATGTATATATAAATAATAGTTATAAATATTCAATAATCTGTTTTGTCTTGCCTTTATTTGAAAGTAGTTCGAATTGATAATTTCCTATGTCTATAACGGTTCAATCTGTTTTTATCTCTCAAGAAAGACAAGCAAAAAACTGTATGGAAAACTATAAGATTCGATTAAACTTGACATGCTTTTTTTAGGATTGGCTCACTCTAACGATTTGAAACATCACTACACTAATTTCTAAAAATAGTTTATATATATATATATATATATATATATATATATATATATATATATATATATATATATATATATATATATATATATATATATATATATATATATATATATATATATATATATATATATATATATATATATATATATATATATATATATATATATATATATATATATATATATATATATATATATATATATATATATATATATATATATATATATATATATTCAACAGACTGAAAATCAGCATCACTATTTTCGGTGTAATATTTAAAATAAAGGACTCTGAAGCAGATGATGCCACAGGTCCCTTTCAGCAAAAAAATGTTAGACTCATATACTTAATGCTGCGTTTTTAATATAGAAATTAAAACGTAACAAATTAAGATCACATATTACCCCAATGCCCTACGATGGTCAAAAACTAATTTTAAATTTATAAAACAAAAAAAAACGTATATATACATAAATAGAACAATGCTTAAAAATAATAAACATAACAAAAAATTATTAAATGTCAAAATTAAATTATACAAACTGAATCAGCTCCTCGTAGCTAACATGTAATGCCAGCGTATTAAGGAGCCGGATGGCCACAGTTATAGGCGAGTTGGAAAGTGCGGACGTCCTAGCCCTAACGGGTATCAAAAGAGGACGCGATCGTGATTCTCGAAAATGTTCCGGAACCCAAAACTAGAATTCCTCGAGAATAGCTGGATTGTCGACAGCATCTTTTAGTAATTTGAAAAAATGCTTAGTGACATACAACTTTTTGCGAGAGCTCAGCGAATCGTATCCCAACGCTCCTAAAAGAAAGGCGCTGGGATATAAGTACGGATAATAACCAAATGTCATTTTGTAAAAGTAACTTAAATACCTTTTTTGAATTTTTTCCAATAAAAGGGAATATTTGGCTATTCGGGGATTGCAAATTATAGATCCCCATTCAAGAGTGCTACAAACTAAGGTGTCATAGAGGATGCGAATAACTGACGGATCGTCAAAGTGAAAGGCATTCCTCATAACAAAGCCGAGCATCTTGAAAGATTTATCACAGACGTCGTGTATGTGTAGAGAGAACCTCCATTTGCTCTCGAAAGTGATTCCGAGATCTTTAGTGGAAGTTTCTCTAGTCAAAATGTTATCACCGAGATGGTAGAAATAAGCTTATGGTGAATGGGATCGAAAAAATGACACAGTATGGCACTTTCCGACACTAAAAGGCAGACGATTAACGGAAAACCATCTCCATAGAGAGTCTAAATCACTTTGTAGAGAAAGAGAGTCCACAACAGATCAAATGCATTTATATAATTTTAAATCATCTGCGTACAGAAGAAAACTTGAATTTGTAATTGCTGTATTTATGTCATTAATAAATAACACAAAAAGCAGAGGGCCCAGATTGGATCCTTGAGGAGGGGGTATAATAGTATTTTGACAATCGGCCACCATAGGTTACAAACTGTCTACGATTGCTTAAATAACTCGAGAATAACCAAGGTAAATTATCCGAGCAATCGAGGTTCGACAATTTTTTTAATAATAACCTATGACAAACTTTGTCAAAGGCTTTCTCAAAATTTGTATACACGACGTCTACTTGAATTCCCGCATCGAGAGAAGTTGTCACCGTTTTGGTGAACGACAGAGGGTTAGTAACAGTGAAACAGGCAGGACGAAACCCGTGCTGTTGGTCTAACAAAACTTGCCGAAAGTGATTATAGAGATATTTATGAATAATTATTTCAAATAATTTAGCAGGAGCTGACAACACTGCGACTGGTCTATAATTCTTTATATATAATTTGTCACCCTTTTTATGAATAATAATTTTGTGCATTTTCATAGATCAGGAAATGATGATGTCTTGAGAATCAGATCATAAATACATTTTAGAGGAGCAGCGAGACTGACTTCGCAACCCTTTAAAATAAAATCGGGAATTAAATGAGGTTCAGAAGAACGCCCTGTCTTTAATTTATTAAATCCGTATTTAAGATCTGAGTGCTTAGTTTCTTTGATGGTCAGTACTGAAGACCAAGAACATAAAGAAGGAAGCAAAAATATTGCGCAAAACCATCAGCAATATTTTGTGAACCGTCCAATGTTTTATCGTCGAGGTTCGTCACTTACGATAGCTAAGAAAATTTTATATCTAAGAAAAAATAATGAGACGACTTGGATATATTTCGTCACATTCACAACAACTTATTACTTCTCGCGTTTTGAAGTTTATTATATACAATTTAAATGAATACTTGACTTACTTTTTGTCATGGTTGCGGCGCCCTCTGATTTTATTCGCCCCCTCCACGTCGCTTGTTCCAAGTATCGTTATTCCTTTAATCTCGCATTTCGGGGTCGTCGGTGCAGAGAAAATAATTTATTTTTTGCTGAAACAAGCCATATATGAATATGAACGAAATATATATATGTGTATGTACAAATCGCCTGCGGAGTATCCGCATACAAGTTTGCGGAATAATGCGGCGGTGCAGTAATATGAGCGCGGGGTGAACAGGGCCGGTTTTACACGTCGACAGTAAATTGCGTTAAATGACCGTTGCGAAAATGTAAAAACACTGTAACGAGTCGAAAAGGTAATTGCTTGAATGGGTGTATATTTTTTGCTGTAAAAGCCACGATGGCGTCAAAGTCATGGTTTTATTGCGGTTTAAATTGGGCGATCGACAATAATTAATGTTTGTTTCAATAGATTACCTTATTTGTGTTTGAATATTAGAAACAATCTGTAGTTTGATCGATAAAAACCGTTACTATACTTTATATTCACTTGTTTATCTTTTTTCTATTTAAAATTAATTTGTAACAAAAGTATATTGTATTTAGACATTAGTTTACGTTTCGTAAATATTATATTTAATAATCAGCAATTAAAGGTAATTTTTGCTTACTTTATTAATTTTATAATTCAATTATGAATGCAAATCTATAATCCAGTTAAGATATTTTCATTCTTAAGCGTATTTTATTATTTTTTTATAGGTTAAAAAAGAACATCTTTGCTGTCAATATTCGAGTTTAAGGTATGTCTTATTTTTAACTATGCTTTTAATTGGTGCTTAAATATATAGCGAATGATTCGTATTTTGGTCTTTATTTGTCGCCTTACTTGTATATAGAATGTATTTCATACAATAGTTTAATATGTACAAGCTTTGTAAATATTTTATACGTAATTATTAAGGAATCTTTAACCTGTATAGATCGTTGCAGGACAGTTTTATATTTTTCTGAACTGTATTTGAAATAGTTCTAAAGCCTTCTGATGACTTTGTGTCTCTCAACTATATCCAAATATTAAAATTAGATTACTTCTCAGCTGTCAATATTGGTATACAAATGTATTACTATCGTTAATGCAGATCTCATGGACACAAAGGCTTATATGGATTTCGAGACCAAGTCTGAATAAATTATTTACGCTTGCTATTAGGCAAACATGTAGGATTTTTCACAAGTTTTTTTGTATTTTCAGATTTTGAGGTCAAAGGGTTGTGACTTTTCAGCCAAAATAGATGCCATAAAAGCTAGTAATAGTTTATTGAATTTGGTGCAGCTTACCACAGTATAAAAATAGTGTCATCTCCTTAATGCGGCTTTTGAAAGTCTTCTCTGGGGTGTAAAGGTGTATTTTTTCGGCCAAGTGCTGGTGAAGTAGCTGGCATGTCTTTTGTGAAAATTTAGGCCTCGTATGCCATATTTCTGCCATCTCTATATCTTGTCGAAGTGACAAAATATCGATACTTTAATATTATTGATTCGAGACAGCTCTAGCGAATCAGTGGGTCAATTACATTGCTTTTGTTCCTATCAATGAAATTTAAATAATACAAAATTTATTTTGCGCAGGAGTGACGCGTTGTCTATTGTCCATAATCTTTATGCATTAAATAGCAGTTTTTCGAGTGCTAACAAGTTATTAACGCCTCGGGATGGATGTGCTAATAGGTGGTCCATGAAATCTTACATAGCAAGTGTTACTCTCCATATTGATAGACGTTTTGTCGAGACGAGTTGGTAATTCCTTTTCATAATGCTCTTTTAAAAGTCCTCCATGTTTGAACCCCTTGTTTTTTAAATGTGACTCTTTAAAAGTTTATTATTAATTTAATGTCTTATAAATAATAATAAAATTATAATAAAATATAAGTCCAATGCGTTACAACGGGCAAATCTGTACCAACCGAGTAAATCAGTCAGACATAGTGAATACCTATAGTAATTATTAACCACTAGACTGAAAGTCTGGGAATTAGTGACATTTATATTATTAATTATAAATTATGTGTTATACAATTTATATTCTGTAGCTGGGGCTGGATTTTTTTTATTGATAGCGCATCTTTATGTATAAAAATTCGAGTGCCGCTACCGGGGCTTGAACCCGCAACCTCAGAGTTACTAGTCTGAGACGTTTTGGACTATGCTAATCCGTCCTTGAAATTATATAGGTGAACCAAAAAGTAATCAAAATTTTTGCTTGCTTGCAGAAAACATTTATTTAAAAGATCATATTAACTACTTATTTAAAAAAATCCATCTTAATTAATGACCTTTTGACAACGTGTAGGCAAATTTTCAATTCCGTTTTGGTTTTTAAATAAAAAACTTTTCTAAATTTTTTTTTATTTCGCCAACATTTTATTTTATTTTTTGTAACGAATGTTCTATTGATCTAAATAGATGGTTATCAGACAGTGCGAAATCTGGTGAATGTGGGGGATGGGGTAAAACTTTTTTGTTTTTGTTTTGAAAGCCATTGTTTTTTCGTACAGGATTATTGTAAAGCATCCACTTCTCATCTCCAGTTACAAATACAAAATGTGTCAACATCAAAACGGGATAAGAAATGCACAGATCGCTTCATAAGGTTCCCATATCGTCTGGACGAAGTGCCGTTACATGAACTAGCATGCTTTATCTCTTTCTTTGTTGCATGCGACACCCCTCCCACTTTTATTTATATGGGATCGGCGTCAGTCCTGGATTGTTAAATGAATAAATTTGATTAACCTACAATACCACTAACTTCATTTTATAATTTTGCTACTTACGTATCTGATTTTTTTAATTTTGCGCAAAATTTCAAAGATCTTTTAAATAAATATAATTATTAAAGTCATTATTAACTGTGTTTCTACTATTGTTTACAAAATAAATAAAATATTTGTATTTATTACAAGAAAAGAGCATTATTATATAATAAAAATAAAATCATAAATATATCTTTAGAAGCGTAGGGTAACACCCCTGTATGGCTGAGAGGCAAATAGTAGTGGATTCCAATTAGAATGTAATGGTAAACCGTCCAGCACGATAGGGATCTTATGATGCGCACAGATCAGTGGAGCGCTGTTGCCGATAATTCATGCGGTACCCAAATTCCTTGTTTATGGTCCTTTCTCAAACGGCGTAGATGATTCTGGACTGTAGACCATGGAAAGCCATTCTTTCATGATCTGACGAGGATTTGACTCCACCGTTGATTTCAGGACATCATCGTCTAATTTTTGAGGTCGTCCTTTTCGAGCAATGTCCTTGAGGTCCTTATTTCAATTTTTATTTTATTTTTAAATAAGGATGACACTTGCTTAGTATTTTTGATAACCTGTGTTGCTTCGTTAGCCTTCTGCCATTGATCGAACAAAAACAGCATTTAATGGCGCAAATGCATCTCATCAATTGTTGGCCTCGACATACCTCTACTTTGGGGTAAAAAAATTTTTTTCAAAGAAACCATAAATTTACGGTTTTTACTTAAATATATTGAGAAAAACTTATGTGATTATTAGACCACGTATTAAAATAAACAGATTTTTAAAAATGTTTTAAAAAAAATGGATTACTTTTCGGTCCTCCTATATATATATACATATATAAAGGTCTCTATATTTACAAATATTTCAATTTTAACAGTTTTCTTAATTATACAAGGTTAAATCAAACAGCGTGTGAATCTGTTTTTAGAATGATAATATTTTGTATATTTCATTGTTGAAATTTTTGCTCACATTTTTATGATATTCAGAAAGAAATATCCAATTTTTTTGACACATATTTCTTTGGATTCTTAGAATTATTTTTAGTTATAAAAAATATTTCAATATGCTAATTTTGCGAATTATCTTAATATAATATTCCAAATATAAATGTGTCTTAATATTAATATTCTAAATATAAAAATCCAAGAGCAATTTTAGAATTATCTATATCAGTGGTACTTATTAAGAAATAAATCAATAACCGTTTTATTGGTTTTAAATATGTTATATCTAATAAAAATATGATTTAAACTGCTATTAATTTTTATTATAAATGTATAATATATTTATGCATATTGTGATTCAATAATTTATAACATATTTTACCGCACCAAAAAGTAATACGTATATATTAAAATCTAACTAGTATTAAAAATGTTACTTCTAGCTTCAATATACGAGTGTGTACTTTTTAGTGTCATTAAATCTGGATATTAAAATTTTAATTAAAATTTTATACGAATGCATCGCATCCGAGTGTAAGAGCGCAATAAAAAGTCAGCCCGATGTTTTCAAGCAAATACAACTACTGAAAATTCTCAGTAAAACATTCATGGGAAATTATACAGTGACAGCGAAACTGTTTTCCACTTGTCTTTCGTCTTTATTTTATTATCTCTCTTATTATTTATATATTGTACGGGCAACGGTTTCGGACAGGTTTAGTCTTATTTCGCCAGAATAATTTAAATCGGGAAAATCCTCTTTGCAGTAAATATTTTAAGATTTTACTCTAATTTTCTATGATATACGATTTAATAATTTAGTATTCAGATTCAATCAACTGCTTGTCTTAATCATAAATATTTTTATCGTATTTTTATATGAAAAAATATTATATGTAAATAAATTAATATCTTCTTCTTATGAATTTGTGACGACAGCAAGTTTTATATTTGGCTTTTATTATATGAAATTCCATTTAAGAGCAATATGAATGTCTTTATTTAAAAAAGCACACAAAAATATTTAGTCCCTAGTTCTAGTCTTTTGAAAACTGAGCTGAAACTTTTCTGTGGCGACTTTTCGTTACCAATTTTATTCGATCCCTTCATAAAGCTGTGTTACATCTGAAAGACAATAAAAAAGAGGAAGAAAATGAGAATATTCATCGTTATTCCGCACTTGCCACAGTTATCCCAAGGGAGCGCTTGGTAAGAGAGGCGCAGCGGACGTTTCGCGACTCATTCCGCATTCAGCCCAGGCTGAAGTTTGCTGCTTGGTCTTTGGGTGCGTCGATGGACTGAAACGTAATTGAGAACGGGTCACAATTGGACGCGCCAAGATACAGACGCTCATTTATTGTGTTAACCCTTCTCTAAAGGTACGGCGCCATCGGGAATACAAAAGGGCCTGGGTCGATGTTCAAAAGTGACAAATTTGCAACGGGGTTGTTGTTTGAGTTTTGATCTTGACTTCAGCCCTAAAAAGGTTTTAAATCATGCAAAAAATGCACGTTAATTTAGTGATTTATTTTATTATAATTATTAAAATATAAATATATTTTAATAATTATATACACAATCAACAATTACTAAGTAAACAGTAAGAAACCAGACTAAAACAAAGTATGTGAATTAGTGACAATTTTATATATAATATTAATTATAAATTTTTATTTTAACTAACATGGCAATATCAGGGCCGCTTAAAACGAACCCGGGCCCTGGAAAAACAATGATTCCGGGCCTCATGATGAAAATGGCTTTTATATATTTTTTAACATCGTGATATATTTTTTTAAATATTTAGTAATAGGTATGAGCTAACCCTTTCTATGCTACAAATAAATATAATAATTAGCCTTTGTTGCGACATATTTTTTGAAATCATATTTTATGGGAAATATTTTAATTAGGTATTAAAAATTATTAAAATTGTCGTGTTTTCTTTGCTGCTCAGTGTTGCCATTTAGTGAACTTCCAGTTCAGGTCAAAATCAATAAAATCGTGCCATCGCGGTGAAAACACTCGATTATCAAGCGCTTATATTAGACTTTTTATAACAGTATTACGAGTGAGAATCGAATAAAGCATATCTAAACCAAATTTTGATCAATGGGAGAGCGCAAAAAACAATTATCACTTCTCAGAAGTCAAAAATCCACGTCAAAAGCAATAAAATCGTGCCGTCGCCGTCGCAGTGGGAACGCTCGTTACCTCGCGTTCCCACTGCGACGGCACCGGCACGATTTTATTGCTTTTGACGTGAATTTTTGCCTTCTGAGAAATGATAATTGTTTTTTACTCTCTCCTATTGACCAAAATTCGGTTTGAATATACTTTGATCAGCCCACTTATATTAGAAATAAATAGTAATATTGGTAAGAATAGCTATCATATTTTTAAAACATAGTGTAATATCGAAATGCAGATAATATGTGTGATGCGATGTCTGTCTGTACTTATGTTTCCGCTTATTTTCCCTAAAAGATGAGTTAACTTAGTTTGTATTTTGGACTTAACCTAATAACAGTTTTAAGACTATAATTAGTTTTAAAACTTTCATTAGGTTAGGTTTGGATTTGAGCAGCAAATGGAGGTTTCGCAACTGTTTAATTGATTTTCATAGTCATTTTAGAGTAACACCTATTAGTTAAATTATATTTTAGCTAGTATAAATACATATCTACTGGTAAAACTGTATTTGGACTTGACTAATATCGATAATATCACAAAAAAAATAAACATTTGCTGTAATATTTTAACACAAACGGAGCCGCGTCAAAAAGTACTACCTAGAAAGTGGGTGTTTTTGAAGGCAATGTTCCACTCCTTTTATTTCTTGATAAAAATGTATACAAAAAGGCCAAAAAAACTTACACCTAAAATACATTAGTATATAGTGTACATTTCAAACAACTGTAGTTTAAATCAGATTCATTAAATAATGTCGGTTTTTACTTTTTTTTAATTATATTTTCGCTATGATTTTTTTCCAGAGTTGGGCCTTTCAAGGAAGACTTTGTCCTCTCCCCCTCCCCCCTCTCGGCCTGCCTAGTCACTATTAACAGTCTAACTCGATTTATTTTAATTACAGTAAAATCTGTGGTGATTGATCGGGATTATGATTTTATAATAATGCAAATCCGATCTCTAATAAATGATATAAATTAAAAAGCACTAGCTTTTTTGTCTGAATCGCTGACATCGTGCTAGTATGCTATATTATATACCTTCTGTAAGTGGAGGCTACCGATTAAGGGCAAAGCCCCGGCGTTGGACCCGTGGACGTAGGCCTACTCTGTAGTGCGCGGTCACGTATTTTTCCTGCAAATATTAAAACTGTCCCTGCCATATATATATTGTAAATGCAAAGAGAATTAACTTGTATATTACGAAGAAATAGGGTTATTCAAACAAAGTATTTTAGATTTATATAACCGATCGAATTTTTTTATTGACGTCTCACTTTTTTTTTTCTAAAATGTGGTTTTCATATCGTTCGACATAACATATTATTTTTACAATATTTAAAGCAAATCAAAATGATATAACTTCAGAATGATATATTTAAAATCCAAAGATTGTATTAATAAATACTTTAAAGATAAAAATCTAATCCTTATAAATGTGGTACAAAAATTATTGCGTTCCACATTTAAAATCCACATTTTCTGACGTTATAAAACTCAAACTGTAGTTAATTTAAGGCTTTAATGATACAAAATTATAAATATTTAGACATTTAAACGGTTTGGGTTAAACCACTAAAAGTTATCTTAGAATATATTAATAGATGTAGAGTATAAAAAGGTTCTTTAACACGGCAACGCCTATTTTCAAGTATTTCTTACATCGAGCAATGAAAAAAAAGTTTTTGTGAAACAGAATCTTTTACTTGAATAAACCATGAATTAACCCTTTGAACGCGTTAATCAAAAATAATATTTTATTGTTTTTTTTTTTTGAAAAATGCAAATTTTACCTTGATACTGTGTTAAAATGTTCTGATTTTTTAATTTTTATTCATTTAAAATGATATTTTATGTTTATTCACAAAAAAAGTTTTTTCTTGAAAAGCATTTTTTTACTGATTTTTGCGTAAAGAGATAAAAAAATCGATTGGGCGACTTTACTCGCTTTCCGCGTTCAAAGGGTTAACTTATGTTTTAAATAAAAGCTGCAGGTGAAAAAAAGAATAAAACTGTTGCAAATAATGCAATAAATATGAATGATCTGTTTGATACAGTTTTTTTAATATAAGGAAAATATATAAATACAACTATTCAGTCATAAAGAAAAGAATATTTGATTGCCAAATCTTGGCCAATTAAATAATATATGTTATCCTGCCAGGCACATCTGTACCTGTTAAACGGATATTCTCAATATAACATAAGAGGTAAAATAAATAAATCAACAGTAAAAGCTGATCTAAATTGTAGTATTGTTTTCGATGCGATCAAAAATACAAAACTGTAAAATAAGTTCAAACTAGTGATATATATTTAACTTTTGCTACAACTATGGAACCCTGGCGTAGCATCTTTATTGGCCAAAAATCAACTCCTAATAATAGTTTTAATCTTCATTACGTTTGCACGATATTATTACAAGCTTAAGTTACATTATGTTTAACCCTAAAAACGGACTTTTGATGTCACGCAAAAATGCGTGAACGGACCGTAACTTGTTAAGCATTGGCATGAGGGTTTTGTAGTAACATTATTTTTAATTTTTTTTAAGAAAAAAATAATCAAACAACCCCAATCATCTTGGAAATAAATCAACAAATCTCGCACCCACTTAACCTCCTGTTCTTCATCCGTGCACACACATATTTTTCCACCACTTCAAAATGTATCTCATATTTCACGTGTCATAAACCTTTTGATCGCGTGCCCGTGGGTGGGTTCGAAGCATAAGCCGCCTCGTTCACGGCCATACAAAACGGCTTTCAATACATCCAGAAGGCATTTACCCCGGGGCACTATATTTTTTAATGCAACACTCTCGAAGCAATGCTTTTACACTCGAGACGTATACGGCATCCTTTAGTGGTCCATTTAATCTGAAACCTTTGCAATAATGCTGCGCCGAAACGATACCCATTCAATACTTTCTCAAAGAGTTTCCATTCGCTTTGATACGTCGGCTTTAATTAATCAACCATTGTGCGTAACGGCCACACCATACGCCACTTTTCGGATAACTTATGTACTACGTTTCAGGATTTTTTTATTGCCCCAACCTCACTTGTATGTATCGGTATTTTAGAGACGGGGAAATAAATATAAAGAGTATTTTCAGTATATGTATGTAGATGTATACAAATGTTTGTCGGATAGACGTTTGCAAAATTCTATAAATGGCATTTCAGCGAAAACTTTTGACGTATTCGTACAATTTTCAGTTAGCTTAATTGATCGCAGACGAGACAGTGCATCGGCAGAAATGTAGATTTTTCAGTTAAACTGCTGATTTATTTATAGGGTAATATAATAGTTATATTTACTTTATAGATTGTCTTTAATCAAATTTGCTATCGATCTAACAACTTATTAACCGAGCTATGTATTCTGCACTTAAAAAAGTCAAGCATCATTTTTTTATAAATATTTGTAGATAAATACACTCACTACTAATATTTGAAATATAAAGATACAAAATTTATCAAAAAATTTTAAAGCATTTTTTTTCCAGCTTGACCTACAAAAACATATTTTTAATAAATTGTTAAATTAATAAATAATCTGCCTTCGTTTACATGTTCAATATTAAAATGAGGAGTCAATATTTCAATACAGATTTACCAAGAAAATAATCAGGTATCAGTAGTCAAAGCACGACTGACTGACAAATTTAAAATTAAAAAAAAATGCAAAATTGCAATTTTACACTTTGAGCTTTGTGTTCTCTTGTATATAGCCAGATCATTGCGTTTTTTATAAATGAAGGATACACAAATCCATTACTTTTATTGCCATTTTACTAGTCTAATACAAAAGCATTTCAACGCGACAATAATATGTTATTCCGATGGTGTATTAACCTATTAACACTTTGATTTTAATTAGACAGAAATTATTAACAGTATTTTTTACACAGAATTAGAAAAAAAATAGATTATTTTGAAACGTAAGTCCGTGGAGCAAAGTAGTATTAACGCTTAGCCGTATTCCCGGGACACGGTCAATTGGGCGACGGTGATTGGGCGATTCAAAATGGGCGACGGACAAATGGGCGATGGTCTTTTGGGCGATACAATAATAATGCATTACAAATAAATGTGATGCAAATCATGATCTTATAATTAATTAAATAATTACCATAATTTAATATATATTAAAATATATAGTATATATTAGACATATACGTACATACAAAAATATAAGTAATATTTTTTAGAATAGAATTAAAATATGAAAACATTATTCGGTCTAAGCAAAATATAATATACCTACATAAGATATAGTATGTATATATTTACTTATCATTTGTGCTTATTTAATCATAAAATATCACTTAAACAGTGATTTTTTTTTATTCAAGAATTTAAGAGAATTACCCGATATCATAAAACACTTAAAACACACGGCTTAAGTCGGTAATTTTATTATAAGTATACTACCTGATAAATGTTTATAGTGGGCCCTTACGCGAATTTTTTTTGTGTTTTGAGCCTTGGAAACTACTCTGAGAACAAACCTTTGGAATTTCCAAAAATCGCATATTTTATAGTTATCAATTTTAAATTAGATATGATAGTTATATATAAATATAATAACACAGAACTAACGCTGATAAGTGTTAATCGTGAATTTTGCCCTTTACGCGATTTTTTTATGTTTTGAGACTTATAAATTACTGTGAGAACAATCTTTTGGAATTTCCAAAAATCGCATATTTTACCGTTATCTATTTTAAACTGAATAGGGTAGTTATATATAAATATAATAATCTAGAACTAGCGCTGATAAATGTTTATCGTGGGTTTTGCCCTTAACGCGAATTTTTTTTATGTTTTGCGCCTTGGAAATTAGTGTGAGAATAAACTTTGGGAATTCACAAAAATCGCATATTTTACAGTTATCTATTTAAAACTAGATAGGGTAGTTATATATAAATATAAAAACCCATAACTAGCGCTCAGTATACTTTTGAATTTTGACTGAAAATGTTCGCAAAAAGTTTCGTTGCGTCTTTGAAAATTATTTTTGTCGTGGTTTTAAAACACTTTGTCACAGTGTCATTGTGTTTTTGGTAAAAAATTCAGTACATCAAGAAAATAAGTATGTGTCTTTTTATTCACATGTGGGTTATATTTTATGTGCTATTTATAGATAATTGGTTTTTATAGATCATTGTTAAGAACGACTAATTTGAGTTACCACAGTTTATATTCTTCATAAATGGATAATTCAGGCAAATTAAGTCAAAAAGACAAGGAAAAGTATGTTTGGAATGGATATCTTTATAAAAAGAATAGACCAAAGAATTTTTATAAAAGTTTTGAGGTACAATAGAAAAAATATCATAGAATATTTACATGGTATTGCATATAATTATAATATGAGTTATTAATTTGAAAATAAAATTGTTTTTAGCATTTAAATCACTTTTTCATTTTAATGTATATTTTATTAATATTTACAATAAAGCAAAGCGTGCAAGTTTTTTCTGTCGCCCATATGGCCGTCGCCCAAATAACCATCGCCCAATTGACCGGAATCGCCCATTTGTCCGTCGCCCAATTGTCGCGTACCGGTATTCCCACCCCGTACGTTTGTGGGTGTCCATCTCGACGGCTGCTAGGTTCATGGGCACAGCTTACGGCACTTCAGGCGCTCATATGCCGTGTCTTTTGACTGGTGCTGTATATGAATCGCTACAATTTTAAACACATATTTGTGTTTCAGAACACACTGGTTTACAACCTACCTGTGTTATAAAAAAACAGATAATATATTTATTTTTTAATACATATAAGATATTCTCTACGAGCTGAAAATAGTTCATTATTAGATATTTTCAATACCAGATATATACGACCTAGCTCAGTTTTAATTAATCATCACGATATTCATCTGTGAGATTAGAGAAATCTAGGTAAGCCTAGTCTGTGATGATCGATCGGAATTATTAATAATTAAATATCACTAATTCCAATCTCTCAGACACGATATAATTCGAACTTAGGCTATACAAAACATGCATTAATTATATGTGGTAATATATAACAATATTAAACACTGCTCTTTGAAATAACAGAGTTTAATTAGTAATCATTTTGTCAATGCTGTGGTAAAATAAAATATTGAAATGTTGTCAAACATCCACTGTATTATTTTGACCTTGCTCCTTTCAACCTACATCTAACTATTATTTTTTTTAAATAAAAAATCAAAACATCAGTAATAATTTTTAGATATATTAAAACTTTTCATCAACATAAATAATTTATATATTTAAGTGTAAATGATTTAACACTAATTTTGCGGAAATTTACTTAGCTCTCACTATTCTTATACATATGCTATGAAAAAATAATATTTGTAAAATAGCAATTGATTTTTAAAAATACAATTGAACAAACAGATTTAAAGTCGTTGCTAAGTTAAAGGTTATTTTTTCATTTGCGTACAAAGCCGCCACAATCTAATTAATAGAAATGGATTTTGACTATACGAACTTGCTATTTTTTACCTATTAGTACAACCTACTTGTAAGAAACACGTGTATAAAAGGGTTTACCAGAACTCATACTCACTTATTTCGAGAGGTCAAACTACTTAGACCCAAAACCCTTTTGTTGTAATCTAAACACTATCTTAAAAACTGAATGAATGAAAAATGAATTAATGTTTAGTGGAAATTGTTTAAAAGTGATTAAATATTTAATTGAATGTATTTTGAATTGAAAACACTATAAACCTTTCTATATACATAAAGTGAAACGAGCTTTAATCAGTTCCCATTCAAGCTGGCTTGCAGTGATGAGTTTGAACGAGATCGTTCAATGAATGGAATCGTTTAAGTAAGAAATTTTCTCTAGTTACCCTGCATAATAGTACAGTTTGCAAACTAAACATAGAGAGCTCATATAATAGATATAATAAAGGATAAAGCCACGTGAAGCTTTAATGTTTGACAAATAACAACAGTGTTGTGCTCAAATACATGTGAACACACAAAAGAAGAAACAAATCGGCTTAAACCTTTTATGTAAATACCGGATATACGTTTTTTCTTATTATATTTTTGGTGTGCTACAATACGATTGTAGACAAATCTCAGGATTTTATTTTATACCATATTTATTATTTTATATAACGAACAATTTATTTTTAGTATTTTTTTTTTTATATTTATTAATTATAATTTAACTCATATGTTTATATGTGTTTGTATGCAATGGAATACAATTCAAAAATACTTACAAAATGCCTTAATATAATATCTTAAGTACGATGGATTAACAGATTCACTAATCGCAAAATATTCAATAGTTTTCCGGCACGCTTGCAATAAATCTATGAGGTATGATATTGGATCTGTACCTATTTATAATAATTTAAATACATCTTGAATATACTAAATGAGTATTTAATGTATTCAAATCCAATTATTAATGTTTAAATATCGAAAAATAAATCACTTGAAAAGGCACACTCTCGCTACAATAATTAACATCGAACCCAATTAAACGCGAATACACGAGCTTTCATTATGCGCGCTGGCTTAACGCCCGATATAAAATTTCTGAATAATATCTATACAGAGAGCTTTAAATTTGGAGCTTTGTTATCGTTTTTTAACTATCGACTCCATTTTAGTGTGGCAGACGTGTATCGCTCGCGACTCGCGCTCCCCGCTTTTGATGTACGTACAAATGTAAACGCGTATAAAACGCGAGAATAAAATGTATGGGCAGTAAAAATAAAGGAAATTCGCAGCAGTGCTACATAGGAGTCGAGGTAATAAAATTATAGCGAGAGCACAGAGAGAGGGCCTCCTTGTGTTTGGCGCCGGAATACTCTATAATTTATTAGCTGGCGTTTACTGAAGCGGAAATAAAGCAGCGAGTATCTGCTATGGCTCGGACCAATTTACTAGGTGGTGTCATATATGAGCTGTAATGTATAGGATTATCACAGGGGGAAAAGATTAAGACTTGTTGACGACGCTGGGCGATTGGGTGGCGAGAGTGGATAAACAAACAAACACAAATAAGACAAGATGTAATGATACGGATGGTATTATATTTTACTATTTTCACCTCTAGTTATAATATATATTAAGGACGGAAAAGCGTAGTACGTAACGTCTCAGACTAGTAACTTTGAGGTTGCGGGTTCGAGCCCCGGTAACGGCACTCGAAATTTTATTTATAAAAATGCGCTCTTATTAAATAAAAACCGGCCCTAGCTGCAGTGACATCTTTTAAATATAAATTGTATAGCACATAATAATTTATAATTAATAATATAAATTACATATATATATTCATTATGTCTAATTGATTTACTCAGTTGGTACAGATGTCCCCGTTGTAACGCATTGGGCTTACGTATGTCAGGTTACAGCGAGAGATTTAATAAAAATAAATAAATATGGAATAAAATTTTAAGCCATTAGAACTATAAGATGTTGCGGATCTAGAAAACTACAAGACGCACAAATTACTTTTTAAAGAAAGTAGTCATGTCATAAAATAATATCTTTAAAAAATGATATCATTAAATAATAATAAATAAAATCATAAAAAAATAGTTGTTATCGAAATATACAAGAGATGTATGTCCTTTCTATTATTATTATTATTATTATTATTATCATTGGCTATACAACCCTTGATGGGCCTTAGCCTCTTCCAGTAAACGCCCCCACTCCACTAATTTTCCTTGCTAATTTCCTTTCAGTTAAAAACTCTGATTTTCTCGCGTCCCTGTCCGCACCATCCAACCAGCTTAATTTAAGTATTTCGATTCTTCTTCACCTGTCAATATTACCTAAGCAGTGACGGATTACATGAGACATGAGCTTTAGGTCTCCGGATCTTGGGGGGCCTCAATAAACTATGAATTATCTTAGTACGGTTGTGTGCATGCATAAATACAGAAAAAGACTAGTTATTATATAGATCAGGGAACGTCAAAGTGCGTAAGCTGTATACATACATGCGTGCGTAAGCTGTATACATACATTGATACATAACCATTGGTATATGTTATTTGAATACTGTATTTTTAAATAGATTTATGCAATAATAATTTCACTACTAAATTTTTGTGATGTTAAGGAATCTCTATTCTTTATTTAGTATAAAAATGTGAATAAGAACATTTTTTAATTATTAAAATTAGCCGTCGGTACTTCACTGTCGTGAGGTACCAAAGCTAGCGAGAGTGTGAATACCGGACCCTCTACTTTTTGCGTTTTAAATATTATTTTTGTGTCGTTCTGATTTTTTTGAATCTATTTTTAATATTTTTAAATAAAATTTATTTATTTAGCTTAATAAATATAACTCGCTACAATTTTGAAATATAAATATTATTTCTATATGAACGGAAGATCTGATATTAAATTTTATACTAGACTAAAGAAAACTGAAAATTAATATTTTTTACAAATCAAATAAACCTAAAGTTTAGATTGGAAGTAAGCATTTTAATTTTGTTACAAAAAAATATTCATTCTCTATACTCATCCTTTTTTTATTCACCACAAACATATTTTGATCATCACAACTAATTTGTCGATTCTATATATGATTATATAATTGATGTTGTAATTCGAAGAGGTGCTACTAATAAAACCCGATTTTTAATAATTGTTTTTATTGCTACTACTTTAGAAAACGTTTGTTCAGAAAGTATGTTGGATGAAATGGTAATATTTTTTTAATGGATTTTTCACTTAATTCAGTGTATTATTGATATTTACCTATTTTTATCCCAAAAATAGTTTTTCAATGTTAAATTGCATTAGAATTATATTAATGCGTTTTTCTGAGCCAATGCTAATGTATATTTATTTTCACAGCAATCAAAATTATTAAAAACATCTCAAACCCACATATATCCTATGCGAGGATCACTTCCGGCAGCACAATATTTATTAAAAATAATGTACAATTTTTTTATTAGTTCAGTGGATGACCATACACATTTTGAATAAGTCCAATTTCGAGTTCCTATGGTGGTGTCTTCAAAATATATTATTTTTAAATCACATAGCTCTAATTGTATATGTTGAAATATTATAAAATATGGTGAATATGCAAATCCTTGAAAGACACATCACAAAGATTTGCTGAATCACAATTAAATAATGTGGTTGAGCTAATGTGTGAAATAATAACATTTTTAAGAACAATAATACGATCCTTAAAACAAGCATTTTAAACCGATCTAATATCATATTTTAACAAGATAAATTCTGCACTACAAAAACTATCATAATTTAATTTGCTTAAACTTAAATTATTACTTTAAATATCAAAACTACAAAAAAAAGGTTTTCCCTAATTTTATAAATTAGAAAAGGGATTTTAGTGAAAAAAACTATTCTTATAATTACGATGAATATATCATTACACTAAAATAAATATTGCATTAATTTAACAAGGGGATAACTGATTTTAATGAGCTTAAAAAATTCAGTCTCTTATCATTACCCTTAAATATTAATGAAAATAATATCCAATTACCTTCATGTTTTTTTTTCATGTTTTGGAAACACATATTTATGTAAATCTTAATTTTCACATATAAAATTTATTAAATCCAAATATTGAACACGTCTTACGGAGTATCACTTTAAAGGCTGTTTGCGTTTTGTTAAGTAATTATAAAACGAACAAAATATATATTATTTAAATATATTTGAGTTAATAAAAGGATGTAATTAATGAAAAAATACATGTACATACATACACCTCTGCAGCTCTGCAGCTTTAGACCAAATCTCTCATTTACAATAAATATTTAAATATATAAATACATAAAAATGTTCAAAATTATATATTTATTTGTTTATTCAAAAATATTGTAATTTCTGATGTTAAAACAAACATTCAGCTATTTTAAATAAATCAAGTTTCGAATTGGTGAAGGCTACTCCTAGTACATCATCAAGGTGAAAATCAGTAAGTCGATTTCTAGATACGTTTTTTTGCATATTAATATTTAGAATAAGATGATTCACAAAGACACTGTATCAAACAATGTCTGGTATGTATTTTTTAGGTACCAATACTCTTATGTATTTTAGATTCGTATTTTTCTAAGCTCGATTAATTCGTTAAACAACGTTGCACAATCAAATCCCGATACTGATAGTTGTTCAATATTATCATTTCCAAGTGCTAGGGATATTCTTTAAGAAACAGACCATTCTTGCTTTTTCTTAAATCCTAAAATCTGGTGTTAATTTTTTTTGATAAGGCAGCAAAATAATTTAGAAAATGTCAGTACTATCTTGTATTTTTTTTTTAAATTACGCATTATTTGGATTTGCTTTTCTTCATGATTTATTTGTATTTGTGATTTATATATATTTGTATTTGTTCGTTTAACTTTAGATTTGACATGTCTAAAATAAAGAAAAAAATTGTATAATTTTTTATGCGTTTCGTGGAATAGGAAAAACTGTTTTTAATTTTATTTAAATGATATTTTAACATAATTTTCTTTAATAAAAGGCTTCACAAAATGTGAGGTCCAACACCTTTTTGGCTTAAAAAAAGCCCCGAGTATCACTATATTTTTCATTATTACTTGAATCATTTATTTTATTTAGCTTAGTATAGCTAATTTTTACAAAAAAACAAACATATAATACATAACATAAACATTATTAATATATTTTAATTCTTAATACACGAATGTGTTTCTTTATTCCATTTAGAAAACCCACTACAGTTTTATTTTTGCTGATTGTCGTAGGAATATTATTATACAAATTCATACCACCGTACATAATTCCCCTGGCCGTACTCGTTTTCTCATACCTAACTATCCTTAAATTATTTCTATCTTTAGTGTTAAATCTATGTATAATACATCTTTATTTCTTTTAAAATATTTATTAAAATACTGAAATGTTAACAATTCTAATCTATCAATCATACAACTAGTAAATCTATTTTTATTTAAGACTAATCTCATTGCCTTATTTTGTAATTTTTGCAACATCAATTAATGTAATTAATTAAATATATGTAATATTGTTGCACAATAATTAAAATGCGGCCATATGATACCATTATAAATTATTTTTTTTATGTTAACTTTAACATATTTTTCAATCTGGATAATATACCTATTTTTCTAATATTTAATTACAATGTTCCTTAAAATATTTTTTTTATCTACAATTACTCCTAAATATTTTATATTATCAACTATTTTTATAATAGAGTGACCTATAACTATTTTTATATTATTATCCAACATATTTTTATTATTAATTAACATACATTTAGTTTGAGTTCGTTATTTTTTTTAATTATTCACATAGTTTTTTTCTATAATATTTTCTTTCGCAATTTTTTATTAGGGTCGTAGAATAAATTATATTTAATTTTAGAACTACATATATATTCAACACTATATTATATTACACATTGTAATTATTTTTACGAAGATATTATATGTATGTTATAATTATATAAACAGTATTTTTTGAATAAACGCTTGAACACTCGAGTGAGCACAAATCAAAAATCTTATCCATGCAAATTGCTACTTTAAAAAATCTTACTTTTTAAAAAATATGTCACTTCTAAGATTTAGAACTTTCAGTAGATAAAATGTGGAATTTTCCTTATTAAAGGACAGAAAAAAATACAATTGAATCTCACTTTCAGTAGTCAAATTTACTCACAAAAAAATCAAATTTTATTTTAAAAATTCAAATTTGAAAAAAATATATAATATTTTTTTAAAATAGACCTTCGCATTTATATACATATTTTTAAAATTCATATTAATATATAGTCATGTCTTAAAAAAATCAAATTAAACACTAAACGTGAATTTTTAATTTAACATGGCAACCATCAATTCAAAACACGCATATTAGCGTCCACGGTATTTAAAGATCGGCACGCTCAGTATTTCAATTGGTGTGACCTGTAGGTAAAAAACCCTTACTGACGCAACCAAATCTATACGCTTCCGTATAAATATTGTTTGAATAATGGCCATCATGGCGCAATGAGAAAAACTTTATAAAGGTCAGAATTGTAATAAAAAAAAGTTTGTCAAATACATGAGTGCATGATATAATATTTTTTGTGCTTATCTTGCAACAACTAGGCGTTATACGATAAGCAAGTGCGTCCTACATAAGAACTTTACTTTAAAACTGTTGCAACACTCGGTCGTCAAATTCGCGTTATCTTTATAAAGTCCGGACAAAATTTTAACCGAATTAAATTATTAATGCTAATATCTCCGATGCGTACATCACTTAATTTGAACGCGCCGTTTGTTCTCCACTGGGCTAAAATGAAAATTTAGGTGTTTTTCATGGTGGAAAACTGCCGAGGAGACAGGCCGTGAAGAAAATTAATACGGCGCGACCTCAGCCCCACGCCGAACTTAACTTTTCCTCGGGCCGTAAATATGATTTTAATTCTTCGAAGGAGTAGAGGGGAATCGGTTGCCAGCACAATCGCCACCGACCCCGGGGAACGTTTTTTTTACTACGGGCAACCCCAGCGCGGCCACTAGGTGATAAAACATTGATAGAGGACGGCGGCGGAGTGCGAGAGATAAAAATAGGGAGGGAGTGGAGACAGGGAGGGGTGGACCTCTCACTGTTTGAGATATGAATTTGTAACACGGATGACGGTAATGGGAAGTAAGTCAAATAAAAAAAGATATACGGAGAAAATTTTATGATTGCCCACTTCCCTCCTAAACACTTCGGGAGTCCGCAACAGAGGTAGCGAACCATTTTAGGTGCCGTACAAATAAATTAATATGTAATTGTTATCATTATTATTATATTGCTTCTGTAAATAATAAAAAATCATTGTATAACTACGTATTTAATTTACTATTTTTTTTTTATTTCACACAAAATACATAAGACACGCGCTCGACACGTACGATTAACATTTATTCTCGAGATCTTCCCCAAATCCCCCGTTGAATTTCACGCTCAATTTTTCATTTCGCCTCGATGCTCCAAAGTTTCCGGTGCACTCTGCCAGAGATCGTCAACAAGTGGCAAACATGACAGCTTAGTGCTACGTGAGTTTTTCGAGCGCCCTTGTCAAATGCGATATTTATAAGCTTAGCGAGGGGAGCGACGCGACAATTTTTGACGTTTCTGCGATTCGATACGAGAACATTTAGTATATGATAGTAGTTAACCGTCAATACTGACTTTTATAGTAAAACTGCCAACTGTCTATCAGAGCAGTCGATATTTCATAACACAGCATTCCTTAAATGTAAATGATCCCAAAAGAATGTAATGCATAAAAGACTCAAAGAGTAAATTTTCTAACTCCAAATTATAGTTGAACTATTTTTTTTAGCATTTAAAATCATAAATAATAATGTCCAATTTGAATCATTAAATTTTAAAAATTATTTAAAAAATCTGAACGAAGCAAAAATTATATTTAAAACCCAAAAAGTTAAGGGTCCGGTATACGCACACTCGCTAGCTTCGGTACCTCACGATGGTGAGGTACTGACAGCTAGTTTAAATAAAAATTAATTAATCGAGTCAGATTATTTGCCACTGAAATCAAAACTACAAAAGTCTAAATATATATAAACAACTAACTGATGAACAATATGGGTACAAAAATAACATATACATCCTAAAAACTTTACTGAACTGAAAGTAAAGCCACGCGTTTATTTTTCATATAGGACAAGAATATTTGTGTAATAAAATACTTCGCAACAAGTTTGCATCCTATACAGCTTATGTAATTACTTATATATAGCCTAGTATAATCCATTTGTCTCCGTATATCGGTTTAAACTCTAGATTTTCTTACAATTTTCCATCAATGTATCTGGCGAAACATTTACTAAACCATTGATTGCATTTAAAAATAAATAAAGGATCCATTACTTTATTTATCTTGTCTACTATACAATTTAAGAATTTAACTTAATTATTTTTTTCAATATTATAAGCTTACAACTTTCATAATCGAATTGTTTCTTTACTTTTAGCTGTCTGCAATCAACTTCTCTAAGAAATGATGCAGGTATTTCAAGAGCTGCTGATAATTCACGAACTGCAATTTTCATTCATATGAATCTATTTTTTTTGTAACCTCAGAAAAAATCAAACGAATGTAAGTTTTAAAACTAATTTTAATTTTAGAACTTTCATTAAATCAAGTCCAAAATATTTCTCTCAGGGGGAAATAAGCGGAAGAAGAAGTACAGACAGATGTCGCATCTTGCAATTTGCAACACACTGCACTTTGTTACACTATATTTTAAAAATATGATAGCTATTCTTACTGATATTATTATGTACTTTTAAGGTAAAAGGGCATATTTAAGTATAGGAGGGCGCAAAAATAATTATCACTTCTCAGAAGTCAAAAGCAATAAAATCGTATCGGCGGCGTCACAGTGGGAGCGCTAGGTAACGAGCGTTCCCACTGAGACGGAATAAATTAATTAATATTTTTACTACTTAATAATTTTAATATAAACTAACTTTAATTTAAATAATATTTATAGCGATGGCCGAAAGATGAAACAGATCTCAAATTTGAAGGTGTAGAATTTTTCACGGATAACGTAGACGCGATTGAAATGTTCGAATCGGAATCAGACGAAGATTATTGCAATTACAAAGTAAGTTATTTTCACATTTACATTTAAAATTATTATTTATTATAAAACAGTATTTTCATTATTTATAGTTCATATCAAATATATCGAATTCGTCGGAAAGTAATGAAGACAAGGAACAATTGTATAATATAAGTATGGTATCATAATTTTGTTACGATAAAAAAATATGACAAATATATATTATTTTTCAGAAAACTTTTGGGACATGTTAAAAGCTCACATTCTCTATCATCGGCTTCAGATGGTTCTAGATATCTAGCTATGTACGGGCATGATTAATGATAAAAGAGAAGTCAATCAAGGGATGAGAATGAGTCAATCAAGGACATGACAGCAAAATATAACGGTACCATAAAATACTAATATATTTCCATAAACCGCAAAAGTCAGTGATAAAATTTTTCATGAAGGGTTTTGCCCCCAAAGATCTTCCTATATCGTCTTCGCCACGAAGACATATTTGAGAAGCCACGCGTGTGAGATGTCATCGGGTCTGAGTAGGAATTGCGTTTGTGTGCGTGCATAAACAATGATAAAAAGGCATAGCATGGTCTCGATTCAAAAGAGCGTCAAAATCTTTTCGCAGAAATTCTATATTTTTTTAATAATAAAATTTTTGAAAAAATGTTTTTGATATTTACTGTTGTTGCTAGTTTTTCACAACATGAAACATGTGTACATTTGTTTTATATAAATCCAATTTCGTTTCAAAAGCATTTACCGTAGTTTGATGACCCTTGAACTAAAACATCCTAGCGGTGTGCAAATTAATCCTAATGGTATATTCGTTTTAGCGGAACATATTCGTATAAATAATGTTTTTAAAAACATGTTGTATGGCATTGTCGTGGTAAAACGCTGCCAACTATGAGTAGTCATCATCAGCTTAAGAAATTGTGATCAGCATTTAGTGGAATAGATGTCTGTAGTGACAATGTTATAATGTACAAATTTAAATGATACTGATATACAAGTACTAAATAAGCGCCAGTATTTAGCGGCAACAGTCCAAATTGATTTTAAAATGGTTTTAACATGTGATATGGTAGAAGTTGCAGAATATATTTTAAACAAGTTCATGTTATTTTCTCTCTAAATGCGTTAACTTCTTTCTGCTAGTTAGCTTCCCACTCTTGAGTACTGATGTAAGCAAGTATTTAAAATAACGGTTAAAATAAATCTCAGTAATGGCCTTTGAAAGTCATTATAAGTTTATTTGCCATTTAAGTTATATTAATTAAAGCTACTTTGATTAATTATAGGTATTGTTTTTTAACTGGGCAAGTATGTAGTATTCTCTTAAATCTTAAATAAAATCTTTCACGCACAAAGAAACCATAATTGAGAGAACACTATAAAATCGAATATGTTAAAAAGTCCATAATCGTGAGAAAAATTATTAGATTGAGCAATACTATTGACGATAGTCTACTACATCAGGACTTGAGTTTTTAATACAGGTCCACGTAGATTTACATTTTAAAATGCCAAACATTAATGTGTTATTTTGTAATAATATGCTCCGCATTATATATATTAGATGTATTAATTAAATATATTTTAATAAAATATAGGTAAAAGAACTTTGTTGAATCTCTTCCCTTTTGAACGGAATTTATTCAAAATATATATAGCTTTCTGAAAAAGTTTACAACATGGTTCGAATAAATGTTTTCTGCAAAATCTTCGCATAGTATAGCAAAAAAATCTCACAGCTCCATAATTTCTTCAAGCAAATCTTTAAATTGCTTCTCGCCTGAGATTAGCTTAAGACGATTACTTATCTTCAATTTTGCGGTTAAATATACATCAACCCACTCGTGCCCGTGCATGTATTCAGGCAGTACCCAGGCGAGAGAAAATGCGCTGTGCGTGCCTCGCAAAAGACGAGGGCAGTATAAGAAGATAAGTTGTCGGAGTTATTTTAGGGCGTTTGCGTTAAGTAGAAACAACAATGAAATCCGAAACTTTCTCAATAATCCCTTTCAACTTTGCCTAATAGAGTTGTGAAGATATTAAAAACATCTTGCTCATTTTTGTTACGTTCACAAAGCGCTCCCTTCGGGCAACTCGACTTGGAATTTATTTCTGTTTTGTTTAATTATTTCGCCGACCCGAAACTTGCGGAATTCGGGACTTGAGCTCATCGTCCGATGGGAATTTCACAATTTTATCTCGACATACATAGGTACACGTAGAATACTATTAAAGCCCGTCATCGATTAGCCCTTAAACGGATGCGGACTCTGCGGAACGGGAGTCGTCAAATATTGCGTACCCCTGGCCCCTATCAAACGCATTTACGAGCGATAAATATTTATTTAATTAAAATAACGGATCATATCTTTCTTTCTCTCTCTGTCTCTACTGAGTTCATTCATATAATTGACTTTGTACTGGGATTATATTTATAGAGAAGCTATTTTGGCATGTTAATATTCACATTCAGTAGTCTCTAAAAATACATAAACAACAAATAAAGTTTAATGTATCGCCGATTTACATATTCATATACATGCAAATGTACTGATTTTATTTTTGTATTTTGACACATGAGTAGAAATCTAAGCTACGTGTTAATAATTGATTCAAGTCGATCGATCAAATCCGTGCTGTGCTATCTCTGTTTATGTATGGTTATGTTTCAAAACAACGTTACGTAATCGCTTATAATTTTTTAATAAAACTTGAGACATTTACAAATTAAATTGAAGCTTATGGAGATGTCACAATTTTTTGGTAGCACAAAACTTACAAAGAGGATCGAGCAAATTTTGAAGATGAACTTAAGATATTTTCGATCCTATTTGTGACGGCAAAAAACCGCTGACTGAGTGACGAAATAATAATTTATAAAAAAAAAGTTGCTTATAAGCATCGGTGTAGCAAAAACCACTGGTTAGATATTTATAACCATTTACTAAAAATACGTAATTGAGCAAATTTTACGGACAAAGTAATAACCTTAGACAGTATAAACAAGTTCGTTTTTTTTAGAGCATTAATTAACCCTTCTATAAACACGCCTTGAAACGATTCTATAAATGGATCCAATGGGCATAATACTCTTTAGTAAATAAAAACATCCTTTCTTATAATCGACCTATAGCTTGGACCCATTTCAGTGGAATTTCGATCTTTTCTTTAAAAACAAATCTAATATCAAATGTCATTATTACGATACAGCGATTTTATGATTGTATAATAATCCTAAAGTTACAATATAATACATAAGAAAATAAATACTATTTAATACCACTAAGAACACTGTTTTCTTTAGCAGGCGCAGACCCTCCGCGACGCGACATCATGGATTTTAGTCGGTAAAGTGCGCCTGATATCGTGGCTCTTGTAGAACGAATTTCTGGTGGACCCTCAAATGAGCTTTTTTTATAGATCCAGCTCTAAAATCTGCAGTTTCATGGGCTGCTGATGAAAGCTTCTCTCCATAGATCGTTTTCTATGGAAGCCCAACATGCAAATATTACTGCACGTCGGTTCTTAAAACGTAGGATCTCATTTTAAAATCTAATCCTTTCTTGGTTTTAATCCAAAACCAAAAAAAATATTAAAATCTGTTGAAATCCCTGGCGTCTGACGAAGAAAATTTGTTTTTAGAAATAAAACTTCGACTCAACAAAATTTCCTTCGACAAACCATATTTTATAGATGTTTAAAAAGTAGTTTTATCTTGTTCCAAAAAATAGTGTTATCCCCTATGATTTGACAGGCGGTTGCCACTTCAAAAAATAAAAAAAAATATGTAAATGATAAACAAAGCAATAAACCACTTTGTGACTTTTCAATGGTCGTACTTAAAAGTCGTGTAATGCTCTAGATTATTTTCAGTAATATCTACAACATAATCAGTGGCATCTTAAAATCCAGATATTTTGCTAGACAAGACAGACCTTTAATCGCTGTCAGATAACCACAGAATGCTATGATAATAGAGCTATGTTTATAGGGTATACTATAAGTTCTAGACAAATTAAAGAACTGTATCGTTTTTAAAAAAAATTGCTTAAAAATAACATGTTTTAATTAGCCAGAAAAAATTAAATGGTGCATCAATTATTCACTTAAAAGTATTTTTGTAATTATAGATGTATAAAATTTCTTTAGTAGACTTATTTCGGTAATTGTCTCTACAATTATTCATATAATTTATCTAGAATATTTAGTATTAAATTTCATTTCCTATTTATATTTTACAGACATTAAAAAATAATATAATAAAAATTAAATTTTTTAAGATTTGTAAAATAAGGTATTGTACCACTTTTGATTTTACACACTCGTTTATAAGTTTAGCTGGCCCATAATACTTTAAAACAGTAAATTATCTCAAAACATGCATGTGCTGAGTTTGCCCTTAATATTAATAAAGCCTCTGTAGAGAATTCCCAGTTTGGTGGTTACTTTTATGTCTTATAGAATACATTGAATTTGACAAACGCTAGTACAATAATCTAATATCTTCTCAAATTTAACTCACATATTTATTAATTCTGCATTAAAAATAAAATCGTTGTGCAATAGACTAAATGAAAACGCTAATTAAAATTATAAATTCTATATTCTACTCAACAACATAAATACAATTTTACTTAAAATTGTATATATTATGATTAAGATGATACTCAAAGTAAAGTTTCTTAAAATTACTTCTGATCGAAAGTTGATCAGCATGTCCACAGAAAAAAGTCATAATTAAAAAAATTCGTATAACAAGCTACGTGTTTACTTTCTTATAATGAAGTATAAACATTTTTGCGCTTACTATGTATATAAGTATATATATATACCACTAAAGTTGGCGAGTTGTTATTTAATTTTCCACAGAGCTTTCCTTTCGCGCGCCATGTATTTGTTTACTTATTTAACTTTCGTTGTCTTATTTTTCATTGAGTTACAAACTAACGGAATGTTAATAAAACTTAGTTACGACCCATCATCGCCGGTTCCCCGGGGGTCGTATCAGGGACCCAAGGAAAACACAAAGTCAACGGGAAAACCCCCGAGCCGGGGAGATGATATTTTTTCTCTCTCCTGGAAAAACACGTTATCCAACTTTCCGTGTCGCGCCTTTCCCTAACACGTATATGATTGATACAAAATGGAAAAAGTTACTTGACGGTTGTTCGTCTTTTTCCATCACATTTTCCCCCATTTTTATTTAACGATACGACCCCGGGCCCCAACACTCCCCGACAACATATTCGCACCATAAACGATTTTTTCGCCCATATAATTTGATTTATTCATAGTTTTAACAGGAGAAGAAAGTCTTTAAAATATTATTATAATTAAAAACAATTAAAATTAAAATAAAATATTTTTATATCTTGAGACATTTAAATTGATTTTTTATTTAACAATATTAGGTAGTAAATTATAAAAAAGGTAGCTCGAAATAATATTTGATTTAAATCCAAATAAAATATGAACATTATTCCAAAATGTCATAGTTTACCGAATTTTGATTATTCATGCTTTTATATTCTGAATTTGAAGATACATTTACAAATATTATTTCTCTAGATTCCTAAGCTCAAACTAAAATAGTTTATTATAAAAAAAATTGTTGGAAATTGTAGATAGTGCACTTTTTGACACAAATTTCAGAAACGAATAAATGTTATATATTATATAAACATTATTAAACAGATATGTTTTCAAAAGCTGAAGTTTTTTATTTTTTATTTTTATCTTTTAATTATTGATAATTTTTTGTTGTTTTAGAGATGAATTCTTGATCTTTCTTTACTTGGTTTAAAAACGATACAATAAAAATAATATTATTGCAATTAAATTCCAATCAAAAAAGTATTTATTGTGTAAAATAATTTCTAGTCTTATTAATAACTTTTTATTAGTAAGAAGGTAGTTATTTAAATTCCTTTTCTGTATTTTTTACCATTTTTTAATAAAATATATCTTTTTACTAAATTGATTAAATTAATAAAATAAAATTAGATGTTGAATTTAAAAATTGCTTTTTACATCGAAACATCGAACCCCAGTAAAAATAAAATCGTATAAGTGATTCTTAAAATATATATTAATAATATAAAATATCCATATTTCTGTAGATAAAAATATATCTAAGGAACTGTTTATCGACATTTTTTATTAGTTATAAATATTGCATCGTAGTACGATTCTATTCGTAGTGTCATATAAAATAAATATACACATGCGAAATAAATAAAACCATAAACGTTACTTTAAGATTGATTTTAAGTATTATATATCAAACACCATAATAAATTAATATTATTCAAGTTTTATTAACAAAAAATATGTGTTTGTTAGACCAGATTTTCAAGCGCCTTTCAAGATTTATCTGAAATCGATAACCCTTTTTATATCTTCCCCCGTTTGCTATATGTCATTATTATTGTTATTATTAAAATTCAATGTATCAGAGTCTGGAAGAACATCTGAGACTTATGATAAGTGTATATATTTTATATCAGTTCGGGCGCGTTGTCTGGCGCGGAATTTTATTGCGGAGCTTGAATGTGTTTTTCGCGCATATCGACTACGGCGCGGGTGTATATATGCACATATACAATTTTTTGAATGTCCTGGGAGATGTCCTGCTACATCCGTACGTGTTCCAATCACACCTGATAGTAAAGATCCCAAGATGTGAAAATAAAACATCTCCCTCGCGCTCCGCGGGGAAACGCTCACGGTTATTGGAACCAATAACACTCTATCACTTTTTCAATCAATTTTATGACGATTTTCATACCACACACTCACATATGCATGCAAAAAAATATTCATATAAAATTATAGAGGCGCTGTAAAATTATCTAGATTAACTATTCTATTTCCAACAAGCTTTTTCATTTTTGTATCTATATACAACATACTGTATTAAAAAAAATGTTAATTTATTTCAAGCATATTGTTATTTTACAGCTTATTTTTCTTGACTTTAATTCAATAATATATTAATAACGAAGAGCTTTTATGTTTTTTTTATCTTATAATAATGCAATTGGTATTAACAATATTGTTGTTACCTATTACACGATTGTTTTAATTTCATTTTTAAGAAATTGTGATTTCAATACTATGCATATTGCTCGCACATTGCATGATTCCTACTGTTGCCGTACATCCTCAGACGTCTTTGCCTTTTATAATATCTACATAAATTCTGTAGATTATCTTTCTGTCTAAAATTTCAAGTGTGCGCTTTTGAGGGGAAACTTATTTAATATGTCAGCACGAGCTTAATCAATGCTTTATGCATTAAAAATTATTTATGAAAGCAGTCATAACTTCACCTGCTTAGTGTGACTTTAATAAATTTAATTAAGCTATCGAGACAGTTAATCATTAGCTTTTAATTGGTACAGTCCATCCAAGATATGAACGCTCATCGTCACAGTAATGGTGAGAAAAAATGATAGGGTGACCATGTAAAATTATAGGTGAAATTAATTTTTACTTTTTTAATTTAATTTGTTGAGGAAATGTAAAATAACACTTTCTTACTTATTTTGTTTATGTATATACATATTTTACTCAAAAACATGATAGCAGTTTTGGAATCACTCTCCAGGTTGAAAATCTGTTTAATATAATATTTTTAAAAATACCAAATTGTTTTATTGATTACAAAATTACACAACATGACAATAATTTATAATAAAAATATAACACATTATAATTTTAAATTAAATTTCCAACGTATGGTCACCCTACCCTTAAAACAGCCCTGATTTAGTAATGTTTTCCTATCGGTGTAAGTATGTATTAGGGATTCTGTGTCGAGACAACCCGGGAATTTATTCCCGAGAACTGAAAGATTTTTTGCTGTCTCGAGTCCCCGGAATTTAAAAATGAATAACCCGGGACTCGAGACTTTCCGAAGTGAAATTTTACAAAAATATGTAAAGAGTGAATTTGATGTCGAGCTTAATTTATGTCTCGATATGAAGACAAGGTGGAATTCCTTATTACCCATAATCTCGAGATTTTGAAAGTTACGAAATTGCATTAGAAAATCATTAATTGATCTTGGCACTGGCCAAATTTGGAATGAATCGAACATTCACGTATTGAAAAATATTTGTGAAGTACTCACTTCTATAAAACTGGCAGTTAAAGCTAAGTCGTCGAGATGCCACTTTATTAACTTCCGAAATTATTGTTAATTTCCTTTTAAAAAAATATTTGAAATCAACACAACTCTGTCGCACGAACCACCAAAATATTTCAACGACTAGAAATAAAAAAATCAACTTTAAAAAGGAGTTTCAGATATTAGATTCAACTATCAAGCGAACTCCGAATCTAGAGCTTTTATTCAAATCATTGCTTACAATTAAGCCAACATCTACAGAAAGCGAGAGAGTTTTTTCTACATCTGGAATATTTGGCACAAAAACTAGAAACCGGCTATGTGATTTATCATTAAACACCTTGGTGTTTTTAAAAACATATTTTTCCTTACAAAAGTAAAGGTTTTAACTTAATATTGATATAAATATTGTATTAAATTAAATTTAAATAAATATCGAATAAAGTGTTTTTAAATTGTTTCAATAAATTTTCACCTATCGTACCTATAACACAAATAATATAAGTTAATAATAATAAATTAATTAAAGTTAATAATAATAAGTTAATTAAAGTTAATAATAATAAGTTAATTTTTTAACATAATTTTTTTTCATGATTATACGAAAAATAATCAAAGTCTCGAGTCCCGGGAATTCCCGGGACTTTAAAAATTTGGGTCTCGAGTCCCGGGAATCGAAAAAACCCGAGACTTCAGAATCTCTAATATGTATGCATGCATGCGTACACGCACCCTTATTTCCAACACAACTATGATGAGCGCTAACATCTTGGATGGACTATACCTGTTTTTATGCTGCTTCTGTATTTATTATTATCATCTATATTTGTCAGCCTTTCATTAATTAAAGTAATAAAACATAATCTAGTATACAACTAAAATTTTATATTATTAAAACACTGATACTTTTCATGCATTACCCATAAAAATAATGTTTTGTAAATGTTGTACAAATTAAATAAAAAATATGTTCCTAAGACGCTTTTCAGAATAACTTCCTCCACCTCTACGTTTATTTATCACTGGTTTTCCAACGTTTGTCTCTTTCCAAGTGTACATATGTATAAATGTATGTTCAGTTTGGCTGTCAATCGCGGTCGATTGTTTTAAGGCATCCCACAGGAGCGACTCAGGATCACTGTCGAAACTTTTTGAATATCCTTTGGCAGAACGAAAATTTTACGGCGGTCCGTTGTTTCGCAGTCAAAGTTGTGCGACCGACTTCCGCGCTTTGTTTCAAATCGTTAAATATTTCAACGTGGTTTTCCCCTACCTTGTAACGTGCCATTGTTATTATTATTAGTATAACTATCCATATTTTATGGCAATTATTATTAATAATATTATTAATAGCAATAAAAGAATAAACGCACGAATTATTATAAAAGGACGCGCATCGTATCAAAACAGATTGCGTCAGAGCCGACGCATTTGTTAGATTATTATAGTTGTTAAGTGGTATTACTTTTACAGATAATAATAAGTAACAAATATTTGTGCAGAAAAAAAATATAATGTATAGTGTTGTCCATTATTGTCCATCGGCAAATCTAAAACAAAATACATTGCTTTGAAAGCTTTCATTGAAATAATCTGTTAATAAAAACCAAACTTATTAAGCATTAAATACGGTCTTCTTCGTATAAAAACAGCTGCTTCCCTCTTCACGTTAACCTTAATCCAGCTATGACATAAATAACTCAATATTTTATATAGCTTATTACAAAGGTTGAAATAACTTGGACTAGTAATTCAAAGGCCACGAGTTTGGGCCCCCGCAACATAAAATGCGCTATTATTAAAAACTGGCCCTAGCTGCAAAGTGACATCTATTGCTTAATAAATTAAAATATAAATCATATTTAAGGATGTTGCTAATTTTAATTAATACTTACTTGTAGTTATTTTTATATCTAATTGACTTACGTTGCAATGTTTCAATGTATTTAAATACAGATAAAAAAAGCCTTTTTAAAATTATAATAATATTAACACTATTAAATGCATCTTTTATTAAAAAAACAAAAACATTAATAAGTGTCCTAGAAACCATGTCTTTTGTGGCAAATGTTTATGACACTTAACAAAAATCATACATGATTAACGTCAACTGCTATCTAACAAAATATGTATCTATTTTTTATTTATTTTTATTAAATCTTCCGTTGAAACCTGACAGGCGTAAACCCAGTGCGTTACAACGTGAAAATATGTAGCAACTGAGTAAGTCAATCAGATATAATGAATACTTACAAATAAGAATTAACCACAATGTCTGGGAATCGGTAACATCTATATTTTTAATTATAAAATATGCTATATTATGTGGGTTTTTTATTAACAGCGCATTTTTATAAATAAAATTTGAATGCCGCTGCCGTGGCTTGAACCTGCAACCTCAGAGTTACAAGTCTGAGACGTTACAGAATACGCTATTCCATCCTTATTTAATATGGATATATATATAAGGAGAAAGCAGATATTGTCCTATACAAATAGGTATAATTAATTAATATAAATATAATTTTAAATGTACATAAAGTTATTTTTAATGCGTGATACATTCAACACAAAGTTTCAAAGGTGTGATTAAATTTTAAAGACTAATTACGAGCTTGATTGTGTTTTTTGCTTAAAACAGATTATTAAAAAGCAGTTAATTGCGTATTTTCGGTTATGGCGTTTACAGGTCTCATATGCCATCGACACGTTCGTTTATATGTCAACGTGTTTTTAAATTACGTTTTAAAATTGAAAATTTGCAAACGCGTCACCCACCGACTATGGCGATTATGTCGCGGCGTTCATTGGAAAGTCCCCGGTGCAAAATCCCGGGGTTTGCCGAGAATGGTGATTGAAAGAATTCATTATGTGGTAAAAGGGAATTGTAATTGGTCCCGTGAGCTCCGGCGGGCATATCCTCAGTAAGAGACTTGTCAGACGCACGACCGGCTTGTTAAGCGAAAGGAACGGAAAAAATAAATACATAAAAATACTAACAAGGTACCAAGTTACGCGAAGTTTGTTTCCGGATTAATAATAAAAAAATATATTGTCACTTAAGCAGCAGAATTTATTTTTATGTGCTATATCTACAGCATTCACTAGGTATTATTATAAGTAAATAGTTGGAGAGTATAAAAAAATTAAATCCAAAAAATACGGTTGTAAAAATTTTCTTACGACGTTCACTGGCTTAAGGAGTACTTATAATTAATTAAGGCTTAATAGAAAATTATGTATATTATATTTTTATACAAATTACCAATAAATAAATATATTTTATAGAGCTACAGTATTTCAGCTTCTACTCATGTTTTTTATAATTAGGATTTTCGAGTTTATCGAATAAATATTTACAATTTGAGGGATTGACTCGTGTATTTAATTATAAAAAAGTCCAATTGCTTGTAATAAAGCGTTTTAACCATTCTAGGAGAAGTGCGTTTTTTTTTCTTTAAAATGAGACATCACCGTGGGGTAACTTTTAACAGCTAAAATTACAAAGTACACGCTAAAAAATAGAAAAGATTAAAATATCCGTCGCCCAAAAATATAACGCGCTCTACTTTACATAAAACGCCAATTTGTTTTATTAAAATACAACTTTTGTAATTGGTCGTCTCACGAAAAATGGTTGAAAAACAAAATCTATCACGAAGCGGGTATAAATGTATATATTGGAAGGCAGGCAATAAAAAATATCAGACACTTTTGAGAAATTCACTTCTTTTGACTTCCTCTTAGACACTTCATCTGATAATCTCGGACGGAATAGTGTAGTCCGTAAGCTTCATAAGATTCTCATGTCATCTGGACGAAGTACCGTTACACGAAAGAGCATGCTTTATCTCTTTCTTTGTTGCATACGACACCACTCCCACTTTTATTTCTAGGGGTTTGGCGTTAATTCTGGATTGTTAAATGAATAAATTTGATTAACCTACAATACCACTAACTTCATTTCATAATTTTACTACTTATGTATCTGGTTTTTTTTAATTTTGTGCAAAATTTTAATGATATTTTAAATAAATTTAATTATTATAGTCATTATTAAATGTATTCCTACTATTTTTATTTCCAAAAGCAATAATATATTTATATTTATTGTAAGAAAAGAGCATTATTATATAATAAAAATAAAATGGTAAATATTTCTTTAGAAGCGCAGGGTAACACCCCACGGTGTATGGCTGAGAGACAAATAGTAGTGGATTCTAATTAGAATGTAACGGTAAACCGTCGAGCTCGATAGGGAATCTTATGATGCAGTCCGTAACGTCTTAGACCAGTTACTCTGAGGTTGAGGGTTCGAGCCATGGCAGCGGCACTCCAATTTTTATTTATAAAAATGCGCTATTATTAAAAAACTGGCCCCAACTGCAATGACATCTATTGATTATAAATTACATAGCACATAATAATAATTTATAATTAATAATATAGATGTCACCGATTCACAAACTTTCAGTCTGATGGATACTACTCTAGTGCTTAACTTGTTGATATTCATTATGTCTCATTGACTTATTCAATTGATACAGATTTGGCCATTGTAATGCATCATAGCATCTGATAATAAAAAAATGAATAAAATAATTGCTTTGTAATTGCAGAAATTGCGGAAATTTCTTACATTTTTTGTACATGTTCTGCAGCTGTGGACTTTTTCAACGCCTGGTATTGACACTTATTTTATTTATCAAGTCAGTATCTTTTTAGTGTTTTATTTATTATTAATAATAAATTTAACCTCTTTAAGAGTGACATTTGTAGTAAAAGAAGTGAGTTTGAGTAGTCTTCTATTTATATAGTCATTGCACTGAGGGAAATGTTTTTTTCTCGTTTTAATAAACAATGTTTTTTATTTTGATTTTTTTTTAAATATTTTAAATGTAAATAAAACTTTAAAATACTGTTTTAATTTATTTAAACTTTCTCTTTATTTTAATTTACCAAAATATTGATTTACTCGAATTTTTCATCCCGCTAAATTTTCATTTAAGCATTTAACCAGGCAGATATGCTAGCTGCCAGTGCCTGGTATTGATAGCAATGATCGACTCGCAAACTTTTTTGCTTAATTATTTTGTGTATGTTATAAAACAATATAAAGCACAATTTATAAAAAATCCTAGTTCTATAGACAATTCGCGTAGCTGTTTACTTAGTAAATATCAACGTTTAGATTATGTACACAAAATATATTAAAAGCACCATAATTATACAGGACTTTTATCATATTCAATGACTATGTAAAAAAATGTGTATATGGAAAAAGTACTGTTTAATTTTTGTATGTTTGGTGTGCCGACAAACGTTATTACTGCGAACACAAATTATAAATTATATTTTTAAATTTGATAATTCAAATATTAAGAAATAGATCTTCGAATATAGAGTACTTGGGTGGGTCATATCCCCCACATAGTTTCGAAATTCAGTATTGATCATATGCAGCTAGATGTCAACGACATATATCTATGTATGTATATATGTTTCCGATGATGGTCAGATAAGCCTTTAATAAAAACGTGTAATGGAGCGCGACAGAGCCCTGATTGCGTATTGATGGCCGTGACAGCTGCACTGGTACAGAACGGGACCAGTATTTACCATACCGATACGTAAAGCCATCGCTAGGGGGGATAAAACGAATTTTTGTGACCGGGAATATACACACATCCATCAGGATATATTCTAATGGTATTTTTTTAGTTACGCTCGCTTGTGACGTCGATTGTAATAACAAGTGTCGATATACATATATAAATAAATTTATCCTTGATAGAGCAAATCTTTTAAGAAAGTCATTGCGATTCGATATCCATTATTTTAAATTATGAAATTGTAAATGTAACAAAATAGCGCCGTTATAACCACTGTACTGGATAGAAACTCCCTTTGAAATATCTTAAATTGCTCCAAGATACGAGAATATTCGTAAAATTTTAAAACACGATAAATTATTCATGGTGGTTAATTGGATGAAAAAAGATCGGCGACCGCTGGTGCGGCAAGGGGTAGAAAGAGCAGTTTTTAGGCCGGAAAACGCACCCCCTAAAAGTTGATTATTTCAATTCCGACGAAATATCTACTGTGTAAAAGAGAGCGAGAGGCGTTGTAGTAGACAGTAGTGGGAGACGAGTCCTCCCCTGCAAGTGAGGGCCGCATTTAAATTTAATATCCCTCTATTCGTTCCACTGTTCACTTTTATTATCATTGTTTCCCCGTGCAGTAGACAGTTTTTCTTCCGGCTCCCACTTAATACACTCGGATCGGCCAACTTTTAACTGACTTAAAGTATTTACATCCGCAATTTGAAAACTTGTGTCGCTTTTCCTTTCCCAACGACGATTCAGTCAAACATCCTCACTTATAAAGTTTGTAACTACAAATTCGCATCAGTAGGTGTTCGCTTTCGGGACGTTTCAATGGGATATCCAATAAGTTCGTATATTTTTAGGAACGTTTTAAATTGTTCAATATATATTATACAGTTAACATTAGAATAAATATTACAACTAAAAAAATAGGACCTGTATAAAAACCGCTTTATTCGACTAAGAAGTGATACATAAAAAGAAGCGCACACTTAAAACAGATATGCATCTTCTCATAGACCAGTAGCAGTGTTGTCAGCTCCTGCTAAATTATTTGAAATAATTATTCATAAATATCTCTATAATCACTTCGTCCTGCACGGGTTTCGTCCTGCCCGTTTCACTGTTACTAACCTTCTGTCGTTCACCAAAACGGTGACAACTTCTCTCGATGCGGGAATTCAAGTAGACGTCGTGTATACAGATATTGAGAAAGCCTTTGACAAAGTTTGTCATAGGTTATTATTAAAAAAATTGTCGAACCTCGGTTGCTCAGATAATTTAACTCGGTTATTCTCGAGCTATTTAAGCAATCGTAGACAGTTTGTAACTTATGGTGGACGATTGTCAAAAGAATATTTTAGCCTTTCGGGGGTTCCTCAAGGATCTAATCTGGGACCTCTGCGTTTTGTGTTATTTATTAATGACATAAATACAGCAATTCAAAATTCAAGTTTTCTTCTGTACGCAGATGATTTAAAATTATATAAATGCATACTCCTTCTCTCTACAAAGTGATTTAGACTCTCTGTGGAGATGGGCTTCCATTAACCGTCTGCCCTTTAGTATCGCAAAGTGCCATACTGTGTCATTTTCTCGATCCCGTTCGCCATCAGCTTATTTCTACCATCTCTGTGCTAACATTTTGACTAGAGAAACTTCCACTAAACATTTTGGAATCACTTTAGAGAGCAAATGGAGGTTCTCTTTACACATACATGACGTCTGTGATAAATCTTCCAAGATGCTCGACTTTGTTATGAGGAACGCCTTTCACTTTGACGATCCGTCAGTTATTCGCATCCTCTATGACACCTTAGTTCGTAGCATTCTTGAATGGGGATCTATAATTTGGAATCCCCGAATAGCCAAATATTCACTTTTAGTGGAAAAAAATTCAAAAAATGTATTTAAGATACCTTTACAGGAAATTTGGTTATTATCCGTACTTATATCCCAGCGCCTTTCTTTTAGGAGCGTTGGGATATGATTCGCTGAGTTCCCGCAGAAAGCTATATGTCGCTAAGCATTTTTTCAAATTACTAAAAGGTGCTGTCGACAATCCAGCTATTCTCAAGGAATTCCAGTTTTGGGTTCCGAAACATTTTCGAGAATCACGATCGAGACCTCTTTTGATGCTCGTTAGGGCTAGGACATCCGCACTTGCCGACTTGCCTATAGCTGTGGCCATCCGGCTCCTTAATACGCTGGCATTACATATTGACTTATTTAATGTTAGCTACGAGGATCTGATCCAGTTTGTATCATTTACTTTTGATATTTTATAATTTTTTGTTATGTTTAAGTATTGTTATATTTATGTATATATACGTTTTATAAATTTAAAATTTGTTTTCGACCATCGTGGCACATTGGGGTAACTTGTTAGACTGATGGTCTTAATTTAATCTAAAAAATAAAAAATAAAAATAAATAAATATGAACTTCTCCAGCACTTTGTAGCTATCATTCGAAAGGTGAATCATTCGTTTAAGACCAGTTGAAAGCTTCTGAGCATCGGCACTAGTTTTTTCTATACAGAATCTTGTTTAATTTTAAAGAAGCAAACTTGTTTAGGCCGTTTAATAGTGATTATGGATATAAACGTAAAAATTTACATCGAACAACTTAGGAGGTATCAAAAAAGTTGTGATACACATTTTATCCAAAAAATATCAAAATTAGTCCAGTCAAATAAGGGTTTAACCTCGGAATGAAAGATAACAAGCTGAAATGCACAGACCTTTGTTTTGGCGTTCTAAATATATGGTGAAAAGTCTCAAAAGATATCGTGTCTGCTAATCAAGATATTAAAGGTCAAAGGTCATAAAAATCGTTTTTTTTTTCAAATATCTCGCCTCTTTTGCGTCGCATGTAATTAAATGTTTAACAAAACTTATAGAAAATAAAAGTTTCTACAAGTTTGTTAGAATTTATTTCTTCGTATGGTTAATGGTTTTCGAGATATAGCGCGGGGAGTGGGAAGCGCGCATCCGTTTATAGGATAACGCTATGTAAACTACGGAGCCAGAGTTACCTGTACATTCTTCCACAGTTTCGTAGAAAACATCGCAAATTGTTATCTGCTGAATGAACCCATCTAAAGCATTATAACTTTCAATCTCCATATCTTCAAAAATCATCATCGATAATGCAAAAAGTAATACGTATGGCCTCTGATACTTCTTGCAAAAGCGGGATCATCCAACATTTTGTCGACAGAATTAGATGCATAAATTGTACTGAGAGCTTCCTTGATTCCGCTTCCATTCATTATATACCCTATGCATCCAATAAAAGACATAAGCATATGAAAGCCTCCTAGTTTCACAACTACTCTGGACAAGTCTGAGCTAGCATCTGAAGCTGCTACGATTTCACGTGCTTTTATGTACAACGGCTGATCAAAAGTTATTAAGCATGTTCTTTGTTCATGTTTCTTGGCAGTGTTTATAGCACACTGTAATGTAGTATAAATTGTGTCCATATTACTCACAGGATGATGAATAAAAGTAAGAAACAGAATCCGAGAAGTAACAAAGTTCTCATTGTTTTTTGTAAGTTGTTCAATAAATCCATTCCACCCTGGCAACGGTGAGATATTTTTCCACTTTCCGTACTTCCACAACAAATCAACTACATTAAATATTTGTTCGGTTAGTTCTTCTACATCATTAAAATTTTGAGCTTGAATCTCTTGCTCAATCCGGGTACGACATGATTTTCATACACTAGAAGGGGTATATGTGATAGTGCTGCTAACTCCTTTGCACTTGGTTTTGTTGTAAATTTCTTTATGCGGTCATCAGATATAACTTCAGATTTTGGAGTTATTATTTTTATCATTCCCATTATATGAACAGTATTATAGCCATCAAGAGTATAAATATTTTTCTGCATTATCTGCTGCATACTGTACTAAGGCACTTGACTATGATGGTTGATTACGAGGCTGTGGGTGATAAACAGCTGAAATTTAACATTTTACAGTATCACTATATGAAGCGAAAAAACCTAAACTTGACAATACATCCAAAAGTCTTTTTGGATATTTGGCCTATCTGTATTTTTTCTGTGAAGAAATACAAATAGGCCTATTAATAACTGCGAAGAAAAGGACCGTTTTCGTATGGAAGTCATTATAGCATGACTTATAGCTGTGTATTTCGTTTTAAAATGCCCCGTCTTTCCTTTTCTATTCTTTATAATAACTTCTTGCAGAAAATGTAATAAAGTTTTCGGAATTTCTTCATTAATATTTTACTCGGGGGCGGATAAGACTTGGTCTCAACAACAGAAGATCGAATATCTTCTCTAATAATCGCCGCAGCAGCTTCCACTACGCGCAAGTGTTCTTCTTCCGAAGTGCCTTTTTCATTTTCATACCAAGCTATGGATAAAACTTAAGCTTGAGCATCGCGAAAAGAAAAAATAGGGAATGATCCAATCTTCGTTATAACTATAATATCATTTAAATATTTTTCTCTTAATTTGGAATTGATCTTCTTATCATCTGGTACATACTCCGTAAGGACATCTCTCAACTTCTTGTCGAGCAATATTTCATTTTTAATTCCTAATAATACAATGAAGAAAGTAATAAAATTATGGTTCAAACGACTTGCCGAGACCACTTTTTTCACGATTGTTTACTTTTTCAAAGCTTATACCAAGTTAAGCAGATAGAAATACTCGCTGGATTCTATAAACGGATGTACGCCTCCCACTCTTCGCGCTATATCTCAAAAACGGTTAATGATACAAAACAAATATTAAAACTAAACTTGTAGATAATTTTATGCTTTACAAGTTTTGTGAAGCATCTAATGACGTGCAACGCATAAAACGCGAGATATTTGCAAAAAAACAAATTTGTGACCTTTTACCTTTGATATCTTGATTAGCAGACACGATATTTTATGAAACTTTTCACCCTGTCCTTAGAACATCAAAGCGAAGGTCTGTGCAAAATTTCAGCTTGGTATCTTTCATTCCGAGGTTTATCCTTTATTTCGCCTTATTTGACTGGACTAAAATTGTTTCTTTCAAATATTTATTGTAGTGTCAAGCAAATAAATAAAAGGGTATTATATGATCGATTTTAAATAAGGTGCATTTGAAATATAATTTAAATTTTTTCAGGATCGCTGAAAATGTTCAACAGAGTACAATACCGTTACAAAATACTATATGTCTTAATTTATTCAAAATCCATACATTTTATAAAAATTTAATATTTTCATGAAGTACAAATTGTGCACTTTTGTATGCAGGGGTGACACTACACGCCAGGGTATTTTGGGCTTCGGCTCCGCAATATATATTTTTTTTGTTACACCGAATCCGAAATATTTATTAAGGTTGGCTGGCTTCCAGAGCGGTGTCTATCTTTTTTTGACCATTTGCAGCCGAATGGCCAGAGCCGACTGGCCGCACAGAAACATTGTTTCTCCGCCGCACGGCTGCCCGCATTCACGGCTCTGGAAAATTCATACAAAAAGCGCCGCGGATGCTGCAAAGTCATCCATGTACCGCCAGCGTTAATCTCTTGGCTGGCCGCAGCCGTCAAGGAATATATTCCAATATACCCAAATTGCGAGCGTACGTAAATTGAACCCTAATAACCGAGCACACCCAACGTTTACCCATATATCATTAAGTTTTGCTATCCCAAAATTGAGAAAAAATTGCTGTACATTAAATATTTTTTTTATATTGATTTAACTACTGTGTAAAAATCCAACCTTATCAAAGTAAGCCTAATCTTTAAGTGTTCAGTCTCGATGTTGCTAAAACTATTTTAATCTTCTCTTTAGCGCGCAAATTAATTATTATTAAACTCTTATTATACATAAAAAGTGGTTTTGATAAAAAAAAATTAAAAAAAAAATTTTTTTTTGGAAATTTTAATATTTCTGTCGGTTGATATATCGACCATTGCCCACTTAGGGTCATATTTTAAAAATATATTTATTAAATAATCAAATAATGGCACAAAAATATAATTTACTGTTTGAAATAAATTACATATAAACATATAAAGAAATAATAATAAAAAATAATTCTTTGAGAGTTTTGTAATGTTTTACTTTGATTTTTGATTTTATCGTTTTTTGGCCGATAGCGACAACTTAATTTCATATGGTCGATATATCAACCAAAGAGCTTCTTCAACGATATATTTTGATGCTAAGGATGATTTTATTATGGATAGGTATTGAATTATAGACCATAATGTCGTCGGTCGATATATTGACCGATTTTGCCCTTTGCGCGCTAAAGGGTTTTAAATGCTTTTTATAGATTTTTGCAAGTATGCCGAATACTATGTCGGTAATTCCCAGATATTGTTCCGTCCTATGTAGCGGAACTTAAAAAAAAGTAACCCGAGAATTGAGTCTGATTTGCTACTGAAAAAGTTGCTTAAAATTATTTACCTATTTTTATTTTATAATACAAATTTGACTATCAGGACTTGACAGGTTTTCTTAATGCGTCGTTATGGCTATTATACAAAAAAAATATTTAAAAAAAATAGATGAGCACCACATATTTTTATATAAAACATGTTTGTGTTTGCTAGGCTCGTTGAGAATCTGCATGGCTTGTGCAAGAAGAGCATTATCCAATGTTAACGTCCTGGCCGCAACGCTCCAGAATAAGGGAGGCGATCGCGACTCTATAGAATTCTATAACTTACAGCCAAAAGTCGCCCCTTAGCAACTTTAAAACGTGCTTTACTGAGTAAATGATATGCCAAGAATGAAATAAATTGTATCTCAACGTTTTAAGCAAATAGTCACTAGAAAATAAATACGCATACGAACCCTACTTTTGTAGAAATTTTTCAGATTTTTTTAATTTTATTTTTAACCCTCTGGGGAGTATCGCCGTATATGTACGGCGCCTGTTTTGAGGTCCCTAGATGTATATATATGTAAATGATTTGTATAGAAAATAATATCATTGAATTAGAAAGTACGAAATAAATAAACATAAAAAATATTTTGTTATTATTTTATAAAAAATATTGATATCCTCTGAATCAAATTTAAAAAATCTGAAAAGGTTCAATAAATATGTAAAATAAATTAACAAATTTTAATGATAGAAAAGATATATAAATAATAATATATAAATGTTTTTGTACACTATCAAATTAACAAATAAGTATAAATTAACTCATTACTCAAATGGTGAGCAACATGGCTTACTTAGCTTTACATGGATTCCATTAAGCAATGAAGGCATATTCGAAGACGCTACGAACTAGCGTATCGTACAGAACACGAATCGTATATAAATGATTAAAGTAACATGCGCTACGCATAATGAAAACGAGCATTCTCGAATATATTGCCTGAAAATAAATACTTGAAAAAAAAAATATTTTATTATATTTATAAATATTAATATATAGAGAAAAACTGCATTTTGATTTAAAAATCAAAATACAGTTTTGATTGCTTTCTAGGAAAACTGTAATTTGAAAACCCGTTTTTATGTTAACCCTATAATGTACATATAGACAAAAATGACATGATTTTTACATAGTATATACATACAAATATTAATCAAAAATACATTTTACAGAGCAAACAAAAATCTTGATTCCCGGGAATTCCCGGGAGTTTGGTTGCTTGCTGAGACTTGAAAAAGCCAAGACTAATATGGATGTTAACGGTCACCAGTCGCTTCCTGTTCCTTGTTTTAATGCTTAAATTTCAATAAATTCTATTTATTCGCACCATCACGCGCCGCCATTGGACTCTCGTTTATTTCGCATACAGTGCGCCGCTAGCTGCAAACAAACGCGGTGTCATTACGGGGTCGCAAATTCCGCGCTTAAAATACCAAATTCGCGCTCGAGTTTTATCATCGGCGGATACAATGGATGATTAATGGCCTCAATAAGAATAACAATTGGTTCGCGTGCCGGTGCCAGCAATGCTGTGTATGTGTACGTGTATGTACTTCCGCAGATGTCATGTGAAAGCACTTTGGGTGGTGTATAACTGCAGTGAGCACTCGTCGTTAATAGCGCTTTTACTTGAGCAGGTACGCGGACCCATTGTTGGCGGCGCCGGTTAAGTAACTGCCTTCGTCCGCGGACCGCAGCGGCGCGCCCCTGCCCTCTTTCGGAACACACTCTTAAAACATTACACGGGAAGGAGGCGAAGGACTGTGATGGGATGCAACCATGATTTATTTTTATTTTGGTTTATTGTTGCTACAATGACTACCCGTACCGTTGTGTTAGTTCCAGCGTCTGTGTGTTTTGGATAAAAAGTGGAAGATGTGACGCTCACTGATCCAAATTTTCTTAATATAAAATCGAGTTCGTGCATATATAGTATTGACTACTACAGCTCATAGAGAATATAAATAGTATATGTGCTTAATAGAAAAATGGCTTTAAAAAAAAGTAAAAAATGGTTCATATTAATATAATATAACCTGTTAAAAAACTAACCGAGATTACGTAAACGTCGTAAACTTGTTTAATACATACGGCTAAATTAATAAAATCATGCTATTTATATTTGTAAAAATATTATTGTTGTATTTTATCAAATCAGACTATATACAAAATCAATATACACTAAACAATTTTTATTTTTAGTTATTTGCTATATTTAATATTATATAATATGCTTAGTCTCCGTTTAGGAAAACTGTACAGTCGATTAAAAGAAGCACTAGGTAGCGACTGAGCGAGTTATGAAGCTTTTAAGCTGGCAACTTGTATTGTTTATATCTTCAGAAAGCTCAGGCATCAAGGTCGATGTTGGAGAAGATGGATGTGGAACGACACAAAAGAAGAATCTCAACGTCGCATAGTACTTTTATAAATCTCAAACACAAAACGATACGTACACGAAGGTGTTTAAATGTTTTCCCGTTTTATGTAACGTAACATGTAAGGCTTTTCATTCAGACTTTTGATTATGAAAACAGTAATTTATATTTGTTATAAGAAACGTATATTACCATTAACAGTTTATTTAAACCACTCTGTATCATGGAAGTGAGACAATGCTGTGCATTGTTGTGAATATTTTGAGTAAATATTAAAAGCATTGCATAAAAGTCGCCTTTGAAGAGATTTTCCTTAAATTTAATTCATAATTTAAAAAATATGATATACTACACTTTTTGTTTTAAGTCTTCTGTTACATGAAACTAATTAATAAATAATGCAGAGAAAGTACAAAATTTCTTTAAAATCTTCGTCATTCTGACATAAGACAATAAATACATTAACAAATTTTTATTATTGACAACTGTATCTTGGTTACGTTTTGTTGAATCCAGTATAAATATCGATTTTTCAAGTTCTCCTACGCAATGAAATTGTCTCCAATGGTTCTTCTTTAAAAGAAAAATCTGTAAAGAGCATTCTAATGAAATATTACCGACATCCAATTCTAAGTAAGATTATTATATCATGAGGCGAGCATTTGCATTTTTGCTCATTAATGTATTTCGAAATTATTGTATATCTGAAATGTCTCTTTTTATTTCGCTTTTCTTTGTGCTTTTTTCAAGTAGTAAATCGACAAATTCAAAAAAGGCTTCTTTAAGAAAATTGTGATAAATCGCTCATAAAGCTTTAGATTGCTCTATTGCTTTTAAAAATATCTTTTGCAGCGTAATTAATCCAGATTTTAATTCTTGCAACTACTTTCATTTCTTTTAAAATAAATATAAAACTATGTATCATTTTGAAATGTTACAGAAACGCCACATATCAAACAGCAACATTTTTCTTCAACAGTGATGAAAAATAGACTATTTTCCATTTATCGTAAAAATTAGCATACATTCTACCCTGCACATAATAATATTGTTATTCCACCTTTTGGTTACCGATCGCTGTATTTGGGCTAAAAATTCGTCGGTCGCGGAAAATGCTTAAAAATATTTTGTAGCATTTTTCGCGACTTAACCGTTGAAGTTTTAATAAAAAATAAAATCGTTCTACTCAAATTCTAGTTCTTGAAGATAATATTGAAACTGTTCATTTATAAATATCACAAATTATTTAAATGAAATTAACAAGCAGTCAAGGCGAAAACAAATTGCTCACAGATTATTATCAAAATATTTAAGTAATCACAACATATCTCAAACATTATGAAAGTCAATTGGAATCAAAAAATACAGTCCATTTTTCAATAAAACATAAATTCAATAATGACAAAATAAATATGCGCAAGAAATTACTTATTTATTACGAGAGTTTCAGCAGAAATTTTTATATTTAAATAAATACAAAAATATATAACTGTTTAAATAAATATTCTAAACAGTGTATTTTTATTTTTAGATTGGACACCACTAACATAGACAACTTCCAGCAGCTTGACCGAAATCACAGCAGACAATAATACAACTCGACACACCAGTAAAGACTCTCCAAGTTCATGTGGTAATATATGTATATTAACTGTAATCAACTATTCCGGCTATGTTGGAATCAAAAAATAGAGTCCATTTTTTACTATTACATTAACTCAATAATGACAAAAAAACATTTTTTAAAATATGCGTAAGAAATTACTAATTTATTAGGAGTATTTCAGGAGATTTTTTTATATTTAAATAAGTACAAAAATATTTTCAATCTTTTTTTAAGTCCATTTGACATTATTGTTGAATCAGCTATAACAAATTTTCAGATAGAGTTATTTGACCTTCAGTTTTCTTATTTATTATTTATTTTTTTATTTTATTTATTTATTGAGCTTAATAGCTAATCTTTACATCTAACAAATTTAGTAAACTTATGTAAAAATATATAAAAAATACATAACAGAAAGAAAAAATAAAAATATACAATAATAAAGTCTTAATATTATAATTTATTTCTATATGTACGAAGGTGTTTTTTTATTCCATTTATGAAACCCGTTATATTTTTGCTGTTTCGGATTTCTCTTGGAAGACTATTATATAAATCAAAACCTCCGTACATAATTCCCCTAGCCGTACTCGTTTTCTTATACTTAATTATCTTTAAATTTTCTCTATTTCTAGTATTATATTTATGTACATCTCTATTTCTTATTAAATACTTATTAAAATATTCTGGTAACATATTATTTTCTAACTTATATATAAATACTAAAACATTCATACTCAATATTTCTTGAACATTCAACCATTCTAATCTATCAATCATAGTTGTACAACTAGTTAATCTATTTTTATTTAAGATTACTTTCATTGCCCTATTTTGTAATTTTTGCAACATTTGTTTGTCTAATTTATTCAACATATTTAATATTGTTACACAATAATTAAAACGGGGCAATATTATACTATTGTAAATTTTTTTTTTGTATTTATACTTAATATATTTTTTATTCTAGATAATAAACCTATTTTTCTAATATTTTTTTTTAATATGTAATTACAATGTTCTTTAAAATTTAATTTTGTATCAACAATTACTCCTAAATATTTTATACTATCCACTATTTCTATACTAGAGTTATTTATTACTATTTTTATATTATTATCTAACACATTTTTATAATTAATAAACATACATTTAGTTTTATTCTCATTTAATTTAAGTACATTATTCTTTAACCATATTTCTAATATACTTAATTCATTATTTAAATTATTTACAATTTCTTTAATGTTATCACCTATGCAATACATTAATGTGTCATCCGCAAATAGATGAATTTTACATTTTTTCACGTTATTAACTATATCATTAATATACAAAACAAATAACAATGGTCCCAATTTAGACCCTTGTGGTACTCCATAAGACACTAATTTCTCTTCAGAATATACATTATTTATTTTAACTTTTTGTTTTCTTTTATATAAGTAATTATTAAATATGTGTTTGAGGCAATGACAAAGTTCAGTTTAATAAGAAATATTTCTGTAACGATAAATTTTTAACTAAGAAAAACTGGCGATAAGCTTTACAGCTGCAATTGGAACAACTTATACATATGTGTGAATCTTTTTTCTCAAAATTAATGATAGTTAAATCTAAGAGTAGTAATATTATATATTATCAAACGACAATTTAAAAAAACAATCACGGTTGAAAATCCCTGAGAATATTAATAATTTAAGTGAGAAAATTAAAAAAATTCACAATAAAATATTATTCTAATATAAATAGTATATGTTATAGTTTTTTTACTTTAATATAAATTTTATGTTTTGTTCAAATAAATATTGTATACCTGGTATTTTTATTTTTGGTTTTCCCCTAGTAAACCATTTTGCTTAAATAAATATTCTAAGCAGTGTATTTTTATTTTTAGGTTGGACACCTCTAACCTAGATAACTTCATCACAGCAGACAATAATACAACTCGACACACCAACTCTCCGAGTTCATGTGGTAATTTATATATATTAACTGTTATCAACTATTCTGGCGTTTATTTAGCTGTAAAGTCACACTTATTCGGCCTCAAACCAATTGTGATATTGCTACATTGTGTAGCCAAAAATAATATAGCGTAGTCTCAAAACAGATGGTTAAAAATTCCCGTAGCGATTTACCAATGCCCAATAGCCACGTCTTCTTAACAAGTTGCTTTATTGAGATATGTTTTATGGTGCAAATATAAACAAAATTAAAAAGTTTGTATCGCCTAACTCGTTAAGACAAGCTTTTACGAGCCTTTATCGAAAACAATCGAACCAAAACAGATCTGGCTAACCAGAGACATAAATTATGGAGATGTACGCGCCCGACCCTTCTCGCCTCGTTCAGGGTGCGAATAAAATAGTTTTATGGTGTAAAACGGATTGAAGTAATCCAAACCACGTAACCGCAGAGGAAAAAAACTCGTACCGAGGTATTCGTGTAGAACACGACTCGTCGGGGGTGGCCGTGTAGGGGGTGGTTTCGGGAGGGTCGTGGCCGAGAAACTCGTTAAAGTTTCGTCGGCCGGCCAGACACCCTCTTTCGAAATAAAATTACGAAAACTCCACAAGACCGGAGACAATGAACAATGTTAACTCGGAGATCCCCCGCCGGCCCTGCATCCACCAATTATCCTCATTCCGACGCCGTTTTGTACACCCCTTTTCTTCTTGGTCGGTGAAAAAATAACCGTCTGTACGATACAAGATCGTAGCGTGCATAATAAAGACCTTGCTAAGGAGGTGACGGTGAAACTGAATTAATCATTTCACTGTACATACACATATCTATACGTTATCTTATATATATATAATTATAAAAGTAATTAATCAAGTGCTTAGTGTATTATAATACAGACTGATCCATATTATTATTCATTATGAATCACTGTTTTGTCATATTTTTCCACAAATGAAATGTCATAGATGAATCTGAATTGAATGAGCTACATTGTGTCATACATGTTTTGCTCCTCAAGTTTTTTTATAATTTTCGTATCAGAATCAATACAAACTAAAGTAAATAGATCCAGTCACATCACAAAAGCAAAGTAGTCACGCAACACCTCATCCAAACTTCTCACCCTCACCACCGGCAAACACCTTCGACCCCCAATTCCTTCTCAGCGATTAAGGCGCGTACCTGATTTCAGTACAAACTGCAGCCCAAACGCGAGGGAAGGGTATGTCGGAAGAAGAAGAAGACGAGGTGGCGAAAGAACTTTTCATCGTCCACAGCATCCTTTGTGATGCGCACGTCTGGCTGGTGATTGTGTCGATTGACATGGCGGAAATTAGTTTAGGAGCTGCGGCGCCCGTTGACTGACACCTCCACTGTTCTCTCTCCTCGCCACCTTGTGTACCTTTTCTCCTCAGGGAACACTCACGGAGCCAAATCGATAACTGAACACAAGAACAAGACAAGGCTGGGCTTCGGGCACCACCTAAGATGTGACACGTTGCACCAGATTTTTAAAATATACACTTGGAATAAATTTAGGTCAATTCTTGAAACATATTTTTAACTAGAATTTGGTTTAAAAAATATCACGTTCCTAATGTTTCATATGTGCATATATTTTCCATTCTATTCAGTACAAATATATAAATATACAGTTTTCACTATTAAAGTTAGATACAACTTGAAAATATATAATTTTATATGGAGTAAGATGTCTAGAACACATCTAGTTTTGAAGCAAATTAGGCGAATATTAATGAATAACCTAAAAAAAATGACACTTTGGTTGAACTCTTGTGTTCTATTATTTTACAATATAGTTGTAAATGAAATTGTCTATATGATGTATTTATTTATTACTAAGAATTAAATACAGGCGTTATGATATATTTAGATCCCAAGAGATACTGTTGAAAAATAAATTTAGCATCAATTTCTTAACGTGCCTCAATTACAATGTCACACTCGTTCGCCTTTTTTCGTCTGGTTTCTTTAAATCCCCAGAGTGACATTTCAACGCAACATAGTTCAGCGAAAAACTACGTTTTTAAATAAAATTAATGTTTCATATTACATCTTGAATTTTAAATACAGAATTTTCATATAAAATGCATTAGTTTTGACATTAATCAAAAATTTTGACATATATATTTTTAAACATACATTACTTTATACAACACATATGCCTGCACTACATTCTCTGGAAGTTGTCCGAACCGAAATTACAACTGAAGTCGGCCGAGACTTCAGTTGTAGTCCGGACGGCGGCCGTGAATGATGTCCGGACGGCAGCTTCTGTCACGTACAGCTGGCATATTTACGCGTGATCCAAAAATGTGCCAAATAATCGCAATTTTTAAATTGTCATTTTATTAAGTTTGTGTGGGCACTCACCAATACAATATCAGTGAAAACTTTTCGCTCGCAAATATTCAATTTACGAAAAATCTTTGTTCGGCTTTTTCAAAATGCCATAAGGCATAAAAATGACACTTAAGAATACGAACACCACATCTGTGACTATCCTAGAATTTGTCGCCATCGATTCTAAATAAGAATTCGTTATGGTGTGACATTTATAAAAACCGATCTAGGATATTCTAAACGATTTTTTAACAAAATCAATTACCACTAATTATTTTTTAATTATTTAATTTTATATGAAAAAAATATAATAACGATATCTGTTAGAAAAATATACTATCAAAAATATAATTAATTCTTTTTGATGCCCTAAAATATTCAAAGATGTCAGTAAGAGTCTGGTCAAGTTCCCGATAAGCATGTGATATTATAACTTGACCACGTGACTACGATGCAGCGCTCGACATGCGTGTTGACCATAGAAATTGAACCGAGTAGCTCGTTCTATCTCAGTTTGCGAAAAACCATATCATTATCTCTCTCACTGTCGTCACTTAACACGCGAAAGAACGAAAGGGGAAGTATCTCACCGCTCGCGCTTGAAAGAGCAGCTCCGACTTCGGTTCCTTTGACTTCGGTCCGTTTTCCGACAATGTTCGGAAGCGCTCGAAGCTGGCCAAGTTGACTGAACTACCCCCACTTTACTTCCCGTTCTCGGTAACCTCGGACAACTTCTGAGAGATTTTAGAGCGGGCAGAACCGAACTCAACCAAAGTAACCCACTATATTCTCCGTCCTTGGCCAACCTTGGCCAATTTCCAGAGAGTACAGTGCAGGCAATAGATTATAATCGTTCAGTTTCTAAAATATTCAGGCTCTCTATAAAAATATTGTATAACTTGTGCAAGTTTTTTATAAGTAGTTTTGTTAGTCTCGTGTTATTACAATACAAGTTTTATATTGATCTAAAATTTGTTACAAAAAAATACAATAAATTTTAGCAAAAGTTTTCTAAAGTAATAGTCAAAAACTAACACAATATCCCAAATCATTGTATACTTGTATACAGGCGGCCCTCGACTTTCGCACATAATTGGTTCCTGAAAATGTGTGCGAATGTTGAATGTACGAAATTAGAGGGTAGTAAAAAAAATTTGAATTTTTGTGTATTTTATAATATTTATTTATCAAGTAAATATAAAATGTTTAAGAGGCGTTTAAGATACATGTTTAAGTGGTGTTTGCGGGTGTTTCCTTTAAAAAGTTATCAAGAGTTAACGGTTTTCCACTATTCTTTTTCTTTTCTTCATATATTATTTTATAACATGCTATGTCTTTATTGATCACCCTACGCACTTGAGATATGCGTTCTCCATTGGGATCACAATCTTCCGTAATATTTAAAAATTTGTCAAGGTGCGTGAAGGCTTCGTTCATATTTTTCATTGTTAAAGAGTTTTCCAAAATAAACCTGTCTCATCTACATTAAATATTTGGCTAGAGGAATATTCTCCATCTTCAATAATTTTGGATAATTAGGAAATAAATTATTTTGCAGCATCTTTATCCGCATCAGCCGATTCTCCAGTAAATTTAATATTGTGAAAAGAATACCTCATTTTAAAATCGTAAAACCAACCGTTACTTGCTTGAAAACCGTAATAAAATCTTTTTTTTAATCTATCCTTCCAATCTTTGCAAACTAAGATCTTTTGCTTGAATAATTGAAATACTCAGAGGGACATCTTTTTGATGTTGGTCAGAACGTCTAATAATTTCCATCTTTGTCTCGAATTGTGTGAAGTTTATGAGTCCTTGATTTTTTTTGTTCGTATCAACACTGAAGTTCTTCCGTTTCTCACTCATGTTTATAATTTTTTTTAAAAAAAAATTTAATTTAAAAAAAATGTTTTTTTTTAAATGTTCGAAATAGCGAATTGTGCGAAAGTCGAACGTTCGAAAGTCGAGGACCGCCTGTATATGAATGTTGTGAAATATTTATTTATCACAATAAATAATAAAATTATATTATACTTACGTTAGATGCTCGACTATGTATTTTAAATATATAAATCTACTTTCACGTCTTATTCAATAAAATTGTAAAGTAGTAATAATTTCACTTATATCTTTAGAAATATATTTTTAACGTTTTTTAATTATATTATATAACGTAACAAAGTAACTTTTCAACAATTCAACATCAATTAGTGGCAACAGTGTATTCGTTTCCGAACAATTGCGCCAAATAGGCGATAATAAAAGTTTCGAGTTTGTTTATCGTTAATAAAAATGAAATAGGAGCGTTTGCATAATTTCTCATTTTCATTGTAGGCTTCCTGCGAAGCAGTCCCGCTGCTAAACGGCAACACAAATAATTACGGGGGCAAGATATATTATGAGGGTGAAATATTTTCTGGGCACCCCCAATGGAGAGAGCCCTCTCGACACTGCCTGCGAAGGGCTAGTGCCCGAGCGAGCACGAAATTGAAATTTGCAGACTTGTACTTCTTTAAAGCCATAAAAAATATTTGAAACGATCTTAAAAATGAATGAACATTATCGTTTTTCAATAAAAGTTAATGTGAGGTATATATTTATATTTTAAAGTATATAAATGCAGTTTTCAATGATTAAAATTAAAAATAAAAACATTTTATCAAAGAAATTGCAAAAAGCGTTTGCTTGCGAAAAAAAAAAAGGGCAATAAAATAAGATAATCTAGTGTTGCTCTCGAAACAAGCGTTTCTTCAGTTGTTACGACGCGGAAGATATCATCTCTTAAAGCATTTTCAGGGGTTGAAAACCATTTTATGAAAATAATTTAAAATTCATAAAATAAAATTGACATTTGGTTTATAAGTATAAGATTTCCATGGACATTTGAAAAATAAGATAATATACGCCTAACATATCATTGCTGTAAAGTATTTAAAGAAACCATCTTAAATAACTGATGAATAAATACAATATTATGCCGATAATTCAGAAAACTGAGTTGTGTGGTACATATTTTTAGCCAAAGATTTTTATTATTTTTTTTAAAAGGATAATATGTAATATATAAGTAGTCTAATATGTTACATTTCGTTTCGGCATCCTCAAACATTTACGGTTTAGCAAAAAAGATGGGAGTATTTTCTTAAAATATACACGTCATACTCGGGGGATGGTTGTGCACAAAAAAAAAATTTAGGGCTATTGTTATTATTTACTATAAATTATATATTATCGTTAGTCTTGATCGCTTGTAATCCATCAGATGATTAATAGCTCTCTAGCAAGAGATGTGAACAGATTTTTGTTTAATTGCAATGCAATTTTGATATCAATTACACAGAATAATTTATTTGATTATTTATTATCGATTTAGAAGTAACAAAAATATTTATTCTTCACTTTTAGAAATATAGAAAAAGCAAATTTTGCTTGCACAATTGTTTTGTTAATTCTTTAACTCATAATAGACACACACTTTTACTGTCAACGGTATATTGGGACGGGTGAGCCTTTTTACGTGTTTTTACTAGAAGCTAATTCATATATTAAAATTATCTCATCTTCACAGAGTGGTTCCGTAATACTTCTTTACTATTTTTTTCCATTTTACATACATTGGTTTCATCACAAAATTAAATCTTTCTTAAATACAAAATTTAAAAAATTACGGTAGTTTAATTATTTATTAAATTTAATAATAGTTTTTTTGTTGCAAACAATTTTTCATCAAAAATTTAAAGTTTTATGAAATATGAAACACTAGATGCATTGATAATTTTTAAATATTACTTATAGAAAAAATAAATGCAATGATAAATTACCTTTTTAATAAATTTAACTGAAATTTAAAAAAAAAAATCTTATGTATGTAATGCAATATATATAAAGCAATACACTTATAATGTTTTTTGCTTTTATTCTTATAATGGTGTAGTATATACACTTTTGAATGCGATTAGAATTTTAACCATTGCGTTGATATAACTTAAAAGCTTTTTAAATAATACAAAATTTCCTGGTAAGACTTATTTTTGTGGGATCTTTTAATACTATTAATTTATAAAAAAAAAAACAATATTTTAAAATCCCTCATTTTTGTATGTTTCAATCCTCCATTACTTTAAGTATTTTCCGGGTCGCCAAGCAGCGTATGTACACTAGATTAAAATTTCACGTCCGCTTGATTATGTACGATCGACATTGTGTAAAATAACACCATCGTTAATAATTAACCGTGCTACGGTTAATTGAAGCGAATTTAGCGAGTCCCTGTGAGAAAATGTTGACAGCGCGTCGCGAAATAAAGTGTAGGCCGTTGAATAATTCACGGGTTGAGCGCCCCTGGCCCCACTACTGAAAGCCTTCCTTTATGACAGCGCCGTGAAATGTATAGGTGGGGGGAAGCACGTGAGATATAAATTATGGTATGAGAAATTAAACGCCTATTTAAAAATTCCTCTGTGCAAGGTCGAAATTAAACCTGAGCCACCTTTTAATAAGTCATCTTAGCCCGGCGCTCACAATGGGCGGGCACAATAAGATTTTTTCGGCAAGTTCTCCCTCGCCGATTTTCCGAACGAAAGTTTCAACCCTTTGCCGGATGAACAAAAATGCGGCATCATTGTGCGGTGCTGTGAGTTATGTCTAATAATAAAACAATTAAGGTATAACATTAGACAGCAAATCTTATTATTTAATATTAAAGTTTATCGTGATTTTTATTGTGAAGTCTTATTTAGCAACCCTATGCATTGCAATATGCTTTTGTAAGTTGTGTGAATAACAGAGATTTGTTTCATTTGTTTCAACTAATCTCAAATTATTCTCACTACCATTGAAAAATATTATATTTTTTTATTAACATCCCCCTTTCGGTGGTTGCAATTCGAGCTAAGCGTCAAAACACGCGGATACAGTTACCCGCAACCCTAATTACGGGGCGGGTAAGCTCTCAGTGGGAGTTTATTAAAACAGAAAATAACTTTCCCTTCAATTTTCACCTGAGTTTGTGTATGTGTGTGAAACGGGAGACAGTCGAATTAATTCAGACGAAAGGGACGACTACCACGGCGGATTCGCTTTGAATGCATATTAAAATTGCACTAGAGGACGCCCGGGCTCTTAATCAAAGCGAGCAATTATTTTTCTGTGGGGCTCACTTTTGCTTTGCGCTTGACGCTAATGACAGGTGTAAATTTTCGAAAAAAGATAAATTAACTAATAAAAACCAAGGCTTATTTACGCAGCAAGTATACAAACAAATTTGAAGTCGATTGAAATGTATTCAGACTTTTAAGGAATACACTATGTTTGTTATTTTACCAGATAGATTTGTGTAAAGAAAATAATACTTTACTTTTTTTAAGTACCCGAAAATATCTTGGATCTCTTAAATGTGTATGATTCGTGTATTTTATCTCTCGAGGCATCCCTAAATAAATAAAAGTGTGGCGACAGGTAACAATAAGGTTACAATTCCCGTACGATATATAAATAGACGGGACAGTACGCCACTGCGACACCCGAGCTCCATCACGACGACCCCCACACTGGTGACAACCCGACGTGAGCACGAGCTCCAGCACCAGACGACACGACCCCCACACTGGTGACAACCCGACGTGAACACGCAACCTTCTGATCATGACGAGCCCCGTCAACAACGACTCGACCCCGCAAACTGGTGAACTACCGACGTGAATTTTGTGTAGCGGTACGAGCACGGACGCCATCACGCTATCCTCTTGCCGCAGACATGACCATCGCCTTCTTCACTGACCACTTTATCCTCCTGCCGCAGCCACGACCATCGCCTTCTTCGCCGACCACGCTGCAACGCAACTCAGCTGCGCAGAACTTCCTGTAGACGCGGCCCTGGAATTAGAAATCAGTTCCTCGGCCGACCGGACATCCGGGTGCTACACAGCTCCGCAGTCACATGGAGACTCTTCTCCATCGCCACAACAACACATCTTCGCCAACCACGCTATCCACCTGCTGCAGCCACGACCATCGCCTTCTTTGCCGACCACGCTATCCTCCTGCCGCTGCCACGACCATCGCCTTCTTCGCCACAGCAACACATACAAAAACATATCGTAATTTCATCCAAATTACTCCAGGGGGAGTACTGTGGCGACAGGTAACAATAAGGTTACAATTCCCGTACGATATATAAATAGACGGGACAGAAACTCCAGAAAACAGTCGCCCGATTACATCGAATAGACACGACTACTGGCTCCGCTCACGCCCTCGCCGCTTCCGCCGACTACTTGCCGCAGCCCCGACCATGTGCCGCCATCGTCAGCCACCGTCGCCGCTGACAGTTGCCGCTGCCGACCACGCGGCCTAGAAAGCACCCGGCGCCGTCACGCACCCGTAGGGCTACGCCACTGCGACACCCGAGCTCCATCACGACGACCCCCACACTGGTGACAACCCAACGTGAGCACGAGCTCCAGCACTAGACGACACGACCCCCACAAAAGAAAATGATTTTTTTTGCTTTCAATAGATATTTTTGATATTTCTGAGGTAATTTTTTAGCTGTCCCAGTTTAGAGTTTAAGCTAAGACTGTGAGCCACACAGTGAACATACATGGCTTGTACATTTTTACACCAGATATATTCGCCCCATTGTCATATCTTTGTCCTCTGATACTTGAAACATCTGGCACATCTTTTTTTCTAATTTATCAATGATTTCATTAGTTAAACTTATTAGGATTAGTGATGTGCTTCGCAATTATCGTATTAAAGCGGCTTATTAATTTTATTAATTTTTTTAGCTTAATAACGAACTTTTAAATCAAACAAATTTTAACTAAACATATATATAATATATAACATAATTTATATATATGTATGTTTCAATCGCAGATCCATGTAGATATGTATTTTGTGACCTGAAACTCAAAAATGTCACTAAGAGCACTCACAAAAAATAGCTAATAAATACATAACCAAACATTCTTATAATTTTTGATGAGAAAATTAAATTGATAAACATACAAATTAAAATTTTCTAGCATTTTTTAATTTTGATTTTTTCAATTCGACGCTCTTCCATCGTTCATTAGAGGCAATTGCCTCGCTCTCCTCACCCTCGTACCAGCCCTGATCCGTATCGTAACTCTGTGTCATAAAATTTTAATCATCATGATGCTCATGTTAGCTCTTAGCAACTCAAGATGACAGCCTGGCTGAACCAAATCTGACGATCGAAGTAAAAAATCTGCTTTTCTTTGAACTTAAATTGTGTTGGTCTCAATATTAAGGCTTGTACTGAGTCGTCTGTGTCGATTTTCTGTGAGTTTCACTAGTCCAAACTCGTTGTAGAACTCTATTTATATATTTTTTAGTCATACTTTATAAACGAGTAGAAATTTTTTTTTTTATACGTGACGTTTCGGCTTATATATCACTAAAAAGTAGGAGGAGGTCAACAATTATCCCTTCTATTAAAGTATTGTAATCTACAACTTGTGTTATGCCTAAATATTTGCATAAAGCAAAAGGTGATTTGTTCAGGGAAGATTTTTGAAATTCTTATCTACATTTTTTCGCAGTTTATTACGAATTTTTAGATGTAAAAATAATGCATTTATTGTTTTTGTTCGTCATCGCTTATTTGTTAGTACTAAATTATATACAACTTTTCAACATTTGTTGGAACCACCTTAAAACTAATTGATAAAAATTATTAAATTAAAGGCTTACTACATACTTCTCTTCCTATACCATGCGCCGCAAATATCAACAATTTTGCGTGACGTCAGATAGTTTTTAATCATAGACCAGTGCAAAGAGGAATGCGCATATCATTTTTATTGGCCTGATACCATAGTTTCTCTGACTTTTGGCTTGTCACTCTTAGCCGCCATTGTCCAAACGTCTGTCCTTGGCCGGGCGTTCCCAATGGAGGCTACTGCATATGGCCTTTCGCCAAGCGTTCAGCTTTTCCCGTTCCATAATTGTCAAGCCCGAGACCTCTGCTCTTCGTGTTATTCAATAATGACGTAAATGCGGTAGCTATAAATTATATTTTTTTCTTTATAGCGATGATTTTTAATTTTCTCCAAAGTGATTTCTATGATCTATTAGATAGGCTTCTGTCAAACGTCTGTTTTTTAGTGTCGGAAAGTGGCATATTGTGTCATTTTCTCATTCTCAATCGACATCAGATTATTTCTACGATCTCAATGGGAACGTTTTGGCTAGAGAAACTTCCACTTAAGATCTCGGAATCACTTTTGAGATCAATTAAAGGTTCTGTATACGCAAACGACGCGTGCGAAAGATCTTTACAGTTATTTTATTTAACTTCATGGAATTACTTTTGAGAGTAAGTAAATGTGTCATGACTACTTTAGGACGGAGGAGGTGGACGGAGACAATTTCTCCATTCCATCTGTAATTTTTCTCGCAGCTTGTGTTGGGCAAATTTTGCCCATAAATACTCAATAGGATTTAGATCTGGTGACTGTGTAGGCCAACTTAAAAGCGTCAAACCCTTTGACGCAAACTAAACCCTGCTTTTTAGTGAAGTAGGGCATGGAGCGTTTTCTTGCTTGAATCGGATGGTAGCGTAATCTGTACTTGGAAATATTTTCTAGTAGGAATCCATTAAATGGATTCCAACATTTAAATGTAAATATCACTATTCATAGTACTCTCGCAAATGTACAGGTTTCTTACCCATGCTGCTGCCATGCATTCCCAGACCATAACGCTTCCGCCACAATATTTAGCTTTGGATACTACGCAATCAGTTTGGTATTATTTTCCAGCTCTTCGACGCACGTGTACTGCACCAAGGATCTTAAAAACTTTAAAAAATGTTAAAAAAATATGATTGTTTTTATAAAATATGCTTAAGAATTTTTTAATATTTTTTTATATTAAGCAATTTTAGTTTAAAATTACCTTAACGTTGGATTTAACGGACCAAATGACTCTCGCCTAATCTTCAGATATCCAATCTCGGATTTTTCAGGTCCACCTTTGAGTTTTATTTATTTCTGCAAGCCACGGTTTGTGTCGGGTTGTACAAACACTGTTGAGATTTCTTCTCACCGTCCGCGACATTGCTCATTGGCGTATTTAATGTTGAACTCGAAGAGCTCAAGTTAATTTTAAAATTATATGCTTTTATGTAGTATTGTTTTGCGTGTATTAATCATGACACATTGGGGTAACCTATTGGGTGACAATGTTCTTAATAAATAAATAACCGTTTCATGGGCAATGTCAAATATATAAGTTAAGAAACTAGGAATATGAATCACAAGAAGAATTACTTTTCACCATAGAACCGCGGATAGGTACACTTGTATAAAAGCAATAATGAAACAACAGATAAAACGCGGTTCCATTGTTTCTAAAACTAATAATATTTGAACAAAGTAACGGTGCAACACTCGGCGACGTCGTCTGCCACAGATGCATCATAGTAGCAGCTTTACACAAGAGCTGCCACACTTCATCCCTTAATGTGCTAACAGCGAGGCAGACAGTTTATCTTATATAATTGAAATTCAGTATAACACCTTCTCTATTTTTTGCCTCAATCGTAAATTATTTACACGGGCCGCGTTTACAAATATGAAATTCTGGTCGTCTCTCTGGCATATAATGCGATTCTTTCGGCATTCGGTTACGTTTTCATTCGAAGAAACCTCGCGGGGACTATATATCCGAAATCCAAAACGAGAAACTTTCAAGATATGTCTCCCCTGTCAAGTTTATAATTACGTTTTTTTACGACATCGCTTTATTGTTGCGAATTCAGCGTCTGCTCATGCACTCGAAGTGTGCCATTATTTTCGCGTGAAAAATGAAAGCTTTAACGCGAGCTTTAATATCTGAATTCCATGTGGAATCGTTTCAAAAGAAGAACTTCTTATTATTACATAAAAATATAAGACTTATAATGTTATTTTTACATTGTATTTATTTATTATGTTTACTTTAATAACAGTATAATTGTCAATAAAATTAAAAATGTTTCGTCTTAAAAAAAATAGTAATACTATTTTACACAATGATCCGTAATTTATCAAATTATAAAGCCCCTTAATATCAATTATGCATAATAAGCTCATACCCAAAAATTCTAAGCTATATTGTTTCGCTAAATAATAAACTCTCGATACCGCGCAAAATTCCAGCTGGAGTTTCCTCGGGCCGTTCCTCTTCATTTTATATACTAATGACGTTTTAAACGAATTACAAGTTCAAAAAATCTTTGCAAAAAGGTATAAATAACTTTATTTACCTATTCTACGTGGCACCATTAGTCCCGTAACAAATCATCTTTAAAATCTAGAGAAAAAATCTTATTACAATTAAAAAACATATATATTCACTGTTTAAAAACGATGAAGTTATTATGATTAAGATCTAAGTATCCAGTATTATGAATAATATGACATGAATAAAAGTATCAATGTCCAATTATCTAGTGTATGCAATAGCGCCATAGATTCAAATGAATATAGACTCACACACGCACACGTGCCTATACACACGACCTAAATGCGTAGGGCTAGTACAATCCAATATAACGTCTAACGTCTAAAATTATGTGTTTTTTCCAGGGCTGTGGAGTCGGAGTCGGAGTTGGAGTCGTGGAGTCGTGGTGTTTTGGCCGGAGTTGGAGTCGGAGTCGGAGTCGTGAAAAATGAGCGACTCCGAGCATTTTTTTAAATTATGAAAATTATGAATTTTTTATTGCGTAATAATGAATGTGTATAGCGTATGAATATTAAACGTGTAGAAAAACACCAAAAATACCTGATAAAATTAAACTTTTTTGAGTCGGAGTCGAAGTCGGAGTCGGAGTCGGAGTGGAGTCGTGTTGTTGGTAAATATCGGAATCGGAGTCGGAGTCGGAGTCGTGTTTTTTTTTTAACGACTCCACAGCCCTGGTTTTTTCCCTTATGAATACTATAAATGGTACACGTATATTTTTTGTTCGAGAATATGTTCAATATTTTTTTATGTCCATTTGACATTATTATAGAATCATCTCCAACAATTTTGCAGATGGAGTTATTATATTCTAGATATCATCTGAATTTAAATATATGTTTGCGTTCAATGACAAAGCGTTCTACAAGAAATACCCCTGTAATGATAATTTTTTTTTAAAAAACTAGCTACTTATGTGTATGAATCTTTTTTCCTAAAATTGAAAATATTTAAATCAAAGAGTCGTAATAGATTGACGGGTGACAATTTGAAAAATAATTACGGTTTACGACGTAGAAAATACATAGTAAATTGTTGTTTTTAAATATTATTTTTATTGTACCGTTAATATTATATTTTCTTTAAATAAATAAATTCGCCCAACCGTGTATAGTCGACCCTCCTATAGTGTAAAGATTGGGACTTCGTTATAGGGGGGACTAGGCACTCATACAAAATTTGAGGTTAGGTTCTATCAATTTTATTTTGTGAATCTAACGAAATCAGCAAATCAAACTTATTATTTCCTTGTATTTAGTTTGTAAACAAGAGCATGTGCTTTGAGATTTTTTTCTTGGAACACTCGTCGACGCGACTCAAGGAAATCGAATATCAAGCATACCTTGTAAGGAATTTTGCTGGAAATAAAATTGGATAATATTTATATTTCTACCTCACTGGCTAACTATAAGAAAATAACGACCTAATTTTTGACAAAGAGGGGAGAAACTGTGACAAACGGCACACAAAGCGAAGCTTCGCCGCCGCAGAGGTCTTAATTCGGCGCCGAGTGCAATTTTTCCTTTGTGGGGTAGCCTTTTTTTATTCGCCGCTGAACAAAGGTGCACATGCCGACATATGTAAGCACGTACGTATATATATATATATATATATATATATATATATATATATATATATATATATATATATATATATATATATATATATAAAAAAAAAAGAGTACAGAGAACACAATCCCACCAAGAAGTGTAAACATGTAATCTCATAAACACAATATGACTAGCTGGAGGACAACACGCACAAGCTTCCCCCTCTCGCTCCATCTCTCTTTCTCCGTTGTAATATGAAACTTTTGGTTATTAAATTCTCGACAAAGTAATAAAAGAAAGAAGAAGTTGGCTGCGCCAAAGTTCGACGGAACCTTTGTGGCGGCGGAGGCTCATACGCCGAACACATATTAAATAATCGGGCTGATGAGTGGCCCCACGGAACAGAGGGGCCCGCGCCCCCCTTTTTCGAGACTGGATAATCGCACCTGGAAAGCTTTGATGTCGTTAAGAAACGAACGCCCGCTGCGAGTTTTACTCGCCACATCGCGACAAAATTTCATTACTGTAAAATTTTAATAACGCTTAATCAACTTACCAACTTTACCTCTCGCGTGTGCGTGTGTGTAAAATCGCGAAGCGAGAAGATAGTAAGGAAAATTAAAATCTACAAGTCAGGCGAATAAAGCCCAGTCAAATGAAATAAAATTTACCATAAATTTCAAATTAAGCATTTATTAAATGTATATACATATTTTTAAATAATATAAGGTAGCGCATACTTCTTGGTAATCTTCTGAGGAGGGCCGCACTCCGTGGATGCAACTCGAAAGACTCTTGAGAGCCCTGAGAGTCTGGAGAATACCTTAAATTATGTGGTATTTTCTATTAAAGCGGCTGGTCAAAGAAAAGTGTTCGGCGAATGACAATTTAACAAGTCAATTTTTAAAGACATCTTAGTATCAAACAAAGAAAAATAAACTGCGCTGTCCTCTCACTCTGCTTACGACCCAAGATCAACAATTGGCGTGGCGCACTCAACTGTTGCTGCCCCCTAGTATATATCCAGACATTCAATCACTAAATACATATATTCGCTCTCAATATAACAAACTTTTTTTTAAAAGGTATAGAGTAATCATACATTTGTTCGTATTTGTCACGCTAGAATTCATTTATAATATTTTTATTACAAACCTCTCTGAGCACTGAATTGACGACGTATAATCACTATAAATCGACACAGTTGAATTGTGCTATACAAACTAATGAGCCTCTATCTGCCAGAAAAGAGTTTTGAATAAAATCGATATGACGCAAAAAAATTCTCCGGCACAATTATCACATTAAAATAATAAAAAATACATGCTTTTTAGATAACTGATCGTAACATAACAAAAATCCAGCAAAAACTGATCGGCCCAGCAAAAAAAAGGTCACGCTTTCTCATCTCTCCAAGAAAATCGATTAATAAATGGTTCCAAGAAACGTTGAAAACCGTTAAAAAGCGTTCTTGTTTGGTGAACGGTCGCCAAAATATTTATTAATAAATTATTTATGTATTTTTATCATAGCAATATTATATTTTTTATTTTGTGTCTTTTGCATAAAAATATTTGATTTTCAAGAACCACTAGTCAATACGGTCCAGACTGATTACCCAGAGGCCACGGGATCGGGTCCCCAAAGCATTAATATTTCAAAAATTTCATCACATTTTAATATGTAATTGTATAAATAATAATTCTCGTGTTGTTCTACTTTTAAATCTATATTATTTTGCACTTTTTACATATACACTGAGTGTACATCAACGGAACGAGTGGACTTTTTTCTCTATAATGAGACACAAATTTATTTATCATTAACATTTTTTAAAATAACAATTTAAAGGTATTTTTTTAATAAGTTTCAATTAGTTCTTGCAGAGATATGTATGGCCTTTAAGACGCATTAGGAAAACCTGTCAAGTCATGATAGTCAGATTTGATATAAAAATAAATTTAAAAAAATATATGATGACATAAAACCACAGGTTTGCGATTATTTTCGCACTTTTTAACATGTAAACTGAGTGTACATTAACGGAACACGTAAAGCATTTTTTTCATTGTGCGAAAATAGTTATTAATACATAAAATTTATTTATTTAACACTTTTTAAAATACCAGTTTTTAATAAAATTTTCAAGTTCCTATAAGTTTTTGCATAGATATGTATTTCCATCATGACGCATTAGGCAAATGGTGAGTTTTGTAAAAAAATCAGCAAAATATATAATCTGGTTTGATATGTACTGATACTTTGCTAATTTTTATCGATCGCTGAATTTTTATCTATTTTTATTCTTTAATTTCTCGACATATTTCCTGATTAAAACAACGTTTAAAAATACTAATAAATTTTATTGAATTTCTTACCAAAAATAGCTAATACTTTAATTTAATTATTTCTTGTATATTTTCAAGATTAATTTCATATGGAATTCGGAAATGCTATCTTTAAAACAAGTATTTATTACAACACAAGTATAGATAACAAGTTTTTTCAATAGAGTTTCTCTCATTTTTTTTTGTAAATCTTGTAGGCATATATGAATAGTGATGTGTTATGTTTATAATTATTTTATTAATATGAAATTAAACACAGTAACTGCGTAAAAATATTTAATTTCATAAATAAATATAATTTTGTTATATTAACATTAAGTAACAACACAGTCCTAATAAAAAAATAATAACATTTTATATTATTTTATTCAAAAATATCTAAATTTATAATCGTAGTTATTAGTTTTGATAAGAACCACTTCTGTAATTATTTTCTAAGAAATTGAATTAAAAAATTAATTATTTTTAAAAATAGTTTCCTTTATGAACAAATCTTTACTTGGCATCTGGAAATCCTTCAACGAAGACAGTTTGAAATTCTCAGCATCTTCATCGTTGAGTGTTGCAACCTTGTCCTTAATAATGGCTTCGACGTTTATTTCATTGAATTTCTCTTGAATTTTCTCCATTATCGGTCCTTCTATTGCATCAACGATCTGATATCTCAATAGATTTGGCAACACGTTTATAGCTAATTCGATAACATAGTCCAATGTACCAGCGCCATCGAAGCGCACTTGAATATTACCAACTTCCAAATCGAAATTCTTCATTTGAGGCCTGTTCCTGGTATCCAAAGACTGAGCCACAATCACTCTAACGTTGATATAATCTACAGAAAACGAAGCAGTTCCAGCTCTCGACATCAAACCACCGACGAAGCTAATCTCCCATTGAGTCTGACCTTCCAGTTTTTGAGTTCCAATCTCAAAATCCACAAACATCGTATTGTTCTGCATCGTAATAGCCATGTCGCCGACACGATAAAAACTCGATACACCCATTAGCCATGTATGACTTAATTTAGCTTTATAAAAATCTTTAGTATAATTATAATCTTCGACCATAAAAGGATCTAGCTTCATATCCCTGATTTTGCCTCTCGTTTCAGCAACGACCATATCTAACGGAGAGATGGAATTTGAGAACTGTATGTCTCCAGCTACTTTATCCAAATTTGAATTGATCTCTCCTCTGATCTTTACATAAGCTTCTTTCAATACAAATGGTTTTACTGAGTCGAAGAGGAAATTTCCGACAGAATTCAAGATGCCTTGGAAAATCGTTCCCATTATGCCGAGATTTTGGAAATTCATGTCAATTTTACTAAACGATATGTCCATTTTTATGTCTTGAGCTTGCAGTTTTCCATCTCTTTCGACGCCCAAGTTCGCTGTTCCTTCGATGTACACGTTTTTTAAGACTACGGTGAAAGGTCCTTTGGCTTTTTTGAACCATAATGTCATTGTATAATCGCCTTTTATGTATAAAACTTCAATCGTCATTGCAGCATTCACCTAAAATTAAAATATTAACTTTTTATGCAAACATCATATGTAAGGTTTATATTAATGGATTTCTAATTGTATTTTCACAATAATAAATCAACTATTAAATATATTATCAGTCATTAAGATTAATAGATTATATCCATATATTTTTATATAAGAAAACATTATATATAAAATATTTTTTTTTATAAAAGCTTTAAACGCAGTATTACATATATTGGCTCATAGAAGCAGTACGAATCAGGCATGCAACACAAAGCCTGGCATTTGAGTAAGTGTATAAGGGAACTACAATATAAAGCTATATAATAGATCGCCCCGGTACCTTTCATATACATATTTGAACTGCTCAAATAGATGATAGTAGAAAAGAGGTTTGGCCAAGGACGGCAGCCGAAATTAAGCATCATTGTTCCGATCAATACTTGGATGGGTGACTGCTTTGGAAAACACCGGGTGTCATTGGCCATAATGCGACAAGCTAATTACTTGTCCATCCAATTAATAAAAAAATAATTATAAAACCAAGGAAAGGAAGCAAAGCGCATCTTGGGTTATAGAGCCAATAAAAAGGAGAGAGGTTCAGGTTCGACGAAGAAGTGCAACAAACGGTGCACGAGTAGCTGTGCATTCACTCAAAATATTTTGCTATTTTTTATTAAATAATAATTTAAGTGATTTTAAACGTATTTTCGAGTATTAATCTCCATAAAATAAAATAATTCATACCTTCATTTGTGATATTTCGGACTTGACATGTTTTATGCGAAATTTGCTCAACTCGTACACTTGAACATTTTGGAAGTTCATATTTGCCATCGAAAATGTGTGTTTCATATCCGGAATCGGCATTGGATCTGGAATTTTCGCTCCGGGAAAGCCCACAGGATCCTTTTGCTTATAATGTTCGAGGATGGTCAAAATCTGTTTGGCTATATTCCTTTCGCCTTCTAACATAGCTTTAGCTGTCGATTCTTCATCTGAAATAATAATAAATAATAAAAACATGTATACATAATAGTTAATAAAAAATAAACAATGGAACCCGTATGTCTTCCCTAGTTAACTATACATACAGTGTACCGTCATCGTCGTTCTTCGTATGACAGAAAATATTATTATTATATATTAAGAGTGTGGGGTTATTTGATTACCCACAAGAAGAACATTATCAATGTGTCTGAATGATTTTAAAATTTTCAGGAAAATCCTACTAGGAAAGCTGCATAGTTTTGGATATAAACATTAGTGTCAACTTTTGACATAGTATTTACCAAATTATATAAGTACATATATAATGGTCTGTATTTTTTTAGGTCAATAATATTTTTTCAAACTGTTGTTTAAATAGTCTCTTTCTCCTCGAAAGGAGCTCACGTTTCTCTCTCACACTAGAATGACGGGCCTCCAGCATGTAGTGGACTGGTGCTCCACAACTCAGAACATAGTGCATGGGCAGTGGGAGAGGTCCCAGGTGTAGGCCGCGCGCAAAAAGAATGAGTAAGTCATTAATCCATACATTTCCATATTGTCGCACTATACATGTGAAACCAAATGTTTGATTTGTCTTATTAAAAAAATACCTGCGTAAATCGGGGGATAAATGTACATTTCTTTTTTGGTTCATCTATGTATCTATATATTTTATATAATACTTGGGTGCAAATGTTATCTTTTATTATTCTCTCCAGAGAGACGCATGGTAAGCGGAGCGCGACTGCCCGCAAACTACCCCTACCCTCCATTTCCCATATCCAATTTCTGTCTCCAATCAGTTAGTGATGCCGGAGACCATCAACAGTATTTCGCAACGGTAGACCCGTCCACGGTCATCAATCGCGACGACCAAGGAAGGTCGGGCCTAGCGCTGGATTGTGCAGTACTCCGGGGCGAACGCCAGGCTGGGTTGGATCTCAGTTGCTCGTGGGCTGAAACTTCCAAGCCTAATGCAACTGCTGAATGCGGGCATGGTGCCCGAGAAGTACCCAATACTCAAAAGCAAATCGCGTCAAATCAAAATATATTCACATTTTTTTATTATAAGAAAGTTAAAAAAACTGTATCACTTTAAAACAACAATTTTATTAAATTAATAATATAATTTGAATATCATCAGTAAGCATTTAGACTGCTTGGGTATTTATAACATTTAATGCCTAGATTATATATTTTAGAATTGTGGGGTTCTAAGCATAATGGCCCTCTGAAAGATAAAATAAAAATAAAAATTGCATTGTCAAACAAAACAAGAGTGAAACATTAATTTTGGAACACCCAAGAGTGGCTAGCAATAGCTACACAAACTTTCAAAATCGCAGCAAAAACTAAAACAGCGATCTTCGTAACAGGCGTGGAACATAAGCATGTTATCCTGCACTGTTTATCGCTGTCGCAATGGAAACGCTCGGTACCAAGCGTTCCCACTGCTCCGGCGCCGACACAATTTTATTGATTTTAAACGGGAGTTTTGACTTCTGAGAAGTGATAATTGTTTTTACACCCTATTGACGAAAGTTCGATTTGAATTAATAATATCAGTAAGTCTGTACTTATTCTTTCGCTTATCTTCCTCTGAGAGATTAGTTGGCTTAATTTCTATTTTGGACTTGACATAATGAAAGCTCAAAAAATATAATTGATTTTAGTACTTTCATTGTATTAGGTTTGGGTTTGAACAGCAAATGGACGTTTCGCAACTGTCAAATTGAGTTTCAGACATTTTAGAGCAGCATATAATTTCACTAACGCCCAACAGTTAAATTATATTTGCGCTAGTATAAAAATATACCTACTGGTATAATGTATTATTACATAAAAATATAAATTTACTGAAAAATACACATTCCCTGTCATTTATAGATCGCGTGTAAATAAATAATGATAAGTATGGAAATGTATATATGTATTACTAATGTAGAGAATTTGTAATTTCATAATTTTACTAACATATGCCAGATAAATTATATTTCCACTGGTAAAAGTATATTTCTACCAGTGAAAATGTATTCCGATATGATTTCACTGAAATGACATCTTTTAAAAAATATTTTTGGGAAAGATTTGAGACTGCTTTTATTTTAATAAATTAAATGACATGCATGTTTCTGGCTAAATTCAATGTGAGCAAATACTTTTCCCCCAAATGACGCTGTCTTCCAAAAAAAATACTTGATACTTGGTTACATTATTACTCACGGGCTGACTCACTCGAACTCATCAAGTCTCAGCACTCGACTATGTTGACCGAGATAAGCCTGAGACCAGAGTGGTCTGTTTTAAATCGTTGCAAAATTCGAGAACGAATTGGAAGTTCAAAAATAATATTAGACCGTTACAATTTTGAAAATAGGAAGAGATATGCAGTTGCAATGAAGAAACCAAGATAATGAAATAGAAATGCAATTGCTTGCAGAAAGAAATCAGTAATAATCTAGTCTAATCAGAAAAGCAAATAAACACAATTCTCAATAATTGATAATCTAAATGATATTGAAAACACATTCTCAATAACTATTAATACATTGTTTCATAAACTTTTTTCTAAAATGATGACGCATTTTTATAATTGGAAGGGAGCGTATATCTATTAGCTATATTTTACAGACGGATATACTTAACTAAATTATATATTTCTACTAGACTTATTTTAGTATATGTGGCAAAATCGTTGCAACTTAAATATGGAATTCATCCTAGCAGGGTTACGCATGTTATGATATTTTCTAAACATATAAATTGTCTGTGAAACGATGTTAAAAATAGCTGGACAATATTCAATGAAATTAATAAAAAAATATTTTTAGAGATGGTTTTATATGTCATTTTTTGAGTTTTAAGCAAGAAGAGGATATTGATAAAATGATAATTAATAACATGCTTACCTTTATCAGCTAATATGACGTTTCCATACAGCAGGAAAGCCAACAATGCAACACTCAATCGACCCATGTCAGCAACGTTTACGACTCAATTGAACGACATCCGCGACTGTATTAAATGTATTTGACGTAGAAGGGGTCAGGGTTCATAGCCTCCAGACAGAATCTTATCAATAATTCTATATCACACAGTGATGACAAGTAAAATAAACATTATGGAATTATACTATTTATTGTCACACACATATTACAAAATAATAAAAGCTAATTCGCCTGCTCTGACATCAATAAAGGAGGTAATCTGGACCTCACAACCGTAACGCCCTCTTATCGTATCGAAACAATTAAATAGAAATCAATTAAATTATTAATATTATATCGTATAATAATTAAAGTGAAATATATAATACATTACCTTCGGTGTACAATCATAGAAAATTTAGCTATTTTATGTTAGGTTTTGTTGATATATTCGCGTGGTGATTTTATTATATAAAAAAATCTTAAAAAAACATAGATTTGACCAGCAAGCAAAAAGTCAAACAGTAATTTGATTATTTTAATTCTAACTTAAAAACCACCATTTGTCATTCTAACGAAATCATAAGCATAAATATAAACTATAAAGACGAATAATTGCACATGCTGAGCTTGCCGTGTCAATTGAATATGTACAGAACATTACCATATAGAACAATTATAATAATCAAAATAAATCTGATCAAAACATCGAATTGTATAATAGATATAATAACAATCAAAGAGACTGCATACAATAAATATCCTCTCACAGAATTGGCCACGTCTCAAGACTTTGGAGTTAGTACTCCGGCAATGCTCTTAATCAGGTCACCCTTCAACTCCCTAAACAAAGGCACTTTGCCATGTTTCGGAGAGTTGTATTTGGTCGAAACCGCTTTGTAACGAGACGTCGATGACTTGATCGCGACATTAGCCATCTTCTTGATGATATCTGAGATTAATTCATATTTATAGCCAGAGTAATAAACGAGGGTCGGTGTCCAACATTTATCGGGCAACGTTGTCGGTGATAAGAGTGATATAGACAAGCAAACAGCGGCGGCGGCGATCTCAGATGGTCGATAATGCGCCATATCATATTCAACCAGACACAGGTCGATTAAGTACTTTGCCAGGTGATGATTCCTAACATGCAGCACTTTGGCGGCTTTGATGAATCTAAAAAAAAAAAAATTGTCTATATTTATATGTATGTACATCCATAGATAGCTAAATACTATTAATTGAGCTCAGTGAATGTCGATATCATAGAAAAATATGTATCTTTACTTTCTAAATATCTCTCGTATATCCCTAGTATATTCTTCAACCCTCTACTAAAAAATCAAAGATGGTTAATTACCTTCGTTCGAAATGCAATGGCAGCGGTCTTCCCAGACAGAAATCTAACTCCGACAAAATCACTTGCTCACATCTTAATATCTCAGATTTCGTATAAGAATTATCAGTGATGTACACAAAGTCTTGTATATCAGGCATAAACATTTCTTCATATTTACTTGCGATGAACATGGCAGTAATGCCAATCAATTGAATCTGTTTCCGTTGAATCGTTCGAACAGCCTTAAAAACACATAATAAGCAACGTTAGATTCGATTCAATCAAAACTTATTAAAACATCTTGAAAAAAATAAATACTTGTATGTAACGGTCGATAATAGCAACGGTCAAGTGTAGGGTCTCCAACATAAGACTGAATTGCTCGTGAACTTCCACAAGCCAATCAATCAACATTGATCTCATATTCGCAGTCATACAAATCTATAAAAATATGACATTTATAAATCTAGAATTATTAAAAATAAAAACTCTGAACATACCTGTCCGTCTAAATGCTTCTCCTTGATCGGATACTGCACTTCCAGCTCAATAAGATAATTATAGATGTCCTTCACATAAATGCCCATTAAAATTGGACTGTTTCTGTGTCCAGAGTCAATGTCTTCGACTTCTTCGAGCAATTCGCTAGAATAAGCTTCGGATCGCCTAGTTATCTGTTTGCTAATAGAATTTTTCTGATCCTTGGCATCGGAATCTTTCCTAACATGGATTATCACGTCTTTACTGCTTACTTTTGCTGAATTTTTGGCACTCTCTTTCTGCTGCAAGCTCTCTTGCGAAGACGTTTTCGTAATTGGAATATTCGATATCTGAAAACATATTTTATGAAGTGAATCTATAATGTGTAAATACTTGTATCATAATAAGTTCCTAAGTCATACTTTGGTTTTACGGAGTCGCGCTGTTAAGGCACCGGCTGCTTTGGACGTTACGGACGCAGAGTCATCTTTGGGGATTAACTTTTGTAGATCATCCTTTGGAGCTTTGAGGACGATGTTGGGAACTTTGCCCAGCACTCTCGCGTCCATTCTCGTGTCCACTCTCGCATTGATATTTTTGTAGCTAAAATAAAAAGTATTTACTAAAATTTTATTTTTTGCAGCTTCAAGCCATCCAATTTTTATATTAATTTATTTATTAATTATTTCACCGCAGTTACTAAACAGGTTTTCTTCAGACATACGCTCATATTCAAACATGCATTCATATACATACGAGGGGAGACTCAAAAGTAATGAGACTCGGGCTGTGGAGGGGAGGAACGTTAGGCGAACGAGTTTTGGGTGGTGGCGTGTTGTAGAGGGAACCAGTTTGAGTCAGCGTGCGACGTTTTGTCGCAGTTAGAGCACCCATTTGTGCGTAAATTTAATAAACGTGAAATAATTGACCACCAAAATCAGCGCGCTGCGGTAAAATTTTATTTTCTGTTGGCGAAAACAGCCGCCGAAACTCTTGTAATGCTTCAAACAGCTTACAATGATGATGCCATCGCCTTCAACATGGAAGTATTGAAAAGAGCATCAAGAAGAAAAGGGCGGATCTTTGGCGCACAGTGGATTGGTTCTTTCATCGTGACAACGCACCGGTTCACACCACGTTATCTGTAAGGCAGTTTTTGAACAAAAACGGAATGACAACGATTATTCACTCGCCCTACTCACCTAACCTAACCCCCTGTGACTTATTTTTGTTCCCTAGACTTTAAAAGGATATGAAAGGAAAACGTTTTGGGACTGTGGAAGAAGTAAAACAAAAATCGCTGTAGAGATTAAAAGACATCGCATTATGTGAGTTCCAGAATGGTTTTTAACAGCGGAAAAGACGTTTTATATTGGTCAATGGAGAGTACTTTGAAGGTGATCAAAATTTGGTGTAAAAATATTGAAAAAAAAAAGTTATAAGGAAAGTCTCATTATTTTTGGGTCCCCCCTCGTATGTACATATACAAACAATGTAACACAAATGCATCGAAAACATTTCAGTGACAAGCAAAGATGATCAATACTGCCCCCATTTTACCTCAACACTCCTAACAAAGACTATGATACAATTACGGATACAACCTTTACTTCATATTAGCAAAAATATCCATAGTACTGTCTCACTAGAATTTCAGACGCTATGTAGTAACAAATCCCCAATGTAAGTACTAAATCTCCAACACCACCGAGTATCAATAAGTGAAAAGCACCTTGCGGGTCCACAGATTAAGTGCCTAGTGACAGTGTTGCCAAATCTTCAACTGGCAATACGCAAGTATTCTGTGGTGAGTGACAATATTGACAACCATTGTAGTAAAAATATCATATTGGTGGTAATCTTAACATTCTCAAATAGCAAATCGATCCTTCTTAATGCATAACCAAAAAGGAGAGTCCCTAGGAACAGGGCAATTAACCTTTCCTTCTCAGTGATGTCAGGACCAGCCCAAGGGGCAGGCAGTACAGGCGATCACCTGAGACGCTAGATCTTGTGGGGCGCCATGATACCAAATAAAGGCGCAATATTCACTTAAAATTATCATAAAATATTGTTGAAAAATATAATCTGATATTAATTGCCGCGCTGATGCACTGACCTAAGTGATTCGCTATAAAGCTATAACAACATGCATATATTATTTTTATTTGATGCGAATTAGTCATCATAAATATTATATGTATAAACAATCTATGTATATGGAACATGTGTGTCTCACATATACAGTTTTCCGCGACTTTGTTTACAATTTTGAGTGTAGGTGACCATACTTTGGAAATTGAATTAAAATGAATTCTCTACCATATTTTAAAACATTTTATTTATTATTTAATAATATATGTATATATATAAAATTCAACGTGTGTTTGCCTGTTTTGCTTCTTAATAGTCCCTCAATCAGAACACTTACACTATATAACCAACCATGAAAATCGCTTCGATCGAATTTTTATATTACAAATATATGTATAATATATGCGATAACGCCGCCGGTATTCAAGAGGGTGGAAACCGCGAACTCAGGCTGTTGAAAGATTAACAGTATGAAGAGAACTGTTCCATATTTTTTAACTTTATATAAATCGAGCATCAACAAACGTTCACCGGTTAGGTTAGGTTCGCATCTCAGCTACGCTATGGCATTTTTTAAACTTTATATAAACCGAACATTCACCGGTTACAATCATATTTTTCTTCCATATTTGATGAAGGTAGAGACACTCTTCTTGGAAAAGGTTGTAGAACTCCGGATTATTTCGTATACGCCACTCATAGTGCCATGTATCCTGCTGAGCCCTTTCCTCTCGAATATGTCAAGCAGCCTTTCATAAGCTCTGGTAAGTGTCTAGCTCTCTAAACTGTGTCAGAACTGATCTGATCAAAGTATTAATATGGGGAGGGGGCGCAAATTTAGTTTTTTGCCTCGGCCGCCAAATAACTGTGATGTGTAACTAGTACACATTGCTTAATAGTACTATATTTACGCATTGAATAAAATAATAATAAGTAATAAGCACTCATCAGGTCAGCAGTTATTTGGCAAAATAGGGGATAAATTCACCAATACAATCAAACGTGTGCATGTGTGAGGTATTCTGAGATGCATTTTTGCAAAAGGATACAATACAATACAACCAAGATCAAAACATGGTTTAAAATGGAGATCATTACCACAATGGTATGACTAGCACTAGTAAATACAATTAGCGAAATGTTTGCTTTTTTATAAGCACAGAGAAAGATATGTGAAGAAACAAATCTTTAATTAGGTCGCATATCCGGGAATAGATTAATTTAATAAAATATTAAATAATGATATTTATTAAGGTGACGAAATTTTGAAAATATCAAAGGACAATAAAAATAGGATAAATTACTACGAGAGCTAAAAAAATCATTACGGAGAATTTCTTTCGAGGATAATCAATCATTTCTACATTTTAATAGTATACTAAAGAAGCAATCATGGTATTAATTCAACAATATTTAACCATGGGTTATTATTTAATCTCCCATTCAAGTTTTCATATACCTATATGAATACATAAACATAATGCCAAATATGGATGGAAATATGTTTGAACATTTGCAGATTGTAATATACCTCCTAGTGTTAGGTCTAGTCCCTTGAACGCTGGGTTTTACAACTTCATTGGTCTGTAATTTTCCCTTTGCCGCGGGCGGCGGCGGCGGTATGCGAATATTGCTGTTGATGTCTCCTAGCACCGCTCTTTTGGTCGTCGCATTCTGCAGACCTCCTTTGGCGGTCGTTTGGATCTTGCCTTTGTTGTAGAACAAGTTTTCTTGTTGGTTGATGGCCTGAAAATATTTTTATATAACTTAAATTATAATATGTACTATTCGAAAGCGTAACATCATCACTTAGTGAAAAGGTCGAATAGCGTATGAATGAGGCAGCCATTGTTATTTGCAACAATAACTTATACTCTAACTTACGTTCAACGGTCGACTACTGAATTCCATGGCGAAGACAGAAAAGCGGAGCTGGCAATGGAAGGCGAAGGCGCCGGCAATCAACAGACTGGTCGGAGAGACCACCGCTTTTAAAATTAACGGTCGACCAACAGCCGGTATGAGCCTTAACAGCGGTAAGTGAGGCCATGCGCGCTCAACGGAAATTTTAAATTGGACGTTCAGCAAAAATATTATTGATTATTAAATACTTTCTAAAACTATTTTTTATACTTTTCAAAAAAACTACCAATTAACAAAATTCTAATAATTTAAATAAATTAAATCAATTAGTTTTTTTATTTTTATTATGAAACTTCAGATACTTATTATAATAATAAAAAACATTTTATTATTACAATTATATAAATAAATTAACTAATATATTAAGTAATCTCTGTTATTTCGAATGACACTTGCTAGATCAACATTGGTTTTCGTGTTTAAAGTCAAGTAGCAACGAATCTACTGATTTTTTCATTATTACATTTTAATACATCAAGATTACCGTAAATATTATATGTATGTATATTTTCTGTGCAAGGTAGGCATGTGTATGTAAATAAATAAAAAATAATGTTTTCATGACAACGCAAATGCAAAATTCTTGGCTTATTATTGATCAAAATAAATGGTTATAAATGCTGTAAAGAGTTAAATATGATACCGAAAAAGCAAGTGAAAAATGCACAAATCCAAAAAAAACAATCATTATGAAATAAGAACCTCCCAAACTAGATTGTGGTGTGGCATGCAATATCGTGCTATATAATTATTTTTTATCTTAGATAAAGTGCCCAGATTTAAAAACATCAAATTACACCAAAAATAAAAAGTATATCTCAGATATACTTGTTAGAGGAGAATAATTTATGCAGGAACCAAAAAAGTTTATTTCTGTAATTTTTGTTCATTTAGAAATGCTGCGGAAACTAAAAATGATCATCTTGGACATTTTTATTAAGGATAACAAAGATGAACAAAATTTTTGATGAGGACAATCAGCAGCGTAGCTATTTAATTTAAATTAAAACACCTTGTTTAAATAAGAAAACAAATATTACATACAAAAATAAAAAATATGCATATATAATATAATAATATGTAAAGGGTATGTAGTGTAATTGGAAAGTGAGACAAAAGAGGCCGTCTATTCTGGATTTTTTAGGTTATAGATTCTTAGGAAGATCAGATTTTCTTTAAAAAATGTATGGGGGGGCAATTTTAAGGATCACCCCGGGCAGCACATACCCTAGCAACGCCACTGCCCTGTTTTATGATAGATTTTCAGGAATTCCAGAATTGTATTTCTTATCACTTGCCTAATCTGTCTTATATATTTTTTGCGAAAATAATCCCTGCGGCATACATACATGTTTTTAAGCGTGAATTAAATTGCAAATTCTTAAAAGAAATTATTGAACTATTCAAAATAAACGGTTAAATTCTGAAACTTTTCTTATTCCCTATTTACAGACATGTTCAACAACTCATCGTATTTGGACCAAGCACTGGTTATAAACTGTCAGTTCGATGCTTACAATGGGGTTTGTCAAAACCGGTATAATCCATTTTATTGTTTTATTTTTTCTGATTGCAATTAACAATTAAAATTAAGTTTTTGCGTGCCAGATCCATAATAGTTTAACAATGATACGTATCACACTAGTTAATTCAACATTACATTACAAGTTATTAGACATTTCATCGCAAGTATAAAACTTCATATTTGCAGAAGCTGGCATAGCAAATGACGTAGAAACTATTGCTTCTGATGACATTATTCAATGTAAAGTTGAGGTAACGAAACAAAATATGTTACACATGTTAAAGGTTGTTAGCTTAAATTGTGTTTTTTTCCCCCTAGATATCAGATGTAAAAAGCGAATATGATAACAGCGAAAAAACACACATAAACAACGTAAACGATATGTTCGAAATAGGTTAGGCATATTTAATAATACATTTTAATATATTTCGATTATTGATTAATATATTATTTCAGATATGCCGGACATTAAGGATATACTTAAGAATGTGGACGTTTTATCTGACCAAATTTACAATGTCAACAATGTAAAAGTCCACAAAATTTAGATACTATGTATTTTAATATTACAATTTAGCTAACGAATATAATTTAAATTTTAGAAACCAGACAGAGAAAAACGTTTTAAAGTTCAACATGTGCATGATGATTCTTCTAGAAATGAATATGATAAATGTGGAAACACTTACACAAGTAAAGCAAATCTTGAAAGACATATGCGAAATCATAGTGGGATTTGTAACTTTGAGTGCAAAAAGTGTGGAAAGACATTGAAATGTGAAAAAAATCTTACACGACATATGCAAACTCATAACAGTGTTCTTAACTTTAAATGTAAAAAATGTGAAAAACCCTTTAAAAGTAAAAAATACCTTTCAAAACATATGATATCTCATAGGGATGTTCGAGACTTTAAATGTGAAAAATGTGGAAAAGCATTCAAGTCAAAACCTGTTATTAAAGCACATATGAAAACTCATAGTGATGCCCGTCACTTTGAATGTGAAAAATGTGAAAAAATGTTTAAAACTAAGGCACACCTATTAAATCATATCGTAACTCATAATTATGCTCGTGACTTTAAATGTGAAAAATGTAGAAAAGCGTTTAAATTAAAATCCACTCTTTATCAACATATGAAAACTCATATTAATGATTGTTACTTTGAATCTGAAAAATGTGGAAAAAAATTTAAATCAAAATCAATTCCGTTACTACATATCCAAACTCATACCAATAGTTGTGACTTTAAATGTAAAAAATGTGAAAAGGCATTTAAATCAAAAACCATTCTTTTACTACATATGTTACTTGCTCATAAAGATGCTCTTTGAACTAACAGTATTTTTTTATATCATGAAATCTCATAATGCTTTTTCATAGCCTCGCATTGATTCAGCATTGTAGTACATATTATTTTTTATTTGTTTACAATTTTTTTTATTTTATATGAAAAATTTGTAATCTGTCCTTATGGGACATTTAATGACTTGTCAGAGAGTGAAGCGAAGGCGTAATGTGGCGTTTTTATTTTGTAATCCACAGTCACACAGAAAAGCGAACGCGAGGCGTTTTCGTGGCGAACCTAACGCCATGACAAACCCAAGGCGAAGCGAAGCGTGAGCGCAATAGTAGTATTATATGACTATGGACGACGACAGACAGACAGCAAACGCGAGACGCGAAGCGTGCCGATTGTGTTTGTTTACAAACTATTCATTAGTCATACGAAAGTAAGTGTAAAATCGGTCTTTATGAGATTCAATTACAAAGCCTATGTTACTCTCCATAGTCTTCTTGGGTTTTATTTATGTCATGTACCTGAATTCTTTGCCATTTTTCTCATTTTTTAATAATAAAACAGTCAAAAGTAAAATATCATCGTCTAAATCTGTTCCACTGAACATTTTGAAACTGAATTTAGCGAATACTTTGGCGTTAGTTCTCTTTCTCCACACGACTAGTTATGTGGCATCTCCGTATCCCTTGTCCTGCAGTTAGCTTTTGCCTCGGTTCACTTTCGCTTTGGCTCGCTTTCGCCACACCTTCGCTTAGCTATGTCCACGCATCTAGTATGACGTCTTTGCATTGCTCACGCTTCGGTTCGCTCTCTGTTTGACAAGGCCAAAAGAAATTTATCAGTTTAGTGGCAGGTGGGTGAGTCGCCCTTCACCGATTCACTTCGCAACTAAGATATCATTTTAGCTTTTACTTTATAAGATTTCCTTCAGGCGTTTCCTATATTGTACTTTAATTAAATCCATCTGAATAATATTTATCCAACAGTCTTACTTTATATGTTATGTTTGTCTTGTAGATGTCTTCTTTCACCAATGCCATATTCAGATCCCAGTGGATTTATTAATTTGTAACAAAAATGTGCTATTCAACAGAGAATTATTTTAAGAGATTTAACATATAAATAAATACTTTTTTCCATAAAATTAATTGTTTATAAATTACAATAATAATAATTGAACATTAAATAAATACATAGATTGAGTAACATTTTATTGAGCATTGAGCATGACCAGTACTTGGATGGGCGACTGCTTATAAAATTTGTGGTATAATTTTGTATGTTTTGAAATAATGTTTAATTTAAGTATATTATAACGAAAAAGAATACGATTTAAATCAGCAATATATAAAATAAAATGCGCTTGTATTGTAAGTATTCTATAAAATATATGTGAATTAAAAAATATAGTGAGTTTTCCATTATTTTCAGGATTTGCGCCTGCAGGGTGCAATATATTTTGTGCTTCGGTCAAGTTAATTGCTTTTTGTGGCAATTACACATAGATCGAGCTGCTGCAGTATTATTTTATTGAGAGCTATATAGTTTACATGCTATTTAAATAAATACGAACGAGTCAACACCGGCCGTTCTCTCCCGCCGAGGTCCACCAAAAAAATTTTCTGCCGCCGTCACGTTAGTGTTACCGTAGTGCCACCAAGTTATGACTATAATGAATGAATATAAATAGGTCCCACTATAATCTTGACAGGAAAATTACATTACAGAAATGATTGTGAGCGTTTATTTAAAACATAATAATAATATTAAAAGTTGATTTTTTATAATGACTAAATAAAATGTTCAGTATAAGAGTTAAAGTAATCAGCTTGTTTATGTGTAGATAGTAAATTGTTAGAGACGTATGTTTTTAACATTTTGCGGTAAATGCTAAATTTCGAAGTCCCGTTAAGTCGGCCTTCCAGAAAGAGTCAAAGATGAACAGAAAGAACGCCGCATCTTGAAAAAATAAGATTTTTGAATAGAACTTCCGCTATTTTCTCCTGGAAAAAGAAGCATATTAAACATTTGAGCCGGATTTTCACCAATATTGAAGAACCGTGCAAAATAATTATCAAGCATATAAGTACATTAAAACGAAGAAATCTTTTTCTCCAATGAATACGTCAGATTTGTTTATTTTTACTTCTCCTTTAGATTAATTACAATCCATATTATTTTAGACTTAATATAAGTAATGGTATTAGCCTTAACTTAAATTTCACTGAAACTGGGATTTTAATTATGTTTATTTAACATATCTCATCATTATACTGAAGCAAATAAAGATATAAACTTCCGGAATTATTTCAATTTAAGCAAACATTTCCTCACCACTGTTTGTCTTAAAATATAAACATATATGTTTTACGATATCCCACTTTTAGTCATTGCAATAAATTGCGGCTCGAAAAAATATTGCGTAAAAACCATTTTGGTCATGCTCGCTATTCGTTGTTTTTGGATCAAACATTGCTGTAGAGCTGTCAATTCGCTAAAATGGCGCTTATCAAAACCGGTATCGTACATTTTTTGTTTCTTTTTTCGCTATTAACAACTTAAATGAAAACTTTTGCTTGAAATTTAATATATTTAACAAATGCAATTCGTTTAAAATCAAAATTCAAATCAGAAATATTTCACGCATTATATTTTTTACTAGTTAATTTGAAATTTCATAAAAGTATTAAACTTTATCTTTGCAGAAGTTGATATAGAAAATGATGAAGAAACTTTTGCTCCCGTTGACATGATTCAATGTAAAGTCGAGGTAAAAAACATATGTTACACTTATTAAAGCATGCTATCCTAAATATTGTTTTTTAAAGGTTTCAGATGTAAAATGCGAATTCGATAGCGGCGAGGATACACACGTAAATGATGTAGACGATATGTTTGAAATAGGTTAGACATACTGCTACATTCTGATACATTTTCATGTATTTTAATTATTGATTACTATGTGATTTCAGAAATGCATGATGTTAAAGATATACTTAAGGGTGTGGGTGTTTTATCTCATCAAATTAACGTCACTAATGTAATAGTCAAATAGATTTCGATCCTATATATTTCATTATCAACAATTTAGCTAACGATTATAATTTAAATTTTAGAAACCAGAAGGAGAAAAATATACCCGAGTTCAACATATGTACGGTGATTCTTCTAAAAATAAGTGTGTTACATGTGGAAAAGCATACAAAAGAAAAAAATGGCTTTCCGTACATATGCAAACTCATAATGATGTCAAATTTGAGTGTAAAAAATGTGGAAAAGCATTTAAAACCAACAAAATACTTTCAGGGCATATAATAACTCATAACAATGATCGTGAGTTTAAATGTAAAAAATGTGGTAATGCATTCAAAACCAAAAAAACACTTTCAAGACATATGATAACTCATAGCGATATTAGTGACTTCAAATGTGAGATATGCGGAAAAACGTTCAAAAGTAAAACAATACTTTTTTCGCATGCGATAACTCATAGTGATATTTGTGCTTTTGAATGTGATAAATGTGGAAGAGCATTCAAAAGTAAAAAAATACTTTTAGTGCATATGATAACTCATAGCGATGTTTGGGACTTTGAATGTGAAAAATGTGGAAAAGCATTCAAAAATAAAAAAATACTCTTAGGACATATGATAACTCACAGCAATGTTCGGAACTTTAAATGTAAAAAATGTGGAAAAGCGTTCAAAACCAAAAGAACACTTTCAAGGCATTTGCTAACTCATAGCGATATTTGTGACTTTAAATGTGAAAAATGTGGATTAGCGTTCAAATATAAATACAAAATTTCAAGGCATATGACAACTCATATCGATGTTCATGACTTTGAATTAAATAAACGTGGAAAATTGCTCAAATGTAAATCTAAAATTCCAAAGCATATGCTAACTTATAGCAATTTTCCTAAATTTGAATGCGAAAAATGTGGTAAAGTATTTAAAGAAAAATCTAAAATTGCAAGGCATATGCAAATTCATATTGATGCTTTTAACTTTGAATGTAGTAGATGTGGAAAAGCATTCAAATGTGAACGCTATCTTTCACAACATATGCAAACTCACGAGAAAAAGCATTAAAATCGATATCCATTTTGTTTACGACATATGCAGTAAAATTACTTATTATGATACACAACACCAAAAGCCAATCTTTACACCATTTAAAATCCCATGGTGTTTTTGGGTGTGATAAATGTGGTAAAGCATTCAAATATAAAAATTGTCTTTCAGGACATATTAAAACTCATATTGCGTGGTCGCAGTGGTAGCGTAACGGGCGGCAGAACCCGCTGCAATTTATTCCGGCTGGCCGGACTATCTATGAACCAGAAAGTGAACAGCTTGGGACAGTGTTACTTTGTATTATGTGTTACTTATATTACATGTTCTTATTGATGTTGTTGAATAAGTGTTAAAATGTAGTCAAAAGTAAACATGATATTCATAAAATCAATATTGAAGGTCTCATAATTTATTAACGAATAGAATTAACTGTAAATATTTTGGTACCTGTTCTACGATATTCTGTTGTTTTCCTGAATTTTTGTCAACCCTAATATTTAACACTATGTATTTAAGATAAAGTTTTGTAATATATCGTGGGGGTTCCAATAATGATCTTTTGAGAGCTAAAACCACAAAGGTTTGGCAATACAAAACATTAGTGAAATCGTAAATGTATTAATACCCGAGCTTGCACGATAGCCACACATACTTTCGAAAGTCATCAAATATCATAAATTAATACAGCATAAAAATTAACAACACGTCTAGAAAATGTACCCACCCCAAGAAACCAAACTACTATAACAGGTGCGAGGCTTCACGACTAAATTCAACACCAACGCTCGATATTGGCATCTGCATGTTAATTGTATATCAGTATAATCTTACATTTGTACAATAAACTGTATATAAAACACTCTTCCGGCTTCTAACTGGCCGAATATGTTGTACTACTAGCCCCGAAAATATAAATAATTAAAATGTAAATTTTATTTATTTTATTAAACCATTTAACTAATATATTCAATCGTATAATACATGTAACAAAATAACTCTTCTTATACCCATCTATCCTTAAAATATCTTTATTTTTGGTATTTAATATATTATATGTATATATATCAATGGCATGCGGTAGATTTGGCACATGCCTTGTGATTGTAAAATGATTCTAAAAATTAAATATATTAATCATTTTTTTTAATTTACGTAATTATAAAACGTAATCGCTCAGAAAATCGGCTACAGACAACCATACCGCAAGAGCGGCTAAAGGCGGACTGCCTGGCCAGCTGTCTTACCCAGTCAATACGTAGTGAGCCATGATTTGCCTATCGGGAATTGAATTGATCGTGCATGCGCTCTAGAACTTCAACCGTTTCTAGAACTTCGGCTTTCATTTCTAGCAGTGGGAGCTGCTGGCTTCCCACACCTAATAGCCGGGCAAGTGTGAAATCTCTCGTATACTTTACATCCCGACAATCGTGTACACAAGAGCTGAATGTCTGTCAAGCTCGTAAAAGGAACGAATACTCTCATCCGTCAATTAAAAAGATTTGGTAAAGAAAATCGTATCGAAGAGTTTTTGAGTGCTCAATTTAAGGCATATGTTGAATTATATAATACGGAAGCTACTGCGAGCAGATGTATTATTTTTAAATTAATTAACATAATTTGCTTTTTATCTAAGCAAAAACTTTCTCTTTGAGGACATTTTGAAAATAATGATGAACTACTTGGGCATATTCCTATTTTTGTATAAATGAATTAAATGTAAAATATTTCTGATTCCCCCATTTTTTGTTTATAAACTGTACGTTCCACGCTAACGATGGAATATTCTTATTACACAGTACTATTATTTTTCAACTTAGAATTTGATTTTTCAATTTTTATAAAAAAACACTTACACTTAAATCTAATGTGTTTCTAATTCCCCCATTATCCGCCATGCTTTGTAATTCATTGCATTTGGACCAAATATGGATATGAACTGCCAATTCGTTTCCAATGACGTCTATCAAGACAGGTATTATCTATTTTATTATTATTATTTTCTTATCACAATTGCCATCTACTTAAGTATCAAACAAATTTGCAGAAGCTGAAATGGAAAACGAAGAAAATTTTGTTTCTTTTGAAACGATTCAATGTAAAGTCGAGGTAATGAAAGAAAATATGTTAAACTTGCTAACACACGTTATCTTAAATATTGTATTTTTAAAGGTCTTAGATGTAAAATGCGAATACGATAGCAGCGACGATACACACACAAGTAATGTAGACGATATGTTCGAAGCAGGTTAAACCTATTTAATAATATGAAATACTGATACATTTTTATATATTTTAGCTATTAATTTCTATAATATTTTAGAAATGCACGACGTTAAAGATATAATGAGAAGCGGAGATGTTTTATCTGACCAAATTTACAATGTCAACAATGTTAAAGTTCAATAGATTTCATTTCTATGTATTTGAATATTTACAATTTAGCTTAATAATATGATTAATTTTTAGAAACCAGAAAAAGAAATATTCAGCAAAGTGCAACATATGGATGGTGATACTTCTAAAAAGAGTAAAAACTATCTTTTACAACATATTAAACAAACTCAGAGTGGTGTCAACTCTGAATGTAAAATATGTGGAAGAGCATTCAAAAATAAATGCAGACTGTCAAGTCATATGGTAACTCATAGCAATATTCGTGACTTTAAATGTGAAAAATGTGAAAAATCATTTAAAACCAAAAAATCACTTTTAATTCATATGATAACTCATAGCGATAATCGTGACTTTGAATGTCAGAAATGTGGAAAAGCATTCAAATCAAAATCCGTTTTTTCAATACATATGCAAACTCATAGTGAAACTCGTGACTTTGAATGTGAAAAATGTGGAAAAACGTTTAAAAGTAAAAAAAACCTTTCAATGCATATGATAACTCATAGCAATGTTTGTGACTTTGAATGTGATAAATGTGGAAAAGCTTTCAAAAGTAAAAAATTACTTTTATCGCATACGATAACTCATAGAGATGTTTGTGCTTTTAAATGTGAAGCATGTGGAAAAGCATTTAAATCAAAAAATACACTTTCAATTCATATTTCAACTCATAACGATATTTGTAAGTTTAAATGTAATAAATGTGGAAAAGCGTTCAAATATAAATACAATATTGCCAGACATATGGAAATTCATCTCAATGCTGGTGACTTTGAATGTGATAGATGTGAAAAAGTATTTAAATGTGACCGTTAACTTTCACAACATATACTAACTCATGTGAAAAAGTATTAAAATCAATATTTTTATATTCTTTTACTACATATATGAGCTCATAGTGATACTCCTTAAATTAAAAGCCAATTTACACTATATAAAATACATAATGCTTTGATGTTCTAGGTGTAATAAGGTATTATAATATATTAGCAGCCTTTAAGACATATTAAGTATGGCTGTAGTAGGAGCGTGGGTGGTTAATTATAATTTAAGCTATTTTTATAATTCAAAGGTTTGTTTTACTTCGCCATTTACCGCCGCACCATACGTCACGACTTTGTCACCTTTGTGCCTCCAACATTCCGTATTTTTTTAAACTAACTCCACTAACCTCATCGTGGGTAGAACAGCAACGCCAAGGCCCCCCTCCCCCTTCTCTCCTCCTAGTTGAATTTCGCAATTGTAAGTTGCTAGGTGGGGAAGGGATGTAGCGGCCTATTTACATTTATATATATATATATATTTATTATGGCCAAAACTTGGCGGCACTCGGGTAGCACTGGCGTAAAGGATTTTCTTTCGACTGGCAACCTTGGGCGTTCGCGCGCGCTCTAAGGCCTGCGCCCCGTTCAATTGTAAATAACTAAGTAAAATCTTCATAAGTCGTCAATAAAATACTACTGCAGCGGCTCAATCTGTGTCTAATTGCCACCCGTCGCCAAAAACCCAAAGATATCATTACCAATACTATATTCAAACATAAAATATAGTGATTGTGATAATAATATGTTTTTTAATATTAGTGATTAAGAGGATTTCATGTTAGATTTTTCATCTTCTAATGATGATAGTGAAGAAAGTGACATTGAAATTAGGCCTGTTGGCGTGAATCGAAGATGAAATGCAGGCAATTTAAATAATAGCGACGAAAAAACGGTACCTCAAACAAATCGCACCACATCAAAAAATTTAATAATAATAACTAGTAGTGACAGTGTGTTTATAAATACCAATATTTGCCACCAAGTGATAAATGTTCTGGACCGCAAGTTCCCGCAAAATGTACACCAGCAATTGATTATTTTCGTTTTTACACTGGTGAGTTGGTATACTAATAAAAATTGTAGATTTAAGAAAAATAAAAAAATGACATTTGTCCGTAATTGTTTGTTTAATTTTAATAAATCAACATCCCATATATTATTATGCGTAATACCTTTTTTCGTGCATCACTTTGTTTATTTTTGTATAAAAATGTGCTATTTAAGCATTATTAGCTCGAATATATAAAATTACCAACAAATATGTACCATACAGCTACTCATTTCTCTTTTTTAATTAAGAAATATATAAAATAACATGATACTAACTGCAACAGTTTATTTGACCTTCGATAAAACGTATTTTTTATTTTATAAAATATATCTAACATATATTTATATAAATATAGACATATCTTGCGTATTTTATAATTGTGGGAAAACGGAACAATTTTGTATTTCTGCGAGCAATGTAAGCTTTTTTCGTTCGCATGTAGATATATCTAAAACTGAGCGGCATGTCTTGTTATTTGTGTATATTTATTTATTTATGGTTTAAGCATTCAAAACTGTTCTTTTTAGATTTTTTTAGGGGTAGCTTGAGAATTTTTACTTAGAATCAGGGACGTCATTTTAGATTTTCCAGGAGTAGGTGGGCAAAAGTTGATCAGTCAGTGGTCGTTTTTTTTAGTGAAAATCATAATAGTGTATAAAATAAAATGTATTTTTTGCCTAAATTCAAGAGAAGGTATATCCGAACATCTCCCCTCCCTCTCCCCCTCCTGTTTTCTCCTTAATTGGCCGTTACAAGCAGGCGTCTGTTATGCCTGTATGGTATGCTAACACTGATTGCAAACGAACCATTATAATCTGTCGCGTTTCTAATTTTCCCATTTTCCGCCATGCCCGATCATTCGTTGCACTTGGACCAAATGTTTGTTATGAACTGTCAATTCGACGTTTACGATGGCGACTATCAAAACCGGTACAATATATTTTATTTTTTCTGATAGCAATAAATGATTTTAATTAAAAGTTTTTGCTTGATAGATAATACCACTTCATGCAATTCAATTCAATTTCACATATTTTATAATAGGTAATTTGATATTTCCTCTCGATAATTATCTTGATCTTTGCAGAGGTTGACATAGAAAACAGCGAAGAAACATTTGTTCCCTTTGAAATTATTCAATGTAAAGTCGAGGTAATTAATCAAAATATGTTACATTTTTTAACGCATGTTATCCTAAATACTCTTTTTTTTTAAGGTCCCAGATGTAAAATGCGAGTTCGATAGTAGCGAAGATACACACATAAAAAATGTGGATGATATGTTCGAAACAGGTTTGACATATTTAATAATACGATATACTGATACATTTTATATATTTAAATTATTGATTAATATATGATTTCAGAAACGCACGATGTCAAAGATATACTTACAGGGGATGAAGTTTTATCTGACCAAACGTACAACATCACCAATGTAAGGTTAAATAGATTTCGATCCTATGTATTTTAATATTTACAATATTCCTAACGAATATACTTTAAATTTTAGAAACCAGAAAAAGAAAAATGTTTTAGAGTTCAGTGTATGAATGGTGATTCTTTTAAATATAAGTGTGATAAATGTGAAAAGGCATTCAAAGGTAAAAATTATCTTTCACAACATATGCGAACTCATAGCAATATTAATAAATTTGAATGTAAAAAATGTGGAAGAGCATTCAAAAGTAAACACAGACTTTTAAATCATATGGTAACTCATAGCGATGTTCGTGAATTTGAATGTGAAAAATGTGGAAAAGCATTCAAATCTAAATCTGTTTTTATACCACATATGAAAACTCATAGTGATGTTCGTGACTTTAAATGCGAAAAATGTGAAAAATCGTTTAAAACAAAAAAATCCGTTTTGATGCATATGATAACTCATAGCAATATTCGTGACTTTGAATGTAAGAAATGTGGAAAAGCGTTCAAATCAAAATCCGTTTTTTCAATACATTTGCAAATTCATATTGATGCTCGTGACTTTGAATGTGAACAATGTGGAAAAACATTCAAAAGTAAAAAAAATCTTTCAATGCATATGATTACTCATAGCGATGTTTGTCTCTTTAAATGTAAAAAATGTAAAAAAGGATTTAAAACTAAAAAAAATCTTTCAGGGCATATGATAACTCATAGTAATGTTCGTGACTTTAGATGTAAAAAATGTGGAAAAGCATTCAAAACCAAAAATACACTTTCAATTCATGTGTTAACTCATAGTGACACTTATGACTTTGAATGTGACAAATGTGGAAAAGCGTTCAAATATAAATACAAAATTTCAAGTCATATGAAAACTCATAGCAATGTTCGTGACTATAAATGTGAAAAATGTGGAAAAGCATTCAAATGTCAAAGCTATCTATCACGACACTCATGTGGAAAAGCATTAATAAAAAAACATCATATAAACAAATAATGTTGCACTTCAAACTAAAAGCCTACTTTTCCAACATATGAAATCCAATACTGGATGTGATAAATGTAGTAAATAAATGGCATATTCAAATAAATAGTTTGCAGATGAATGGTATTGGAACAGTCAGCATAATTTGTTGCTATTTATTTTAACACATACACCGGCTTTTGTGAGGCCAGAATACCTATGGAACAGGGGACGAGCAGCTTTAGTTGGTTTGCGATTTCTGCCGGAGATTCTATGGATAGTGCTTATTTTTATAAAATTTGTATTATGTGTATCTAATTAAGTAGTTTCTTCAGAATCAATATGATATTTTTATTATTTGGAGATGTCTCTCCGCATCAAAGAATGCTTAACTGTAGAAATGGTAAAAAAAACGTAGAGGATCATACGCTTTAAATGAACCGGAATACCAAGTATAAATATCTTACTATCACGGCCACCGAGAGAAAAATTAGGCCTTGATGCTTAATGTTGCTGTGACCCCCACCAAACATTAAAGATCTAAAATAAAATATGTAAAGACCAGTGTTTTTATGTGTTTTATGTGTTTATGTGTTTTCTTGTATAAACGAAAATAAAGACTAAAAATTTAAACGAAAACCGTTTCATATTTTTTCCACTGTGACCCATGGAGAATTATAAAGAGTCATAAGCTAATGAATAAAAGAACGGAGATCCGGTACTCAGAAACTCAGGCTCTGTAATTAAACAAGATATATATCATAGAGTAAGTGCATATGATACAATCAAAGATAAGAACTTGTACGATTTTTCATATTCCTGTGAATATTTATTTTATTCATAAAAAATATATTGAATTTCGCATAAAATTTTCGTATTTTTAAAATAAAAATTTAATAAAAACAGACGTTAATATTATTTTTATCACAAATTGTGAAATTACAATTCATATATCGATATTTTATTCTCCTAAAAAATACGATAAAATCAAAATTGTGTGAAATCTGTTTTGCTGCCTTTGACCTCGCGCTCCGTCAAAATTCCATCGTCAATTTTGCGAGGCCCTTGGAACCCTTTGTGTAAAAGAAACAAGGATCAAAACAACTTGATTGTGTTGTTTCTGATGAATCCACGTGCCCATGCTATACCGCTTTGTCAGAAAATTTCGCAAGAGAGATGGGTGAGTATATCCCCTTTTTTCTCGCACGGATTCACTTGTAGGTGTGCGAGCGAGATGCAAAGTGTGTGTGACAGAGCTAGGGCAAGGTATCTAAGATGGTGTTTCAAACGCGCGTCAGTACTTGATTGCCTGTCGTCAGGAGATTTACGTCGAAGCGCAGAATATTCGTGCGCTTCTCAATTATTTTTCGACTTAACAAGTATATTTACTATTTTTACGTCGTTAAATAATTTTATTATAAACTAACTTTAGTTTAAATAATATGTATAGCGATGGCCGAAAGATATAATGATTCCGATGAATCGGATCTCGCATTTGAAGGTGTAGAATTTCTCTCGGATAACGAAGACGTGATTTAAATGTTTGATTTGGAATCAGACGAAAATTATTGAAAATACGAAGTAAGTATTTTTCACATTTACTTTTGAAATTATGATTTATTATAAAAACAGTAATAACAGATTTTCATTATTTATAGTTCATCTCAAATATGTCAGATTCATCGGAGTGTAATGAAAAGACGGAACATACGTATAATGTAAGCATGATATCAAGATTTTGTTATGATAAAATATATGACAAATATGACAAAGCTGGGGTATGCTTGAAACTTACTTCCTCTTTCTTCGCCTTCAGATAATTCACCCAGTAGTACTCGTAATATTAACTTTTATTCTGGTAATTATATTACGCGTGTACAGTATTTTGGTTGTTACATACCTATGTGTCAAATGCATAAGGTAAAAAAATGCCCAGATTGCTAAGCTTTTAGAATTTTTTTAATTTATTATTTTAAGTAATTTTATTTAAAGTAATTTAGGTTTATCTTTTATAGATGTGTTTTCTATCATTTATTTTTTAATATTTTATTTCTAAAGAAAAAATGTAAAAAATATGTTGTGTTTTATTTTGAGTGTTTGAGAAGCCGCGCGTGCTTGACGTCATCAGGTATGGGTAGGAAATGAGTTTGTGTGCGTGCATAAATAATGACAAAAAGGCATAGCGTGGTCTCGTTCTACGCTCGATTAAAAATATTTCGGTCTATCGACAATTAACGTTTGTCTTCATCGTAATAAATCAAGAAAATACACTAAACTATTAAGATGCAATTGTTTGATCTTGTGTTTTCTTCTGACAGTCTATGTTTTGAAATTAATAGGCGTTTCATATTTCAACATACATTGATTATTAGAAGTGATTCGAAAACTTTTTATGTTGAGCATATTTTTAAAGATTCCTTTGTCGCTATATAATATAAAATTCTAAGATGTATTACTTTGATTACGGAAGTTACGATTTTTCTGCAGTTTTTGTAATTTAGATACTTTGCATGACGTATATGTAAATAATTTACTTGTATTTGAAGAATCAACGTCGAACTTCTCATATTGAAATTATTTGAAATTTTATTTGGATTTACGATACTATATTAGTGTATTTTATATATTATTGAATAAATTTTATATTCGTTAGGTGGGAGTCTATTTATTTATCTGTAAGTTTTATTATGGCCAAAACTTGGCGGCACTTTAGTAACACTGACGTGACGGCGGCACATTCTTTTGGTGGACTTTGGCGAATAAACAATGTTCGTTCACCGTTCACTTTCATATTCTTAATGCAATTACATATACTCTTAATAAAATACTATTGCAGCAGTTCAATCTATTTCTCATTGCCACTCGTCACCATCCGTCTGGCAAAATTACATAATATTCTATTCTTGCGTAAGGCTCCACACTCGCCATAGCTGGCCCTGCTAGTGAGACTATGAACATCTAGAAAAAGCTAATCTGTGATGATTGATTAAAATTATAATTATATAATAATCACTAATTTCGAATTTAATTTCTTAATACTAGGGTTTATGTCAAATTCAAATTATTTTATGTATTAGTCACTAATTTATACATTCTTACTGATATATCGTGCTGATTTATATATATTTATTTTTTTAATTAAATTAAGACTATCGTGACTTATCAGGTTATAGAAAAAATAATACAAGTAAAAAAAATAATACACAGTAAAAATAAAAGAAAAATAGCAAAATTAAATTATACGAACTGGACCAGAAAAAAATGAAATTGTTTAAAAATCGTATGACATGCTTATTCGGCAAAAGTGCGGTAATAAAATATTGCCTACTGACTGTGATTTCTGAACAGGGTATAGTACATAGTGAAGCATAAAGATATTTCAAATTTTGCACGGATATAAAAATTAATAATGCTGTATTGAAAAAAATTGTAGATATATTTTAAAAGTAAATAATGGCATTTTTGTTTTATTATGTTTTAGAATGTTTATAATTGAAATGGCGGCCGCGTTTAATAATACAATACTAAAGACATTCCTAAAATTTCTCCATAACCTTATTGGTCATCTCATGTGGAATTGTTATGATTTATTGTCTGTTCCTTTCTTTCAAATCAACATGATATCGAGGAAGATGTTTGAAAACGTATTTCTTTGAGTACAATATTTCGAAAGGAAAAAGTTATATGTCCCCATTTATATGGAAGTGAGCCTATCGTTGATTAGAACAGCTAACAACGAACACTTTAGGCTCTGCGGTTGTTATGACCTATCTCACCCAATCCAATTAAGCTAACCAATAATTTTGTTATGAAGCAATTTTCAATTTTTGATTTCATAACCTTAGTGTCATAGCATGAGTAAGACGGGACGCTTTACCGATTGTTGAATGGGTGCTCTAATTACTTTCTCATTTTCTGATGTTCTAACAACCATAGCTTAAAATTTAAAGTATAATATCAAGAAGAATAATTATCTTTAACTATTAATTTAACTATTTTATTATTTTTTAAATTAAAATTAATTACCAGATGATTTTATTTTCAGCGTACTTCTAGAGTTGTCTGAAGATTATAAATACATAGCAAAATCGTTTTCCAAACTATACGAAAGTGCGAAGCGTATACTCAATATTGCTTCGATAACGCAGAACGATTGTTTTCATAATACGCTTGAACAACGAAGCCCCGATGGTCACCGATCCAGTTCATGATGAGTATTGAAATCGGCAGTCTAATCCAGTGCTTCTCAAAGTGGGCGCTACTACTCTATGATTATGGGCTATGTTTCAAAAGATTTTAATTCCATTTCTTAGTAGTATTTATTAAAATGTGGGTTTATTCGTGCGGTCACAAATCTGCTAATTAAAGAAAGAAACCAACTGCAAACAGCTAATCGCGGCGATTTAAAAACATTTCTGACCAAAATAGATACGAACATCTAAAAGATAGCATCAGATTTATACTCTTCATTAGTTTTATTTTTAATAGTATTTATAATATTTAATGTTACTGTTATTCATTTTTATATATAATTTTATATTTTCTAGTTTCAAGTTGTCTTATTTACAACAATATTTTATAAATAATTTAAAAAAAAATGCTAATTCTAGAATTTTTATTTCTCGATTTTATTTTTTTATGTTTCACAACAGCTGCATTTTTAAAATCACTGCATAAGAAAAGGAAGGTTCGTGTCAGATTTTGAAAATATGCATGCTTTCTTGGAAGCTTTTATTATATGTCAGAAGTACATATTTGAATGGTAAAAAATTGTTTACGAATAAAAAAAGAATGACTTTTTAGTTTTACTTTTAAAAAAAGGTGATAGATAAATGGTAATTTTACTAAAAATTATAAATTCTAATAATAAATAATTCGTACTGCATTTATGCTTTCGGATTCGTGTTTTTAAAAGTTATTTGATGTATAGATTTTTTACTTTTACTAAAGCATAATGCTTTATTTGTTTGTCTTGCCTAGATTTTTTACATTTCTAGGTTTATATAGGTTTTTAATTTTAAATTTTCATTTAAAATTACATTGGCTAATAATTATTCTAAATCTAATATAATAGTTACAAAGGTGTAAAATAATATGTGCGTCAAAAATATCGAAAAAACGTTTTAATGCTGAATGGTCTCGTATAATCTGACCCCGAGATTTCCTATACGGGCATCCGGTTTGACACTTTGTTACGTTATAAGCTCCGATAGTAAACATGTAAAATATTCGTCTAAATATTTAATTTGATTATGTTTGGTAAGTATAAAAAGAATACTCGGGACCCGCCTAAAATATCCTAAGATGAGCCAGTACTACGTGTTTGTATTAAAAATATATTTTGCTTATTATATGTTGTAAATTAAATTTAAACAAAATAATAATATAGAAGTTACAAATATTAAAATTCCTTCGTGTATAAAAATAGTCTAAAAAAAATGTAATTGTTTTTTTTACATATAATCAAACTACATTTACAGTATATAACAATATTATGTATGTAAATGGGTAAATAAGAGGACGCTCTCGTTCTTTATATATCGCGTGTACTATTTTTAATTAAAAGTTTGGACATTCCTGGTATATTGCTATGATGTTGAAAGAAGTGATAAAGTATACATTCGTTTAAAATTCATATCATGTATAATTGTAAACGGACGTGCTCCTTTGTCTTATTTATTCGATATTTTCGATTGGCAACACTGATTTTTATCGTAATCCATCGGCACTCGTGTTTTGCGGTGCCGGCGGACGGGTGTCTGGGAGAGCGTACTCCTCTCGTCGACTGAGTCCGACGATCGATCTCGCTCGTTTTAGCAGCCGCCTCGCAACGCCGCCGACGGCCGTCACAGAAAATTTATCTAATAACCCGAGGTAATTTCCTGGTCACGTTTTACGCATATTTAGCCAGTGAGTGCGGAGAACGTGCTCGCGGAGTTTGGCCGTTTTGTGCGCTTCGTTCTCTACGACGATATTTCTGATCATTTTCTCCATTTTCGACTTCTAACGATGACAACGTCCGTCTGCGCGCGATGGTTGTGCAGGACATGTGCGTGCTATTTTTAAATTTTACGATTTAGTTCATGGCCGCTTTTTTAATTATTCAAATATTTACTTTGCAACATTTACTCGTCATAATCTCAAAATAATAGATGGCCATCTTTTCGATATGTATTTTTTTAATGTTAAAATAACCATAATGCCTCAATTGACGTGCATGTGTTACAATAATATTTGAATTTCAATAATAGTGTATCTAAAAGTCAATGTAAAACACGACCCCACTTAAAGTGGCCATAAACACATATAATACTTGTCTTTTAATTTTTTTTATCAGTAATAACCATAATGTCTTATAAAGCGTCCATATGTTACAATAATAATATACTTAGAATATAAATAAACAATATAAAACACAACACCACATGGAGTGACCACAAAAACTAATAAAATATTTTATTATTGTAACATCAGTCAAACACGTAAAAAATATAAGAACACCAATTACAGCAAACTGTACTGTTATCAAAATTAACTCTCTCGTATCTATATTTAGAGAGTTTACAACATATTTGTATCTCTGGCCTATTTGATATATTGCATACATATACTTTGCTTGTGATCACTATTCTAAAATTAAAAGCAAAAAAACTTAAATTATGAACAAATTTTCATAAACCCAACAGCATAAATGTATTATTTTTATTGTGTCAATATACAACTAATTAAATGTTCAGTTTCTTTAACAATTGATGGTAAGTAACTTTTAAATAAAATAATTAGTAACCGTAACATTAATATATGATCGGTTAATAATTTTATAGGACAGCAACTTGTAACATGTATAATAACCCGTCTTACCGACAATATTGAAATATTACACACAAACTTAAACTTACTCGTATAAAAATATTTTATAATAGACTTTTAGGGAGCCTTTTTGTAGCAACGTATTTCTTTGTACTGTTAAAATCAGGACTGTGGAGTTGGAGTCGGTGGAATCGGAGCATTGTAAGCGGTGTCCGAGTCGTAAAATATCGACCGACTCCGATTCCTTTTTAACGCTTTCCGCCCCCGATCAATAATTTTTTAATTGTTCGTTGTACGCCATGCGTTTTAAGTCAGTAAACAAAAGTATTAGAACCAATTCTTGTTTTATGATCTATTTACCATTGAATTCTTTGTTGTTTTTTACATTAAAATAAATAAATAAAATAATTACAAATAAATTTAATATTTTAAGATTATCTTATCGAAATTTTTATATTCGGAGTCGGACCTTGAAGTCGGAAGTCTAAAGTCTGTGTCGGGGTCGGGAAAAATTTCCATACGACTCCACAACCCTGGTTAAAATACAAACATTCGTTTAAAATATGACTAGCTATTTAAAAATTTATATAACATTTAATCTATAAATAACAAGCCATTTAAAATAATTACCGATTGTTGAATAAAAATACTGACCCGTTAAGTTTTTGGTATAAAAATTTAATTTATTGATCATTTATCAAAACTACAGACCTAAAAATATACATGCTTTTTAAAATTGAACCAAAAGATTTTTCATTTATGAAATCTGATCCATATATGAACATTAAAATATATAAATATGTTGAGCTATATTCCGAGAGTAAAATCAGAAAATATTCATAAAACGTTTTATTTAACTTTTATTACTCAATAATAATTCATAGATTTTTCAGCAGTCACTGGATGTCGATGCATCTGGTGAGCTTAAAATCGATTTTCTTGATTACGTCATATAATTCTCATGGCTACTTCCTTTCTCGGCTCCCAATGAGTGCAGGGATTCGGTATCCTAAACTTTCATTAAGTTTCATAAAGACACTATTCCAATGTTAATAAATGTATATGAACATTTTTTAACGAGTTCATCAGTGACAATGGACGACCTTACACTCATTTCTTCATCATGAATGTCACTTCTTTATTATATATTATATATAAATTGGCAACTTGAACGAGTTGGCAATGAATTTCAGCGACAGTTGCTCTTTTGCACAGAAGAAATGGATTACTGAAGAGCTAATATCATATACCCTCTTTCTTGAATTTGTAAATAATTCAGATTTTTACTTTTAGCTGATTTTTAATTGCTTCACAGGGTTTAGAAGACCTTGGTATTTGTCCAGATTTTTGATAATCCAGCCAAAACCAGTTATAATAAAATTGATTATTAATCTCAGACTTTTCATTTTATGATATGATAAACTTTTGATTCGTAATGAGGCTTTATTTACTCCGCTGCGTCACGCATACCCTAACAGAAATGGCAGTACTGCAATAAAAAATAATCGCCTTAATTTCTACTAGCCTTGTTGCTACTTTTATAATATCCCTACTATCTTTAAGCAACAAATTAAATCTCGGTCAGAATTTTATGAACAGCCTCGTCATAATTATATTATTCATCAAATGGTTAAAATAAAAATAGCATAAGGTCAGAATAAAAAATATAGGACAATCATGTGAATTAATTAAAAAAATATTATAACATTTATAAATATAAATGGGCAATAAATTATTCATTTTAGAAATATCTTGAAAATATCTCACTCACACCAAAACTGTTGGACAGGTTAGACGTGAGCGAGCGTTGGTCAGAATTAAATACCCCATGAATAACTTTCAACGAATTTATTTAATTGTATGTAAGACACGAAAGTATTCAGAGTGACGAACGAAGCGGGAATAACGACAAAGCAGCGGCTAAAATACTTACAAACAAGTTAGCCCTAAAATACCTTGATAATTACTATGTATTATTATGTTGACTATATGTCTACATAAAACTGACCTTGAGGTTATAATATATATCATATAATATAAATACTGATCCAATTTAAATTCTAACCATTTAATATAAATTTCAATCAATTAATATAAATACAGACCATCTAATAAATATTCTAACCGATGTATTTTGACCTTTCTGACCCGAAAAATACGAGCCATGTCTGTATTATCAACCATAACTATTATTTTTGCAGAAATTTTTATTTACAAATATATTTAAAAACCAATATATTTTCTACAAAATTTTATTATAGTATTTTCGACAATGGTGCATCACGGCCCTCGTCCTCTCATCCTCGCCGGACCCTCAGGCTCCGGCAAAAGCACCCTACTCAAACGCCTCCTAGAAGAGTTCCCCGAGATGTTCGGCTTCTGCGTCTCGCACACCACAAGGAAACCGAGGGAAGGCGAGAAAGATGGAATCCACTACCACTTTACAAATAGGGAATCTATGAAGAAGGAGGTGGAGCGCGGCGATTTCATCGAAACGGCTGTGTTCAGCGGCAACATGTATGGCACGAGGTAATCGATAGTTGCGTGATAAGATCTAGTGTTATTAATGGAGTCATTAAAAACTCGATTAAGGTCTTATGTGTTTGACACGAGAACGTGCTGCAGAACAATTATATGGACAAACGTGTCTTTGTTTTCTATCCCTTTGTTGCATGTTTTCTCAACCGAAAGTACAAACTCAATTATAAGAGGTGTCGTGTTTCATACTGGTCATTCTATTCTATTTGATTCTAATTTTAACATTATTGATTAGTGTAAGTAACTATCGTTAACTAAGAAAAAACACGCATGTCTATTATGATTAACATTTTTTTGACAAAATTCTTAAAGCCTATTTTAATAAATGATTGCTTAATCAATATTTTCAAAATAAATTCTGTTTTAATAAAATCTTATAAATATGAAATTTTCACGGGACATTCTGCTGCAAATTTCTAGCTAACACAACTTTACTTATTGATAAGATAATGGACAAAGAAAAATGAACCAAACTTAATAGTTAGTGCTGTTGAATAATTTGGATCTATCAAAACTGCAATAGTATGTTGGTTGTTTAGGCATGTATCACATTTATAAGCAGGAATGTATTTTATCTTCACCAGCTTTAATCGCCTTTGCCATTATAATAAATAAGACAAAAGGGCAGTCGCTCAATGTGACTTACAAGATAAAATGTTTTTGTCATGGTAAGTTTGATGTTGCAATGTCACAGACGAAGCATCCAAAATATCAATATTTGCTGGCAGATAAGAATAATTCAACATTTATTTTTTAACGTGATACACTATGTTCACATTATTCAATTCGGATTTGAAGCTTCAATCTACCTATACTAAACATAAAGAGTAATCCGTTTAAGCCAATCCTTCGTTTTAATTGTAAAGGTATTTGTTTACATTTTTTAGTCAAAATCATACCACTAGTACAAATAAAATGCAACCATTCAAGAATCAGTATGGTATGTTTGGGCATAATGAGATTTTGCATGCCTTGTAAATGGTTTTGATGTTCAAATATTAGATAACACGACAAAGAATACGTTGGCAATCATGAGTCATTTTCATGTTTTTGGACTTAGTCTCTTCATATTGATTAACAGTTTGCTTCTAATTATAACATCACGATCTTGATTCTAGTGCATTCACCTATCATTAACTCGCATTTCTCGTATATTGGCATCGAGTTGCAATTGAATCGCACATTCTAAAACAATCACAGTAATTAAGATTTAATATCCATATTCAATTACAATAATTTCGCCTATAATGCGGAAATATTAACAAAGCAACGAGTATGCACCATATTAGAACATTGGACTCTTGCCAACTTTCAAAGTCACAAAAGAAATTAATTTCTGTGAGTAATAATGTAATGTATAGTTTTAAATAAAACACTTTCTATGGCTTTATTTACATGTGTAAATGTATTATGCTGTTGATTTAGCAGCGGCATATGTCTTCACTGACTGACCTGTTTACAGTCTATTTTTAAGACAGCTAAATCTCTCACAAGCTGTTTATGCACACAAACTGCGCAAAATGTGTTTTTATGCGTTTATATTATTAAACGTAAATATGTCTAAATATAAATCTTGATTTGCAATTATAATTGCATGAAGATGGTGAGCTGGTTTGGTAATTGAAAACTTTCAAATTCTGGTTTCGATAAATATTGGGTATTCAATTACAACATGTTGCGACACACTTAAGTTTGCAACATAAGCTATTTTGAAATTAATATTTCAACATTTTTAATTAATTATTTTTCACGGACACCTTTAAACCGTGGTTAAGTACTACTTTTGGAAATTTCTTATAAACTATCGTCGATATAGAGCTCTACAATGATTGACTAATTAGCCCTCCGTTATCCAATTTATTCCTAGCTTTCTTCAACAACACACACATTGAGTCTTTGTTTTGGGTAATTGTTAATTGTTAATTTTTTCCAAAATTCGTTGATGTATGGAAATTAAAACATCTAAAAAAGTACTCGCTTCTCTACGACAATGCACCGACTCACACCGCAGCACGCACATTGATTTTTTTATTTCTATATTTGTCATTAATTATATCGGTCCGCTTTGCTATCTAATGTATTTTGAGCATTCTATTCTGATACTACAGCTCAATAGCATGATCTTTTTTATCCCTTTCAATGATTCATGTTTTTATAATAATTATTTGTAGTTAGTCAACATTCATATGATTTAGTTAATCAAAGAAATTATTTTTATAAAAACATGTTAAAACATCTCAAGCCGAAATTCTAAACTTTTTTGATGACATAATCGATAGGTGAAGTAATTTGTGGTATGGAATATTTTTATCGTAAGCGATACATTCCGAGTATAATTTCAATTCACACCTATTATAAATTTTGTCGTTTATATTATCAGCATTTTTCATCCCATGCTGAAAGAATCTTAGTAGACTAGTACTTAAAGATAGCAAGAGCCAAAAGATAAGAATAAAATCAATATTAGTAGTAGTTTTTAAAGTCAATTGATGAGAAATCTTTATAGCATAATTCAAGTGCGATGAAACAATCTATAAGATCTCTATCTAAGAATACAGAAGACCCAATATGTTTGACATATATCACTGATTATAGATTGTATATGAATGAAATAATCTAGATTTATGATCTTAGATTTGATATAAACATTCACTTTAAATCCGGTTCACATTTAACATTGTGTATATATTTTTTATGGTTCTGGTTTACAGATTAACAAACATATATTGAAATTATTGTATTTTAGGCACATTAGTTATTTTTTTTATATTTTCATTAACACTTGGATGTCGACAAAAAAATCAAGTATTCAATTACAATTCAATGTGTTCCAAGATGGAACTACCTTATTCCAATAAAAATCTTTTTGTCTTCTTTATTTACCAATCATTTCACTTTCATAAAATATTAACATATAATATAAAAAGCGGTTATAATTGGTATTATTTGTGATTAGATAAAATGAAGCATGAAAGTAAAAATAATAATAGTTATTCATGAAAATGAACTATTTATATCAACTTTTCTTTTATATACTTTAATGGAATGTTGGCTATATTAATATCTATCGTTTTCTTATCGATATTGTACTACATAATTCTGTAATCAGTGGTACACGTAAAGTGGAAACCACATGTACAATGTGATAAAAATAGATATACAACCTTAAAAATCTAGCATCAAAAAATTATCACATTGTATATATTGGTATGGATAATAACTTGTTCTATTTATATTCATATCATGCTAAACATGTTTATATTAGTAAAAGGCTTTGATAAAATTATTTTAGCATACAATTATGTATCAGAAATTAGCAAAATAAACAATATTTTATTTCAAAGTTATATGGGTATTGATCGAATAGTTATATTTGATTAATAATTTTGTGACGCGGTTAAGATTTTATCTATTTAATTACTTCACTGCCTATCACGATATTGCTTTTGTATATGAAAGCCAAAGGTGACACGCTGATAACGAAATATAATGTATAACATTCATATTAATGCATCACGATTATTATAGTCTTTTGAAGTAATAAAATGAAATACAAAACATTAATTATAAGATTGGGATTCAATAGCAATGGTTGGTGAAGACTTATCTTTTAGTAACTATGATGTTCAGTAGATTTTTGCACAGTACATCGGGATTGCAATTCCGGACAAATATATTAATACCGGTATTTTAATTATATTGATTTTTAAAATACCGGTATCTACAATAATATGAAATACCGGTATTAATATATTTGGTATAACAAAAAATAAATACAAAAAAATTTGTTTACGCCGTAAACAAAAAAATATCTAGGGTGCCTTTTTTTTAGCTCCCACCAGTAAAAGAGAATTTACCCCAGAAATGTTCGCAATATAAAAAATGGATCAATTTTGAATTTAATGTAAATACCGGTATTTTGTCGGAATCTAGGTTTCGGTAATACCGGTATTAGAATCCCCAGTAAACAATTAACTGATGCTTAAAGCTTTTATTCCAGTTTGCCTATTGATAAATTTATGAATCTGATAAATTTCTTTGATTGCAGCAAAAGGGCAGTTGACAAGGTGCGACTTGACGGAAAGGTGTGCGTTTTGGATATTGAAATCGAAGGAGTGAAGCAAGTGAAGAAGACGGATCTGGACCCCATTCTCGTGTTTGTAAAACCGCCGACGATGAACGAACTGGAGCGCAGGTTACGTGACCGCAAAACCGAGACTGAGGATTCCCTTCAGAAACGATTAGACACTGCCCGACGGGAAATGGCATATGGTATTTTTTTTATACTCGTGTATGTACAAAGTGACGCTATGAGAAGAGACTCGACTTTCACATTCGTTTTAAGGTGAAGGTTCCGGAAATTTCCATGTTGTCATTGAGAACGATAACGTTGACAAGGCTTACGCTGAACTGCGCCAGCATATCTTCCAGCAGTTGGGCCAAGAGAAAAAGGGTGAGAAACTCATCAATTATTATTACAATAAAAATAGAGTATCACTTTCATGTCATAGAATGCTTAAAAAATTTTTTTTCTATAATATAATTTTTTATTAGTGACCGAATATATATCACGTGCTGCTTTCTTTTTACATGCAATGATTCTTATTTATATATTATTTCGTTGGTATTATTAGTTCAAAATTTGGATCGCAACTCGTCATTACAAATCCAGCCACATAAACCGTGTCAGCGAATCGTGGACTGTACATCGCTGCTTCAAAGCGTATACGATATGTACACTTTGAAAGATTAGAGACATATTATTCTTTAAAATATTCGTTGCAAATGGTTTGTCACCGTTTTTATTTTAACATTGTGCTTTTTATTTTTGTACCGTCCTGTATATCCCTGTGTCGTTTTCGCTTTTGTCCGATGACTGTAAACCGCTTTTGTCCGATGATTGTAAACCCGATTTATCATGAGCATGCAGGGAAGTAACTTCTGTTCTGTATTTTCTTTTCAAATCCTGCCAATGAATTAATAAATTAGTTACCGTTGGTCAATACTTAAAACAAAAACTTCCATGTTCCGTGACAGAAGTTGTAAAACATTATGAGTGTCGTTGGTTTTAAACTGTTTAAGACAGTAATAAAAACATACATAACGATAAAGGCTATAAGTATGGTTGCAATAGTTTTTGAGGGTCAATAACATTTTTATGACTTTTTCCTGATAGCAGTGCAGTATATTGAGTGGTTCTTTGTCAATAAAGAATGTTTTACACACGAAATATATTTATTTATTTTATCAACGAATGCAATCACAATACTGTCAATATGACTTATATTTTAAAAAATACATTATTTATTAATTAGTTTATATGTTTTATAGATACATATGTATCAGGTTGTTCCCTAAGCTGCGTGTTTTAGGTGGAGGTTAAATGAGTTAAAAATTAATTGGGGGTTGATTGGCTTCCAACCACTACCTTTTACATCGCGTGTTAAACTAAAAGATCCACATCTCGTCTTCAGTAATAATTCGTCTTAAAAATAAATCTTTGTGTTCTAGAATCAATTGAGAATTTTCTCAAGCAATTTATGAGATACTCATATTCTGTAAATTAAAACTATTCCAAACTTTTTAAATAGCCTTTGTGCTAGCTTCTGTATCGTTAATCTCAAACCTACTTTTATGGCAGCCCTAATATTCTCACTAACAACCACATTTATTTGAAACGATTTGACACTTGTTAAATTTAATGGCAGAAATGCTCATTACATTACAGTTGTTTTTAACTGCTATTATTGCATTATTACCGAGTTGAAACTCATAAAACATAATATATTGTAGTTTAACTGAGACTATTTTATCTCCACTGCCATTGTGGTTCAAAGTATCGAAACAAAAAATATCGCGTTACTAAATAGCATCATTGATACGATTACTATTAACAACTACAGAAAAAAAAGTAAAATTATCGTTGATTTATAAAAAATTATACATTTTTGCAAATGTAAGAAAGAAAAACGCAAAACTAAGGGGACAACCTGACAATAATAGAATGTTTTTATGTAATATACAATTTGAAGAACTTTTAGGGACAGTTGAGGTGAATAAAATTTGTTGATAAATGTTCTACATCAATGATTTTTCATTCACTAAATAGTTTCTATACAGGAAAAATAGAAGGGAAAAGCTAAGAATTGTGATTTTAAATTATTTCAGAATATTATGTGGTTTTGCCAATTCAGTCTTTTATATTAACAACATTTTATTGATCCAATTGATATTATATATAAATCTAACAACTATAAAATAGTAGTTATCTCTTTACTCTCCGTCCTGCGCGGTTATGACATTTCCTTGACGGCGACTGTCCATCTGTGGCTTGAATTGGTTATATGGCAGAGGGAAGGAGGTTCTCGGAATCAAAATTTAGTAGCTTTCGGTTACGTGCCAAGTCACCCTTTGCTAGGAAGCAGTTTTTTTTATATTTGACATAACAAGTGGTCGCCACAATTATAGCTATATAATAAAAATATTGATTTTTTGTTAAATTATTATCATATATTTTTTGTTAATGTGTAGTTTTTATGTTAAAGTCGTTTTTACAGTTGTACTAAAAACTTAAATATTTTCAAAACATTGTACCACTTAATAATATTTAATAATTATTTAAATTATTTAATAATTATATGTGAAATTGAGCGCTGATATTAAATTTATTTTTTTATAACATAGATTTTATGTTATCAATAATTTTAATAAATGACAAAATGTATAGTTACGTACACTAATAGTTTAATTGATATAATCGGCTATAACAAAAAATTACACATGCTAACAAAAACGTAATAACTGAAATTTTGTAAAAAAATATTAATGAAAAATGTTATATAAGTGGTGAATTAGAAAATTAAAAAATCTTAAATACGAAACTAAGAGAAAAAATCTTGATATACAATGTTATTTAGGAAATATTGGGATTTAATATTATTACTTATTTACTATATTATTTGATTTTCAGATCAAATACAAAATTAAAAATTAAAGGGAAGCTATTATGATTATTTACAATATCTAAATGATTGATAAAGATTAAAGATCGAATGATAAAAATGTATATTAAAAATAGTGGAAATTACAGAACAGAAGTTTTCAGATTTTAATGCTTTTTTCGGATATTACATTTACATATATGGGTGTGCATGTGTTACAATTATCATTTAAAAATCTAAGAAATCATTTTATTTGACAGTTTTTTGATAATTTTCTGTTAAATGTTTATTTTACATTTCAAGCCATTTATGTATTTCATTTATTTGTACATATGTATGTATTATATATTGAATAGTTTTTTAACATTTGTGTTTAATCAAATGTTTTCTCAAGTGAAACGTAACTATACTAATACATGTAGTTTAATTATTAACATTTGTCAACGACTTAATCAAACTGTAACCGCTTTTGTATCTGTTTTATTATTTGTTGCTGTCGTCTAACAGGAAAGTGTTGTTTGTTCCCCAGATGAGCTGGCGACGGATTAGATCCCGATTGTCGTTCAACGATCATCCATTGTTATAAGAATGGTGAATTAACATTATGCATGCGTTTTATCTGTTTACCTATCACTTTAGCGTCAACGTAGTTAGTAAACTCATTGACACCTTATGTTTTTTTATCTTGGAAGTTGTCAAACTTGAAAGTGTGCCGATTAACACAATAAAGTCAACATTGGGAGCTCTCCGGATGAGTCGTTTTTCCACTTATATATTTGATTATTTTATCTCGAAATGCAATGTTAACTTTTATCAATGCAATAGAGGTCACGGTGAGAGTTTATCACTTGATGTTTAATAGGTGATTGGCATTGCACTTCTATAATTGAATAGATCCAGGCGTCAAAAATATTGTGAGGATATCACTGATTTGGCACTTGGTTCATTATTTTACTTAAATAAAATGCAATAGTAGTTGTTTAAGTCTATGTTTGAAATTAATAAATGGTTGAATATTTGATTAACAAAAATTTTATAGTGTGCTTTTGCATGTTGTTACTGTTTTTTTATATTTATTTTTATATGCATTGGGAACTATTGAATATTTTTTTATTCACACTAATAAGTGTTTCATACTAACGCATATATTTGTGTCATTTTAGTCTAAGAAAATTGTGTAGTGTGTGTTGCTGTGTAGATATGTGTGTTTTTAGTAGATCGTCAGAAATATTATATTCTGAGATATTGTAGCGTTTCCCAAATAAGCTCTCCACAAAAATCAAAAAATAAATTAACATGGAACATAGACCCACATGAAGCAATTGATGTTATTTTTTTATATTTACTAAATTAAATGTGGAAACGCTTCTATATTGATTTAAAAATGAGGTTTTGAGTTAACGAATGAAAGCAACAGAACCGTGCCAAATAGTTATTTTAATTAAAATTTTATCGCAGTTTTTGCAATAGTAACTAAATATTTTTATAATCATATACATGTGTATAGTTTTAAACAGATACGAACCGTAATATATATATTATTTATAAATACGTAGACTAATCACGTTTTGCTTGTCCAGAACTAATTAGATATAACCGATTTACTATTATCGTGATTGTAAAACGACAACTGCTTTCTATCTATATTGCATATTGTTTTTGTTGCTTATTATTTTCAGTGTGTATCTTGGTAAATGGTATTTTCCTCAATTCGGGAAGCGAAATGACTTTGAAATATATTTTGAGGTCGTTCCGTTTCTCAGATTGCTTTAACTATTAACGATTTATTGTTTTCCTAATTGCTCATATTTTATTATTTATGGTTTTATTTAAATATTTTTCAGTTTTTATGTTTTATTTATTTTTGTTTTTAGTTTACGGCGGCCCTGTTCTACTATCACCGACGTCCCTAGGTTCTCTAGTTGTACCTGTAAAATGAGATCATTGCTTAAGTCGTTCCGCATATATTTAGATCAATCTGGGAAGCGAATCGAAGCTCATTACATCTCCTAGATTGCTTTTAGTATGACTCTGACAAACTTTTAACGCATACTTAACTTGGTAAATTTAAATAATTATTCAAAATTACTAACAGGAATAAAAATTGATTGAAAGTAAAATTTCATAAAACTTACGATTTTTACTTAACTATATTATTACTTAAATAATGGGTGAAGGGTATAGTACTCCCAAAAATTTCATACTGAGTGTGCGGATTACGAATAATTTTAAGTTGCTTTAATTTGATGTAACATAATTGTGTCGAATACTTTTTTATTATTGTACAAATGTCTGTACTAGTACCTAAATTGCCAATTGTCTTTATAATAATTTTACTCTTTTAAATTAATAACAAGATCCTGATTCACAATTTATTTTAAAGAGTTATTAAGAAATGTAAAACTTAATAGTGAGGTGGGAAAAAAAAAACATTAACATTTTACTTCCAAGAATCTTGAAAATAGTTCCAGTTATGATGTGATTTAAATATTTTAATATAAATACTTATCCTATTTTTTTAAACATACCATTTGTGTTTTTCGTATTAGTATTTATGACGCGAATCATGCGAGCGTATTGTTGTAATTTTAATTTTACAATTAAATATGATTATTATTCCTTAAATAATTGACCGTGATTTACAAAGTCCACACGTCTATAAAAATAAAATATTTTTACAGATACATGACAATTTATTTTATATATAATGATTGATGTATCCAAAAATTTTGGAACTGAATATATAATTTACTCATATATTTAAAAATTGGATCTGTGGCAGTATTATTAAAAAAATATCTGTCCTTTTTATTTTTAATGTTTCTAAATTAGGCAGTACATCGTCGTCGTATTATTTTTCTTAGCGATATTTTGACGTATGTTATGCGTTAAAAATAGAAACCAATCAGATGTCAATAATACATAAGCGATATGATCTTAGATACTTCAAATTGTTATTTATATTATGTTTTTTAAGAATAAGTATGATTTAGATCGTCGCATTTAGATGCATGCACGCTGTAAACTTAGACAAAGACGTCTTGCACTAATAATTAGTTATTCAAACGAAAAGCTCGTTTCCGAGACGTCTTTTTAAATGCACCCTAACGTTTAGTGTATTCGCATATACTCTATTTTATTACACTTCTAAGGATTGTTCAATGTTAGCATTTATGAATGTAAATTATTTTATAAAATTCTGTAACTCGAATTTAATATTTTTTATTATTTTTAATGTACTTGTGTGTAATACTTGTGTACTTAGTTTTTATTTATCTTTTTTAAAATTAAAATCATTTGTTAGATATTTATATATATATATATTTGAATCACCAAACTTAACGATGTATGTATATATGAAGATTGATTTGTGCAGAATATTTATGAAACTTGGTGTTAATTATATCTACAATTATTACAATCAATTATTTAAATAAAATTGTGAAAGTAGGTATTTTATCGTTTTATTTTAATCATAATTATACAATAATTCTAATGCATATATAAAATAGGAGTCAAATGAAAACCTTAAAAATACCACTACTGTTTTATAAATTGGCAGTAAAAATCAGGCACGCAACATAAAGTGAAGTCATATTAGAATTTAAATAATACAGTATTGATGTCCTTAGAAAGAGTTACTGGTAATCAAAATACATACCTTCATATCAAAACCGAAGAAATACCATATATTGAAAGATTATACTGATTATTAAGGTTTTCATTTGACTTTCCTTCGAATATTGGAAGCCAATGATAATAATCCTTGAAAAATCAAATATACTAATTTAGTTTGTCGTTTTGATGATTTTAAGCAAATTCAAAATTTTCGAATCAATTGTAGAACTGTATTTTAAACATTTTACAATTAACAAATAAACATGTTTATTCAAAAAACTTTTTTTGAAATGTAATGTATACTTATAAGTCGAATAATTAAAATTGTTAATAAAATAGGAGTTATAAATATTTAAAAAATCACAATATGACGCTAACGTCTTGATCCCATCTGGCCTGTCTCGGTTTAGGAGGAGTGTTCTCGTTCACTTCCATCGTGACCTTCCTGATTTTCTTCGTCGAAGATTTCACACCTTTGCGCGGAGTATGAGCATTATGCATAGCCAAGAATCTCGGCGTACACTTCACCTTCACCGGAATCTTCGATTTTCCTTGCTTAGCAGAGTTCTTCTCTGACTTGATCTCGCCCGACTTAGGATTCTGCTCAATATTCATCATACAAGCCAACGGCGTTCTAACTCTCTCGTTACTTTGAACGTTAGGGACCTTGACTGTCGGTGGCGCTACAGTTTTCTCCGTTTCTACATCTTCATAAATCAGCAGTGACTCAGTATTAGACCTGATTTTGTTGTCCCGTTTCCGCTGAAGAGACATTGCGTTGAATATATCTTTTATCTCCGTTTTAGTTTCGGGGGTTTGTACTTTATCTTGGACTTGTTCAACATTCGGTATCAAAATCGGCGTTCTGTCGATCCCGATTGAGGGCGATCGAGGATCGTCTTCAGATTTATCTTTAACGCTTTGAATCAATTTATTTTTCGGCCGTCTTCGCACCGTATCCAAATCTGTTTCTAAATAATCCAAGTTCGTTTCCAGTAGTCCTAAGACGGGAACTTTATCCAAATTTAGATTTATCATCGGTTCTTCAACGCATATAGATAACGTCTCGCCTTCGTTCTGTGCGATCGATAAATTCTTGAGTTCTGTTTCTAAATTCTTCGGACACAACGTAGGAACTTTCGATTCTTCTATGTCGATCTCTGAAGCGTTGCTACAATCTAAACTGACATTGATCTTATTGTAAGTAGCCATTAATTCTGGGTTTTTGATCAATACTGCTAACGGAGTCCTTTGGAAGTCGACAGTAGGCGATCGAGGATCTATTTCATTCAATATTGATCTAATATCTGGATTCATGGGTATGTTTTTGTTGAACTTTTCGAAGCATTCTTTAGTAAGGTCCACGTTTTTAGTGATCTTGTGGCTTTGAACGCCATCCTGTGTCTGAAATAAATAATTGTAGTAAGTAAATCTGGATTAATACGACTAATGCCGTAACTAGCTTTTTGAAAAATTATTAAACAAATTTCACAGGAAGTAGAAGAAATGGGAAGTGAGAAATACATAGACATCGACATTGATATTCAAATTGCCATCTGAATATTACAAACTTTATATTTGGAACCTTGATTTTCACATTTCAGCTCATATATATTTCAGGGACAGGCTGTGAAATACTTTCCCTCTCGATCGCTCGCGTGTTAAGCGACGAGAGTGAATGAGAGATAAGGGCATGTGGACCGCATGCTCTTAACTCTCACTCACTGATATATTTAAATCTTTGCTATGTACGATAGCAACATTTTATAGGTCCAGAATGTAATGATTCATTGGTTTGTCTTGGAAATATTGAAAGACGATTAGAATAATTTGAAAGAATGAAAAAAATATATAAGCAAGTGCTGCAGCAGTTTTTTGTAAGTTCTAAATTACGGTGACCAGATTTTAAAAATATCAATAGAGAAAACTAAAAATAAAAAGGTCATCATGGAAATTTTTGTAAGGGGAGGTGCAAAAAATATTAAAAAGGGTATCCCGAAAATTTTTGTTAAAGAACAAAATTTTTGAGGACGTCTGGTGACCTTATCTGAGCACACTGTTATATTCGAAATTGTTGAGAAAGTGAGAACCTTTAATTATATCAAGTCAAATCAGAAAAGTTTTTAGAAAGCAAATGACAGTTGGAAAATTAAAAAGTTATAATTAATGGCATTGTAGATTCAGCGCAATATACAAAAAGATATTTGAATAAAAATATGGGCTCTAAAGCTAAAACTTTTTTTTATAAATATACTTTACATTTTTTGTCAGTATCTTTTTAGGGTCCCCTTTGCGGCACTCTGTGTCTATCTACATATTTAAGGTGATCAGATTTTGAAAATATCAAAGGACACTAAAAATAAAAAGGCCATCACGGAATATTTTTTCAAGGAGGATAAATTGCTGCGGGAGCTAAAAAAGGTCATCACGGAAATTTTTGTTCGAGGATAGATTAGTGCAAGAGCTAAAAAAAGAGTTCCATTTAGGAAATTTTCGTTTAAAAAGCGCTACATTTTTGAAGACAATCCTCCTCAAAAGAAGATGTCTGGTCCTCTTAACATATTGTATCGGAATAGTTACCGACACTTTGTAACTACATTTATAATATGATTAAAGTAAGTTAAGCTAGTTAAAGCAATAAAGATGGTTTATTCAAACCTGTAATGGCGTCCGGCTGATGTCGGGAGTTGGAGAACGAGGGTCGCTTCCCAAAACAATCTCGCCGACGCTAATTTCACCAGGATTCTTCTCCGGTTCCTCAGAATTATATCTACTGTTGTTAGCGCCCATTTTTATCGACTTTAAAGCGTGTATTGGAGTCTTTATACAATTAAATTTATGGCCAAACTGTCGAACAACGTTACATTGCAGAATCCAGGATGGTATAAGTCAGATGAAGAAGTTCAATGGAGATTTTAACTTCGCGGTGTAACAGATTCACCCAGACGAAGCGTCAGTTGGATTATCAACAACTGGTTTCAAAACGGCCGTTGAGCGACATATGATCGCTTATATTCGTTGGCTTTAACAACTTTTGTTTTGACCATGAACGATTTAAATTATAACTATTAAATGAAATATTTCTAAATTTCAGTGATGGGTCAATAATTTTATTTTATTTTTGAGCGATATTAAAAAAAAATACGCTCTAAATACAATACAATAATTAGGTAGATTTATGTGTGTAAGCACATTATAGGTTTATTTTGAAGCTAACTTATTTATATTTAGTTATTATATATAATTTTTTTGAAAGGTTTCAACTTTTAAAATTTATAATAACCACTTGTTTGATTCATCATCTTGTTTCTTAAAAGCGATATTCTTAAAATTGAATCAAAAGTAAAAATGTTTTATAACATATTTATCAACTAAAAGAAATACTCATACATAATTTTACACACAGTTGCTAAAAATACTATTTTAATTTTATTCTAAAATCAATTCTTAAGCTTATGGGGGCCAAAATAGATTTTTTATGGCCAAAACTGGTCGGCGTTGAAGTGGCGTTGGCGTGACGGTCTTTCTCTCTCCACTGGCAGCCCTCCTGGCGTGCGGACGCATCTTCTCGTGTTCGCCTCTATTTACAATGTAAACAACTGTAACCGTCAATAAATATACTACTGCAGCGGCTCAATCTGTGTCTCATTGCCACCCGCCATCATCACAACCCCTAAAAGCTCTTTAACTGCTACATAGCGCATACATATGACGCGTTTACTTCGCGATATTAGCTTTACACGTTTGATATCTATTTCATAAATTACCTAAAGTTTGATCAGAAGCATTTAAAAATGGTACGAAAAAAGACAATGTACGACTAGTCAAATTTACATTGCAATTCCAATTTCAACAATCATATTAGCTTAAATATTGTGAGTGGTCTCCATCGACACGCGCAGACAAATGCCAAGATTAGCTTAACGACACTAGAGTACGTTGAAAAGAGCGCAACCGGAGCAGACCATCATTTGACACGCTGAATTGTCACTCGTTAAACCCCTGTAACTACTAAGAAAAAATATTATTTGAGCAGAAAGGATTGCACTTGATAATTGCGCAATTTAATAGAGCACCACAGTTAAACACTAATTATTATCATTCTGTTGTAAAAAATAATGCAAAACACTACGGCATCCAGCGACGAAATAAACCACTGTGGCGACAGGTAACAATAAGGTTACAATTCCCGTACGATATATAAATAGACGGGACAGTCGCACGATTACATTACGAGACTCAACTACTGGCTCCGCTCACGCCCTCGCCGCTTTCGCCGACTACCTGCCGCAGCCCCGACCATGTGACGCCATCGTCAGCCACCGTCGCCGCTGACAGTCGCCGCCGCCGACCACGCGGCCCAGGAAGCACCCGGCGCCGTCACGCACCCGTAGGGCTACGCCACTGCGACACCGAGCTCCATCACGACAACCCCCAAACTGGTGATAACCCGACGTGAGCACGAGCTCCAGCACCAGACGACCCGACCCCCACACCACCATTGTCATTCACCATCCCTTCATTATCGACCCTCGGAATGTGTCCACTTTGCAAATTGCACTTATTTCGTTGGTCGAATAACAAGCATCACAATTAATCAACTGATCACCGTGCCTTTGTGATTCGCCGGAGACATCAAGAACCTACCATATAAAATACCTGACACTTAATCACAACACCAGATCGGGAAGAAAGAAAGAGAGATAGAGACGATTGTCAGAATTTCATATATTTTATTTCATTTATTTAAAAAATGTTCCGGCCCCTGGTTATTTTTATTGGTTGGTCCTCCCCGCATGAGCACACGACATACACTCCCTAGACTGCTTACTGGCAAGACGAGAATATCTCAGATTCCTCAGACACGGTCCTGCGACACGAGACAAGACCTAAGTGAACCATTCCAAGGACGTCGCTTCTCCACCAGCGCTCGGACTACAAATATTTTTCATCTCGGCAATATTTCATTTTTACTAAACATTTTACGAATTAATTGAATAAATTGCTACCAGCTTTCCGGCGCTTATTTTGTTTGCAAAGTCACACCCCTTCAGCACCAAAACTCAAAAATATAATCTTAAAAAACACAAAATAAGACAGAAGCTTATGAACTCAAATCACAACTGTTGTTACATGAAATGTGTAATTTTTATCATATAATAAAACTGTAGCGCATGTAAGTTCTGATGGCTATTTAATAAAACAACATTTTTTTGGAGAGCTGGCGGGGACGCTGCGTGCTAATCCTTTGCCACGGCGAGAGAGAGAGAGAGAGAGAGAGAGAGAGAGAGAGAGAGAGAGAGAGAGAGAGAGAGAGAGAGAGAGAGAGAGAGAGAGAGAGAGAGAGAGAGAGAGAGAGAGAGAGAGAAAGAGACTGAATGTTGCCAGTTGTTAAAAACACCCGCTTCTCAAGTTGAGCGCTGGTGTGGCAGCACTGAGAACTGTCAAAACGCCGCCACAAAACAATATATAAGCGTGCATAAATATTTAAAATCGTATAAAATATTCACTGCTCACAATGCTTCAAGATTTGTGCGAGTCCATTGGATCTTTGGGGGAAGAGGAGAGGCGAGGGGGAGGCAAAAGTTGGCCGATCAGTGATCGTTTTTTAATATTTCCATTTTATTAAGATTCATATTATGTCATTTATTAGCATGGATTTTCCTGGCCAAATTCAAGTAGGTTCCTGTTTAGAATCCACGTCAAAAGCAATAAAATCGTGCTGTCGCAGTAGAAACGCTTGGTTATGTAGCATTCACATTAAGACTTTTATAACAATATTACGACTTACAATAATTGAGAATCGAATGAAGCATATCTGACTTCATCATATTTTTTTGACTTCTGAAAAGAGATAATTGTTTTTTGCGCTCTTCTATTAGTCAAAATTTAGTTTAGATATGTTTCATTCGATTCTTATTTATTATGAACGCTAGAAAACTAAAATTTATAATTTCTTAAATGAAAATATCATTACATATCGGTGAAGTCAGCAATGCGTGTAGGGCTGGATATATTAATATTTTCTTTATAAACTTATTATAAAAATGCTGGGATTTATATAAGTGTATTAAAATCTGTATGATTTTAGCTAGTCTTCTAAAATAAACAAAAAAGAAATACACTTTTTCTAAAAAATACATTTATTTAGAAAAATAAATTTACTATAAAAAAATAATTAACATAAATAATACTTCCTGATAGTCCTCCTATTCTATCTTGAAAGACAATTTGGGATAACAATTCCCATACATTTTATATATAATATTGAAACTTATGTATAGTATTTATTGATGATACTTAATTTTATTATATTATAAAATAAAATATCACAACATATAATTTAAATATGACAACAATATAAGCTTAATTTTTTCTAATAATTTTACATAATTAATTAGTAAATTTCTTCTTAATACTGTGTCGTTTTCGCCTTGGTTTCCGGCAAATCGGAATTTCTCCATTCCACGACCCTTCTTCGCATACTAAAGAGGGCTGAAACGATTCGTCGAAGGCATCATTTACATTATCTTCAATGCACGTGATGCTACAAGTAGATCCTTCAGGAAATCCAGTCGGTGGAGCTGATCCAGAAGAAGTATCACAATTCAAACGACCGAACTTTGGTACCAGCGGCGATTCACACCAAGTACGGCCTACTTTTGACTGACCTGTAACATATGTAATGAATATTAAGTTCTAGGAATTTGTCTGTATTTTTTTATGTTTTTTGAAGTCTTCAATTAATGTAAACTTTATTAAGGACTATGCAATTTATGAAACGAAACGAAAAATAAGTTTTTTTAAACCATATTCAAAGAAGTCTTGGTTTATTCACTCATATTCACTATGTGGGATTAAAAATAATTGTTTTTATCACTCTAAATATGTGATAATCATTAGGTGTTTATTCAAACGAATTAGAAGGCTTTGATTGACTCTCTACTTTTTAGTCCCATTCTACCGTTATTAATTGGTAAATCCAATAGTACAGCAAATGTACTTTTCGACACAGCAGATTCACTAAAAATAGCCCTCAAGCGCTGAAGTCTTTAATTTTATAAGAATAAGATAATTGCTCTTTATCAACTAACTTTGTCTCTTAGCAAATTATTGAAGCAAACTAAATGACTTTCTTAACAACGGTAAACATGTCAAGCTTCCTCTTGCCATAACAAAATTGCAGAGCTCTGTGAACAAATTTATTTCCAATGTTTGAATCTAGTACTACATGTTTTAAAATACATCTTTGAGTACTTAAAGAATGATTTCATCATATGATATTTATTTTTTTATTGAACTAAATTTTTTATCCAAAATTTAGCCATTGAAGCTAGAGAATATGGTATGTGCTGTGGTGTGAGCTTGTGCATTATCATTTTAAAGTAGCAAGTGTCATTTTGTATAGCTCATCAGCGATATTTGGCAGACATTTTTGTATTTATTAATTGGCAGTAATTGTATGTAATTATTGCATTCGCTATAACTACAAGCTCAATAATAAAGCTTTAAAGAGTACTTTAGCAAAAGGTATGTCATAGCTCTCGATAATCAAGTTTTAAAATGCATTAACAGCTAGACAAGTTTGTTTCAATGCAAAACCATTGTACCGTATGTATGGGTAAGATTCATCTCTTAATTGATAGTACTAGATTAATTAATAATTGACAGTTTCTGAATATCTTATGACTTTTAAAACACCTGCACATGAAGGAGGATCGGACGTCCATTCTAAATCATCTCCACATTTTATCTTCTTGGGTCCGTTCAAAACCATAAGTAAGTTGGAAGTGTTACATTTGAAACGGCACATGGTACCCCAAGCTCCGTCCTTTGGACAGAACGTTATGACATTCGGTGATGTTTGCAGTTTTTCACATCTTCGCACAATAACGTTCATACGATATTGACACAAGTGTCGTTTCTGAAATGATAGTTAAAGATAAACATTAAAAAGTAACGCTTGTATAAAGATTCCACTCAACTGTATTGCCGTCCATTAATGCACCGACAATCACATGTGTTCCTTCTCTTAACAAGTTTCCAATGTTTGGTCCATACAGTCCTTTAAAATGTACTCTTTCTGGTGCAGGATTTCCACTGCAATCAACCAATTGAGGAGGGTCCAGTATGACTCTTTCTAATCCTTTAGCTGCTATTACCGTACGTTCAGATGGACACCGTAAACATAATCGTGGCTTATGAACTTCTGGATGATATTTTGGTTTATAAACTATAAAAAAATCAATAGCAATATATAATGGATAAGATTAATCTATAAAGTATAACTCTTACCTGATACGTCGTTGTATTTCAAAGTTCTTATCGGTTTTTTCGGTTTGACTTGATTAATTTCTTCCCTTCGTATGTCATTCGTATAGTAAGAATTTTTATACTTCTTGTTAATATCGATCATGCTCATAGGAGCTGTTGTAGTGGTAATGGAGCCATCTTTCGATCTGTATCGTCTCCATGTTATGTAAGGTCTAGTTTCATTTTTATAAAATTCTGCGGGGTGTTCTTTAGCTGTGTACAGTTTCTGTTCCGGCGCTTTTATTACGACTGGAACGTTGTGACTGTAGAGCGATCTACGGTCATATCTACTTCTTCTTCTCGTAGTATGTTGTCTCGGAGAATATTGAACGCCGTCGTTTTGATAATTTGATGGTAAGTTTACAAATGTTTCGAGAGATTTGTTCTGATCGTTGCGTATGCTCGTTATTCGCAGTCTGTAAAAAAATTTAAACTCATTCAGAAGGAAAATATATGTGAGTAGTAAAGTATAGATATATGATGTAGTAAGTTTTAATTTTTTTGAAGAATGATTAATTGACATAATTACCATAATACCAGTAAGAGCACTTAGTGTCTTATATCATATAAACATGCGTACAATATATTTCATCACAATCAAATCTAATTTGAATTACCGGAATAGTATAAAATAAAAGATTTTAGTAATTTCTTGCTAGTTTGAGAAAGTCGAAGGACCAGCGAAATAATATTTAGCTTATTGGTGTTATATTTATTATTATATTTTTCTTCATTGTCCATTACAAATATTGTAATGGCAAAAAATCCTTGGGCAAAGACGAGTGAGAAACTTCTTATACTACTGGTTTCTGTACTGCGCGGACGCGGTGGTGAGCCTATGTATAATGTTACGTAGAAGCCAAAATAAGGAGTTGAGATACAAGTATTTTGCTGGTTATTTGACTCTCGATAAAACGTCCTTCATGCGTAAGTTAAGGTTGTATACGTAAGAAAGATTTTTCTTCAATGGGAGAAGTTAAAAAGCTAGTCTGTATACTAATAATTGTGGATTGAATCCACTGTGCTTAAAATTTTGCTTCATACATTTGATGTTACTCTAAGTATACTATTCTCATTGAATCAATCATTATTAATTCTGTGTTTAATTTATACGGCTCTCGAATTTCTTGATTCTATAGAAAATAGCTGTATGTAGTTTTTGATAAACATACATATTCAGACCAAGAGAAAGTAATGTAATTTTAAAAGTGTCTTTTAATCGATACAATTATGGCAAATGAAGGAAGATGCAATAAATAAACCACTACTTGTAGAAAGATCCAGTAAATACATAAGCAAAACTAGACGATGTCGAATAAGCATTTACAAAACCTATCTAGATTGTAAACTGTATGAAATTAATTGAGAGGTATTGATGTATCAGAACAATATGCTTTTTAATTTATTCACAGCGAAATATTTTGCATTAAGAGAATCATAAATCAAATAATGTCCAACATCCTGTTAAGAAGATTGCTTGTTGACCAAGATTTTTTATAGAAATTAATATGTTTGAATAAGATTCTACATTTATTATTTAATTTATTTAGATTAAAAAAAGTAATTACGTTTGGCGAATGATTCAATAAAATAGTTGATTATCTTGAATTGAAGTTGACATTTTAAATTTACAGTTACTCGTCTACTCATGATATTTACCAAAAGGAACAAATTATGACATCAGCTACGTTACATGTTTACTTCCTATAAATAAATGCGGTTAATGAGCAAAATTTTTATTAAGCATTAGCAACACATTGTGCGTAAATTGATCCCGACACACCCGTCACACAAACTGATAAATTTACGCTAGTTTTAAATTGCACACAGTTAAAAAATATAAGGTCACGTCTAGAGTTATGAGATGGGGCACCTCCTAGAAAAATTATCGCTGGTCGTTACACGCACAAAATGAGATTTTTAATAGCAGTCATCGTACCATTTGTGGTTCGTTCATTAAGTGTTCAATTACTATCGATTTAGCTTTTCAATTTTATTGTGTTTTAAATTGAGATTTATACACATGAAGCGATTCGCACTAACAACTACAATAAAATCAACGCAGAAGAATAGATTTGATGGACCATTATAATAACTTCCAGACAATTGTGTGTGAAGGCAATAACTTCACGTTATCAAATTTGGTTTGTCTTTGATGAGTCATAAAATTAAATTTGACGACTTTTGGGTCAATCTATCAAGTTAAAAGTTTTATGCATTGGATTTAATAAAGATTACACGATTCAAGTAGATAGTATTTTGTTGTTTACCAACGACACACCTATAAACATGACATGAAATTAAATGAAGTATGTTAAAAACTAACCTTGAACCAATAGATGTTTTTTTCATCAGCAGCATAATTTTCTTTTGTAGGATATATTATAGAAATAAAGTGCAAATCACAGCTGAGATTTTTTTCCTATTTAATTAGATTATTATACCTTAGGTAATTTCTAATATATGTATATTTATGATTTATATTTTTATTCAGAAGTAAATAATTGCTTTTATAAGACACATTTATAACTCTAAATTGAAGTCATTTTTATTATAAGGAAAGCTCTTCAATTTTGTCTTAGAATATCAAAAATAGATTATGTAAAACCTCAAATCTCAAGGCATTAACAATTATTTTTAGAAAATTTTGGTTTAATAATCTTTAATACTATATTAATACGCATGTGATCGATAAATAAATTTCTTTTCAGTCAATATTTCACAGATGTCATATCTGAGCGGACATCCAATAGACAGTTTAAAAGCACATACATTTTAAAATGTGATGATCAGTGCCAAATATATACCGGTAATGTAAACTCAGTGTACATGCAAAAATATGTAAAATATAATAGCGTTTTTAATTTAAAATAACACAAATATTAATACGAAATAAACATTATAATAATAGTGAAAGTCGAAATAATTTAACAATTATCTAAAACATTAAACATCGCAATTATTCGGTATAAACGCAGAAATAAAACGTACCACATATTCATTAATAAAAGTTGAAAACCTCTTAACATTTGACTCTATTTTTAAATTAATACTTTATCGTTTTTTTCTATCTTCCGCTGTGAGGCGTGAGCCCAATGCGTTACAACAGGATAAGTAAATTATGTATAAAGAATTCCTACTTGTTAGTATTAACCGTATGTTTTTTTAGTAATAATGCATTTTTATATATAAAAAAATGAGTCTGATGCGGGGACCTGAACCCGTGCCCTCTGAGTAATAGTAATAGTCTAGATCTTACGGGCTACGCTATTCCGACCTTAATGCTTTTCATCAATGTGTTTCACAGATCAGTCTAGGTCTTACAGAGTACTATATTTCGACCTTTATTAATGATTTTTTTTTTTTTTTTTATTATATTTATATATTTTAATTATATAACATAAAATAAAATATGAACTTTTAATTTGACATATTTATAGAGATATTCACATTATAAAACATGGTGAACATCACAATAGAGAATATTTTAATCAATATCAAATACTATGTTGCCGCCCTAAAACACTGCATTGGTCAGACGACAGAGAACCGAATGAAATGTTGGACTTCTCGAAATTCTCAAGGGTATATTCGCCCGAACATCACCGTACTGAGTCACCTTTATTAAGAATAAACTTCATTCAAGAACTTATCTAAAACACCACTTTGCTTCCGACTTGAAATATACGTGATTATGATATTAGAAGCCGGATGCTGCAGCAACAGCTGCTTCCCATTTTGACCTTCCGCTCCGATGATCAAGACCATTTGAAGGCTTCGTGGCGTGGTTTTAATTAATAATTACATATACTTTAGGGCAAATTAAAAATAATTTATATACATATATATTTTTTAAGATAGGCCAAGTTTAGGTTATGTTAACTTATTAGTATTTATTCACATATACGATGCTAGTATTACATAAATAAAAACTTTGCATTTTAACTTCTCTGTAAAAGAAAAAAAATACGTTTTCCGGGTCGCCAAATTTTGGCTTGGAATATATTGTCTGTATGTAAATATCTACTATATAGTAAGCATAATGTATGCCAGTAGCGACTGTAAGCATAATAACTTTCAAGTATTTAGAGTTAAAAATACTTGGCAAACATTTTTTTCAGTACTCACATGAAGATTTCATTCGTACGCTAAGATGTTATTTTAGAATTTTTTTCATAGTGTATGTATTTTTTGATGCTTCTTGAATTTCAAGAAAATAGTCATAGCGCATGCTTGAGGTCATTTACCGAAGTGCCACAAATCAAGGCAGTTTCACGCATTGGACAAAACAAAAAACATCTATAACAGAAACGTACGAATAAATTATCACAATAAAGACTTGGTGTGTTTGAGTAGGAACAATGACGCTAAATCAAAATCCGTTTATAGTTGTACGTTTGCAATAATTGGTCTCGGTATTAAAATGGTAAACGAGCGTGATGATATAATATAATGTTTATTTGTCATATGATACCATAATAGCAATGTTAAAAAATGAATGAGTGGCACGTGTTATAAATTTAATATTTGTTTTGAGATTAATTGATTAGAAATTGATAAGATTGGAATTTAATCATTTTATTGACCGTGGTCATAGTTAAAAAATCAAGGTTTTGATGATAAGGATTATACAATAATGTATTTCGAAATTAATCATAAATATTATTTCTCAAATTTTTATAATATGAAATATATTTTTTTCATGTACTTTAAAATTCGTCACTAAATCTATAATAGTCTTTTGACAAAAACAAAGCTTAAATATATTTTCATAAACGCACAAGAAGTAAAAATATGAATATACTTGCAATTAAATATATTTAGAATTCACCAGTGGAAATAGGAATAGATTATGAACACTATAAATGGCATAATAGCCTTTAGCTATTGTATAATACCAACTTCACAGTGAATACTACACTTTTGACAGTGAAGACCTCACGTACTGTATAAATTATAAATTAACTTTCAATCCTTATTTTTATTATATTCCTGAATATATTGAGCCATTTATAGATGTTATGTTATCTACAAAACGACACGTTTAAATATTACGTATCATTATCTAAATTTTGCATTATTTTTTATCTTATCTGTTAACACCCATGACCTAGTAAAACGTGAAAGTAACGTAAATAAACATTATGATACAAAGTATAAAATAAATATGGATAACTTTAATATGCTAATGTGATTAAGAGTTCTGGAATATGAGGGCTGAAGATGAACAATATGTGGATTTAAGTATGATAATTAATTTTACAAACATACTATATATCCATTATACCTACAAATTATTATTATTGTGGTTAAAATTTAAGGGAAAAACTTAAACCTTTTAAAATATGAAAAATATAATACACAACAATGGATTAAGTGCAAATTTAAGTATATTTGGCTAAAGTTGTAACTGTATTCTTAAGCCCCTAAAGCAGTATGTGCTTTGGAATTTCGTGCTTATATTCTAATTTAAAGTAGATTTTATCGTAGTCTTCGATACATGAGATTAATGGACTAGTTCTATGGTATTTTTTGTTAAGAAAATGACAATTTTTATATAGATTTATTGAATTAATTATAGTTTAGGAAAAAACTAATTACTGGTGTTACTCCACACCTAGCAAGCATATGTTAAAATGGGTCTGATTAGTTGTTTGTATATCAAGATTTAAGTTTTTGCAGTAAGCGCGTTCTTTTTATTCAAATTTGGTCAGATGGCCGCAATAGCAGCAAGCCCTATAAAATGAAATTACAAAATGTTTTATATAATATTTTTTTTTAGTCCAGGTGCCCAGGTATTTAACGCTAGATTTCCAGTCTACGTTTTTGCCCGGTTTACTTTGGAGAGGCGGTGGTAAAGTTTGTTTATGTTTTGTAAATATTATAGATTCTGCTCAATTTTAATTTTCCACCTTTTAATTTTTCAAAAAAATTCTGTATTTTATTCGCAATTGATTTAAGACCGTTAAAATAATTGCATTGTTAGCGTACACAGATAAGCATGCATTTTTTAAATTTGAGTTATTGTTCGTATATAAGAGAAACACTCTGAGCTAACCTCTCTGAGGAATTTTAGCTGAAATTTTTGGCGGTATCAAGGTTTCATTATTTAGAGAACAACATAGCTTTTATTTTTTAGCTATGAGCGTATTAAGTGTAGCAGATAGTTAGGGGTTTTTATATTTTTGTAGTTTGTGAATATAACCCTCATGCCATACTGTGTCAAAAGCTTTTTCTATATCTAACATTAAAAGACCTGTACCATTTTTCAAAATAAAATTTTCGCATATATGCTTTGTCGAACTATGTCGAACTAAGTTTTAACCCAAGCTGAACTGTTCGTTTATAATTTTACTACCCAAAGTTTTTTTCAAACGCGATAAGATATTTAAAAAAATAATCGTAGAAAATTTAGAAAAAATATTTAAAAAGGGTTAATAATGAATATTACAGAAAAGTGTTCAATTTATATGTAATTTAATCTGTTTAGGGATTTTTTATTCTTCAAGTTTTTAATGACAATTAAAATTTACTATGAGCTAACTTTACAAATTGAATCGATATCTATAATTGTTGTTTATATTTTTTCTTTATTGATTTAGAGACATTTTTGTTAATTTTAGAAAATTTAAAATTATAAAGTGCGTTCACTAACAGCTCTGCATTTTCTTGATCTGTATTAGTTATGAAATATCTATGTTTTAACGGTGTAATTTGTGCGAATTAGTTTTTGAGTGCTTTATTTATTTTATATAATGAATTATCTGGTGATTTTAGCTTTTTAAGTTTACGCCACTACAATTTGTTTCTAATGATATCTTATAATTGCGGAGATTTAATTTTTGTCACTGCTTTATATATTTATTAATTTAATAATTTATGCAGTAAGTTAAATATCATTATGTATATATTTCTATCCGATATTATTGGGAGAAGCAGCTAGAACAGTTTTTAATAAAGATGACTTTTTATAAATAAAGATGCATTTATTAAAAAAATAAAATTATTCTCCATCTCTTTCTAGAGACGGAGAATATAAAATAATGATACTTTCAAGTGCAATATTAGCTATAATGGAATCTATTGTAAATGGCGTAAATAACGCAAGAATATATCGCTTTAAAAGATAACTAACCATTCTCCATACAAGCTAAGAAATCCATTATTGCCGGATTAACGCAAAACTAGACACATGCCCCTAACGCACAGCTATAATATTATAATAATATAATACATCATAACCATTCCCCAACCCTCAACACCAATGAGTGATTTAGGAGTTGGGGAAGAGAGGGAAACGTTAATATATTATAATTTCCCCGATCATATAATATATTAGTCGAAACGATGCCGTCGAAAAATCAGTCTCATTTGGGAATTTTACTTAGAGTACTACATCGATTCAGACTTAAGAGTTCAACCCTGAACTCGAATCCAGCGGAGCTTACATAAACCGACACAGACGATCTTTGAGACGACTTGAAGAATTTGTAGTTTTCTACAAATATTTTTTTCTCTAGATATAATAATAAATAATGTAGCATTATATCAAATAATGTGTAACACAAACCTCGAAATAAGATCAATGTAATGATTGAGAATCTGTGTCATTGTCACGCTTTTTTCAACCTACAAAAATAAGTGATCAATATGTATACACACCTCGCGTGTCATGCTAAACTACTATAACACTATTTGGCGCCACAGCTAGCGCCGGGTGCAGTCAATATTTGCACGTGAATCGAATCAATCTGCATTGCGATTATATATTAGACGTTTTCAATTGTGCAATAAACGATGCAATATCGGTATCAGTGTCATAACCTTTTGGCTGTGTGTGTGCAAGCGTGGGACACAATTCGATGATATCACTATCTCGCTAATGGAATGATGATATCACATGTGACGCAGCGAAGATGCATTGTTTTTGAAGAGTAACTACGACATAGATTTTGAGAGTGAACGCTTTATTATTATGGTTAAAAGACAATTTAAGCTGAAAACCACTATTCATCTTCATTGTGCTTTGTTACAGTTATGTTATAGAAGCGTTTTCAAAATGATGGGTTAAAATTAAGGTTGGACTCATATTTTTTTCACGTTGATACTACTATCTGTGAATATAAATTGTCAATTATTAGACAACTTTGATGCGTAGTTTGTGTTTGACAGTATTGCAACGCATTCTTTCACGTTTTGCGAATTGTCAATTATGTAAATAATGTACAAAGAATTTGCCATTAATATGCCGTTAAAAATATATTCAAATGCAGTGAAATAGTGCAATTTTTAGAGAAGGATTAAGGATTTATGAATAGTACAAATGTTTCTAAGAGAGCCACGAAGATAACGAATATGTCAAGAGAGGTTTGCGGTCTAACACACAAAAGTATAGGTGCTTAGTAATGGTTGAAGCACTATTATCTAATTTTACGAAGAAGCTGATGTTCATGCAAAGCAATTTTGAAACGAGTAGTAGCAAAAAATGTTGTATGATTTACCATTGGTATAAGTCGGTGACTAACACCCGAAAACTAATAATTCTGTTCATCACAGTAGATTATATTATCTGAAATTTTCCGGATTTCACGGATGAATCACGTGATAAATAATCAAAATAAAATTGAGCTGTCATACACATTGGAAAATATTGGTTGTAAGCTGTAATAATAGTCTATAAGTAATAAAATATATATCACTTATTTACAGAATGGTGTCCCACTACTGTTGATTGTGTACACATTGTTTTATCCTATTGATCTTAAGACTGCCACGTTTATTAAGGACGGCTTGGTGCAGTCCGTAGCGTCTCAGACTAGTAACTCTGAGGTTGCGGGTTCGAGCCCCGGTAGCACGACTCATAAAAAACTAGTCCCAGCTATAGTGATATCTATTAATTATAATTTATATTACATATAATAATTTAAAATTAATAATATAGATGTCACCGATTTTAGTAGTATGTCTGGTTGACTTACCCAGTTGTTACAGATATACCCTGTTGTAACGCATTGGGCTTACGTATGTCAGTTTACAACGGAAGATTTTAAAAATAAATAAATATAAGTTGCAACATGACATCAAAACAAATGTGCAATTGGCACAATGGAAACGCCACGAAAATCGAAGACAAATAAAGTACGCCAAGTTTGATCAAATGCTAAGGTTTCCTTCATTATTATTTTTAGATTTTAATGGTATAGTCCAATACAAACTTACTTTTAAGTATAATTTTGCTGTTTTATGCTGTTTGCCTAAGGTAAACCGAAAAAATACTAGGATTGAGGAAAAATCTTACTACTAATTCGGCGATGTATTTTGCCTTTATTTAGAAATTTAATATTTTAAATAAAAATTTAATTTAAATCATTAAAATTTTGGTACTTAGTATTATAAAAAGTATTTATTTAAATATATTTATGACGTTTTGATATGTTATAGGAAATATAAAAGGGTTGCTTAATTTCATTGAATTGAGAAACACTGTGTTTCAGTGAATATGTTAAGGATTGATTGCGTTATACATTATTTGTTGTATTATAATATATGTGGTAAACTTGTTTTTAGCAATAATCTATAAAAAATAAATGATCTCTAGAAAATAAAAAAATATGTTTTTAAAAATTATATAGATTTTTCAATAGAATTTTGATTAAAATTTCCGTTAATTTATATAAGATTATTACGAATATAATTTAATTTAAATAATTATTTTAATAAAATAATTTTCTAAAAAAACTAAGGAATTTATGTAATTAAAAACTGTACCAATAAATAATTACGCGTCACACGTAGTAGTAAAAATTGACAATAAAAAAACAGGTTATAAAAAAATTAATTTGAGAGTTTCTGTACTAACTTTTGATCTATTTAATTAAATTTTAACTCTAATTTAAAGCACTAATCACAGCTTTAAATATATTAAATGTGCACTATAAGCTATACAATTAAATAATAATTATATATAAAAAATAATTTCTTTAAAATTGAGTTAGTAGAAAAAAAATAATATACTATATTTTATTATCAAAATATATATTAGGGCTATCTTATCTTTGTGGCAAATTATTACTATAAAAACAGCGTCAGAATTACGATTTAATTAATATAACATATTTATATATTTTTGTATATTTTCGGGGTGTAAGTTATTTTTAGCTTTGTTTGAGTAAATTTTTGATACCTACTGATAAAATTGATTAAAGTGCGATAATAAATTAAAAACAGCGCTGTCGCGACCACCCACAATCGTTACGTCGAAATTAAAAGCTTCGATAATAGGGTCATAAAAGTAAATAAATTGTAACTTTTGGGTTACGTTTGGGTAATATTTGAAGCTATTAATATAATAAATAGTATAAAGTTTATAAATCTATTTAATATTACGTATAAACATATAATTTACAATTGAGTACATAAATATATATCTAAAAATTATTTTCCCTCTTTTATAGTACCAGAACATTATCCAAAGTGCGAAACCAGTTCTTGGTCTTGATATCCTTATATTTTTTTACATACCAATTATAAAAGTTATAATTAGCATAACCCATTAGCGACACAAATATATAATAATGAATGTCCCATAAACACTAGCAAGTGCTAGAATTAATGCACACATGACTAATAATCATGTCTTAATAATTAACACACGCTCTTGCGAATTCATAAATTGTGTCAAGAAGATCATCTCTGGATTATATTAATGCGATTTTATGATCAAACAGGATGTGTAGGACACTAATTTAGAATTTTATTAAATATAAATAGCTTTGATTGATTGTCGATCACGGAAGCCTTAAACGAAGAGTGACGAAAGTCAAATGTTAAATATTTGCGAATGACGTTGATTAAAAGTGATGAATGTAATAGTGACTGGTGTCATTTTGAGTGACAAAAAAAAAATCGCGCACCGAACTAAATAATTTTAGAATTAAAATGTATTATTTACCTATTAGGATCGACGCTGCGATAACTACCGTGTGTTCCTGAAATACAATAAAATAATCATTAAATAAATATCGCTTTACATATTTTAATATATAACTGAGGTGCTTAATGTGTTAATCGTATTTTTCTTGGACAGATTGAGCGTAATGTAGCATGGCGAATATTTCTGTATTTCTGTTAATATTCGCTTTGAAGAATTTCACGCAAAAACACCCTATCAAATCTTCCAATGGTGTCGATCCGCAAATTTTCCGTTTTGGAAGTGTGCCATTTCGTGGGCAGAAGAATCTTGACGATGACCGCTTTTGTGACAGCGGAAAAAATAGTTGACCTTACCTGATAAAATATGTGCAAAACAGGGAAATATATGCCAAAATTTATAGCCACAATAAAACGCTCCTTGCTAATCGAATTTTCTGACACGCTTTGTAAGTTTGCGATTTTGATTGTCACTTTTGCGATTTTATGGTGTTTGTGTTACGGTAACTGAATTGGTAAATTAAACTGAAGTTAATTCGAAGCGAAAGGAATGCGCATAAATACCGACAAAGTATTGAACAGAATCAGGAATTTGGCACAAAAATATGTTACGTTTATATATCAATAGGTGCATAACTTAGTTGGAATGGTATTAAGCCAAATACAACACATGACTAAGAACAGATTAATCAGTATATCATTGTTATGAATTATAGTTACGCATCATACGTAGCAGAATAAAATAAATACAACACTACAATAAAAAGATGGAGCATTTATCATATAACATAAATTATATTGAAGAAAAGCTAGGAATTCATTTCTAAATTTGCAAAAAATATTCTGACAATATTGATTACATAAAAAAATAATTAAAATATCTCTCTACTTATTAATTTATTACCGATTGGTCATTTTTATAATATATATATAACCCATAATATTTGTGACAAAATAAGTCACAAAAGTTTTTTAATAGAGTTAAAAAAAATTAATTGATTTATGTCTCTTGGATACAAATCAATGTTTCAATGCAGAAAAACCACAGATCTTACTTATTTTAACAACGGAAGAAGTTGGTGGAATACGGTGCGAACAGGTACCGAAGCCGCAAATTACACAATCAATAGAATAACAACGTTGTCAATTTTTACTGATATGTAATTAACCTATACCGTAATACACCCATACCTCGCTTTACGGCCTAGATACGTTCCACGAAACTTGGCCGCTAAGCGAAAAGCCGTATAACGAAGCAATTATTCTAATACAAATTCATACAAATTCAATATGATCGGTTCCATATTTGTTAAAAATGTAACATGGTTTATCATTTAAAATGAATTTTATCTTTTTATTTCATTTAAATCAAAAATACATACATAACAAGTACATACATTTGTACATAAAATAATAACAGACTCTAAAAACCAACAATAATCCATAAACAAAAATGAAACAACTTCATGTTACATTAAATATGTGTATGAATACATACATATTTTTTTTAAAAATGGCTTTAATCTGAAGACATGAAAGAAATGGTAACCTTCAGATCACTGTCGTTCTCATTTTTCGCTGGTAAGGATGGGCCTGCCTTAAAAAAATTGCCCAACGATGTTTGTCTTGCCTTTTTGTCTCTTTCGTTCTTCAGTGATTAATAACAGCTAATGGCTGAGTTAATTCCTCGAGAAACTTTAGCACTACGTTCGACGTCAGGATCGTTTTCAAGGAAGATGTGTATTCCTTGTTCGAAATAGGAAAAATCTTTTGACAATTTTTTTGATGTTAGCTGTTTGAATACAACAGGCTCTGTCTCTTCATCAAATGCCGGTTCTGCTTGCAATTGAATGAGTTCCTTATATGAAAGGGGTTCCCTATCAGCTTCAAGTAGATCAAGCACATCACGTTCGTTCAAACCTTCAAAGCCGAGATCGTGTGCTAGATCCAAAATGTTTTGCCTAATTTCAGGAAGGCAATTAACTTCCGCATCAGTACTTTTTACACATTCTGGCCATATTTTTTTCCAAACATGGTTCATTGTTGTTAATTTTAATTCCTTCCATGATTCACTGATGCTGTCAACAGCATCCTTGATGTTATAGTTTTTCCAAAATGTTTTAATTGAAGATTTACCATCGGTTTCCCTTATAAGTTGTCGGAAAGTTCGGCGTAGGTAATATGCCTTAAAAGTGGCTATTGCACCCTGATCCATTGGTTGGATCAGAGCTGTTGTATTTTTCGAAAGGTACTCAATCATGACATCTTCAGATAGTTCGGATAAATTAGTAGGATGCCCTGGTGCATTATCCAAAATTAGCAAAGCCTTGTTGCTTAAGTTATTGTCTCGCAAATATTTTTTCACTTCTGTGCAAAAGTGATTTTTGAATCAATCCTCTAAAGTAGCTTTAGTCATCCAAGCTTTCTTGTTGGATCTCCATATGACGGGTAATTGATTTTTATTTAGTCCTTTAAGAGGCCTTGGATTTTTGGACAAATATATTAAAAGTGGTTTTAGCTTAAAATCACCCGCGGCATTTGCACCAAGTGGCAAAGTTAATCGTTCTTTAGACACCTTATAACCAGGCGCAGATTTTTCGGTTTTTGAAATGTACGTGCAATAAGGCATTCGCTTCCAATAAAGCCCTGTTTCGTCTACGTTCAACACTTGTTCAGGTTTATGATCACCTCTTTCAATAATTCCCTTTAAAATGTTGGGATATTTCTTAGATGCGGCCTCATCGGCGCTAGCTGCTTCACCTTTTATTTTAAAATTATGCAAATTATATCTATTTTTAAATTTTTTAAAAAATCGACATCGAAAAAAAGTTTTTTTGCCGTTATAGCGAAACATTTTAGGCCGTATATCGAAAACGTGCCTTAATTGAAAAGGGCCGTTATAGCGAAAGGCCGTATAAAGAGCGGCCCTATAGCGAGGTATCTACAAACACAATTGCTAAATTTAAATTTATTTATTATTTCACTCATAGCTAACTGAATGTGTTACATATATATATAAATTTTATTGAGCATTTATCTGAGAGTATTGCTATACACATTTATAGACTTTTTATAGCTTTATTTATGTTGTTTACATTCTTAAAATAGTTCCTATAGTCTATGGTTTTACTCGATTCGTTTCGAATAAGCGAAAGTTGCAATTCCGTGCAATTTATATTATTTATTGCGAATTTATTATAAATTATATTTTATGAATATTTATAACAACAACATGGAGTATGTAATCGACACTGGCCTAGGCATTGATTAATTAACAAAAAAAATAGCATCGTCCGTCTGGCTTATGGCAAATGGTACTTTGCGAATATGTTAATTGTACTTTAAGGACATGACTTTGTAATTAATTATGGCGCCTTTGACGTCCAACAAACGCACCGAGATCACATTTTTTATATTGTAATTACACCAATAGAGTTTACTATATAAAACGATCATAAATCTAGATATGAATCGAGAACAAGCATTTAGAATTTAAAATGGTTAATGGATCAGGGTTGCTGACACGGAAATAACTTCTGATGATTATTTAACAAATATTTTATTTTAAATATATGATAATCTTGAGAGTTAATCGTCTAACTGATATTTAATTGATTTATCAATTATTATTGTAGTCACGTAATTTTATATGAGTCGTAATTTTAAGTAAAACGTGTTTAACTCATACACAATTTATGCCATGCTTTCAATAATAATATATATGATAGTTTTAGTTATTTTCATGTTAAAAATTTTAAGTATGTGGGTTGATAGCTGTGATGACTTAATTTCAGTGACTTAGTATTCAGAACTGCTCAGTTGGCGTCTTTAGAAATTTATTTAGAGAATAATTGAGTCCATAAATGGATACATAATGAGGAAAGAAGTGTATAACATTGCAGAAACGATGAATAATCGTTCTATAAAATTATAATAAATAGATGTAATTACGACTATATTCGCACCGACTAAACGGTTCTTAATAATACAACTTTTTAATGGCAGGTGTATTCAAGCTTATAAGTTATTAAGTTGCGATTTTCATTCATCATCTCTATTTCAGTATAATAATATAATAAAATGACACATTACAAGCGATAGTGACACACAGATATTTTTTTACTAACATTGAAAATGATTAGAAAATTATGAATCAGGTCATAATGCGTTTTGTAAGTGCATTTTTCAACACACGTTTAGTATCATATCAGCACTCCCAGCTTTGTAACGACCACTAATCTTATGATAATGAATCCTTCTCATGATTTTATATGGCGCTATTATAGTAATATAAAATGTGCATGCAACAAACTATAAATGTTGAGTATTTAACCAAACTCAAAATAAATAAGTTAATTGTATAGCAAAAGGTTTTTTTCAGACTGAAGTCCACACGCAATTTTATATTATATTATAGTATCTTCGTAGCAAAAACCTTGTTGGGTAGTCTCATCATTTATTTATGGAACAATATCCATAGTATGTATAAAAATAATTATAAAACTTGATTATTAAATAGTTTTATTTTTTATAAAAAAAATAAGCTTACACTTGAATTTCAAGGTACGACTGATTTAGTGCAAAGTTTAAAATATCGATGAGTTAATAAGATCATATGGATGAGAGATGAGATAATACACTTTATCTTTTTTCACACAATAAAAATCTCAATGTAAACAGCATGCACTTTATGCTTTTATAATTTTTTCTCGTATTCAAAGGTGAAGTGGTTTTATCATTGGCAATGATTATGCCGTTTAAAAATGTCCATGTTAGGATTTAAATTAATAAATAAATTATAAATACATTTTTCAAAGGATCAGTATTAATTTAAATATAGTTATAAATAAAAATTACATCATACCGAGCAACTCAATTTTTGACATTTATTAAAATAATAAGATATTTGACAATAATTATCGATTTTAAGAAATACTCAAATTTAATCTTTAACTACATTTTTATGATTAATTTTGATACATTAGAGTTAAGTTTATGTTCCAAATTTTAATTAAAAACCTTTTTGGTTTGTGAAAAAAAATTAGGATATTAAAGTGTTTTTTTATTCAAAATATTTATTAATGTAAGTATTTTTGTTTGGTTGATCATTGAATAACCTAATTTATATGTAAAATTGGGCGTTAACTTTCAGTTGGTTAATATATTTTTGCAGTTAAAAATACCCTAATATTGGTATAAAATAAATACCTTTAAATGTTTGTTATTGTACAAATACTTATTAACTATTAAGTAGTTAAAAAAAATGCTTTCATTGTTCAATAAACTAATTTATTGCTGAAATCAGGCGTTAGTATTCAGTTGGTAATATTTTTTGGCAGTAAAAAGTGATAAAAAATTGGTATAAAAATGTTTCTGAAAAATTTGAGTATTTGTTATTGTGGTGCAATTACTGGTAAGTATTTTTTTGTTATAGTAAATTTAATCCTTAACCCTTTGAGGAGTATCGCCGTACATGTACGGCGGTCGATCTTTCACTGTTTTGAGGTAATTCAGATAGTTATATATTTACACATAATATAATTGTTATATATTTAAATTTTTGTAAACTTCTGTATTGATATAAATAAATCCACAAAAGCCGAATAATATATAATAAATATTTTAAATAAATAAATTTACGAAATTTAATAATAGAAAAGTGTTAATTAGTAAAACTTACTAATACAAAAAGGTAGTAAGACTAATCAAAGCAATATAACTTTGAGAATCTCTGATTTTTTTTATTATTTACTATAAATGAAATATCCAATAATAATAAATAAATATCTAAAATAATTAAGGAAAAATATGTAAAATTAACTCACTACCAGTTACTAACAAATTAATTGTTTATTAATTAACGCACTACTCAAAGGGTTAAATAACCAGATTTATATAGGTATATGTAAAAATAGCCATTGATTTTCAGTTGACTAATATTTTTTTGAAGTTAAGATTAAGGTATAAAATAAATGCGATTTTTTTAAATGTTATTTTAGTGATGCAATTAGTTATTTACTAGTAACTTTTTTGTTTTAATCGATTTTACCGCTAAATAAACTAATTTTTTAATGAAATTAATAAGTAAAATTAGACATTGATACTTTTTAATTAACATTTTTTTGAAGTTAAAATTATAAAAAAAAATATTGTGAAAAATTTCGCTATAATATTTTTTTTCACTAAATTATTGTTATTGTGGTGATGCAATTAATCATTTACTGATGATATTATCTTTATTATAGTCGATTTTATAATTGAATAACCAAATTTATATGCAAAATTAGGTGTTGGCTTATATTTTTTGCAGTTAATAGTGAAATAAAACTGGTTTAAAAGAAATGTTTTTGAAATAAAACTGGTTTAAAAGAAATAACTAATAGAATCAAAGAAATTTGCTTTGATTCTATTAGTTATTATCAGTTATTAAATTTTATAATTAAATAGCCTAATTTATATGTAAGTATAATTTTTTTAAATGTCTTATTTTGGGAATGCAATTAGTTATTTACCAGTACGTATTTTTTTTTTTTTGAAATAATCGATTTTATCACATAATAACCTGACTTATTTGTTAAATTAAGCGTTGATTTTCAGTTGGGTCATACATTAATATATAATAGTTAGAAGAAATTTATCTATTTAACCTGACAGACGTAAGCCCAATGCGTTACAACGTGGTAAATTTGTACCAACCGATTAAGCCAATCAGATATAATGAATAACTACAAGTATCGGTGACATCTAAATTCATAATTACAAATTATTATGTGTAATATAATCTATAACCGGGATGTTTTTAATAATAGCGCGTTTTTTAAATAAAAATTCGAGTGATGCTGCCGGGGCTCGAACCCATAACCTCAGATTTATTAGTCTGAGATGTTACGGACTACGCTATTCCGTCCCTAACAATAAAAAAAAGAATGCAAAACATTTTATTATAATATTTTTTTTGGTGATGCAATTAGTTATTTACTGGTAATAGTTTTTGTTATATGATTAGTATAAAAATTAATACAAAATTCCAGTATATATTTTTTAAATGTTTGCTATTGTACTAGTAAGTATTTTTTTGTTAATATTGATTTCATCATTGAATAAAGTGATTCATCTGTAAAATTAAGCATTGATTTTAAGTATGCTAGTATTTTTGATAATCAAAGTGATTTATAGGTAAAATTAAGCGTTGGATTTGCAGTAACATTTTTAGAAATTAAAAGAAAATAAATAAATTGTTTTTTTTTTTAGGTTTTCTTGAAAGTTTTGCAGCGCTTTATTACTGAAATTAAATATACAATGCAAAGTTATAATGCAAGTTATTCAATTATATAAATGGAATTGAATAACATAATTGCGGTTTTTTAAAGTAATCTTAAAAAACAATTTTAATATGAATACCCAAATAAAACATGAATTTTCATATTTTTTTGCAAATATAATATTTTTTAATTTAATTGAATTGATCTGTTCATACAAATTATGTTTATAAGTATTTTTATTTGATACAAATTTTGAGTTTTAGTATTTTAAATCCTCTTACTTATTTTCAATAAGTACGATTCTATACTATTAATAAAAGACTATGTGATTATTATTATTTACAGCACTCATAAAGTCAACAATCTACTAATTTTTTCATATGAATATGATATATTGTTTCTATATAGACGGCACGTGGATCTGTTTTGCAAATATATAATACATAAAATGCTTCGTGCAAATATTTAATTTTACACTGATAACTAAAATATGCGTAAATAACTGTTATTAATATAAAAGGTGTAAAATGTATATATAACATAAATCGATCTAATATAATGTTTACGACTGTAGATATTAACACATATATTTAATTAAATTAATATTTACAAATCTATATAAATTATAAAAGGATTAAATAATCTACAACAAGGAAAACTTGCTGATGATAATAAACGATTTATATGTAGTTTTATTGAAGATAAAGTAAAGAATATATTATTTTTAAGTATGCATTATGCATTGTTTGTCTTGTGGATTGTTTATAATTGTATTGACTTAAAGAAACGAGAGTATTTCTTATTTTGAAACGCTTGCGCGAAATATTTATGTTGAAACCTTTTAATGAACACTTGGCATTGGTTTAAGAAACGCACTTACTAGAGATTGACGTTCGATTGTTTTATTAAGTGCCAGGTGAGACATTTCATTGAAATATATTTTTGGCAAGTATCCTTTATAAATATAAATATACAAATATGATTTACCTGAAATATATATTAGCAGTGACGCAAATATTACAATTTTGCTCATCTCGATCGCTGAGAACTTTTAATAATTATGTCAATAATAAGAATCACTGGTATATTGTTTTAAAATATAGTTGAAGAAAACTAGGGATCACTACACACGACGAACGTCAAATGTCCTGGGAAGTCGGACTAAAACTAATAACGAGTGTTGCTGTAACGAATCTCGCCGCGAAAATAAATCTCTCATGCAAATCCCACCCGTAGGCATTGCTTATTTATGAACACAAAAGCAAATACGGGAAAACGCAATAGACACAAAATCGTGTCCAGGATGATCAAATAAATAAATAATAGTTCTTAACTTGTATTACAAGTGTGAAAATAGGGTTGTACATAAATATAATAAAATAACAATGCTTATCATATATTTATTAATATAAATATAAATGTAGAAATGAAAGGTCAAGGTGAATATTTTTGGCATTCCTTAATATGTAAATTCGCGTTATGACTGCATTTTAAAGTAATGCAGTAAAACCCACGTATTAAGAAACAGCCTTATTTTCATATTAATTAGCATCATTAGTGTATGCATATATTCTTAAAAAGAAACTATCAAAAATGCAACAATATTTTTACTCGGATTTATTTTTAAACCTATGCTATAAAAACTAAACATAAAGCTAATTATTTGATAACAAAAAAACATAATGCAGATTTTTTTTATAAAACTCTTATTGTAGCTTAGTATAAAACTATCAATGACTATAGATTTTTAATCATTATAAAGTGAACATATTTCATATACTGATAATAAATTATAAGAATGTGCATATTGAAGAATATAATAGCTATATTTTTTTATAAACTAAGATCAATAATTAAATATATTCTTATATATCAAAAATTTCACTATAATAACATACAAATTGTTAGATATGTATGCAAGAGATTCTATATCGTTAGAATCTGTGACCAAAACTGATTATTCATCAATAAGGATAAACTGGACAGTAGTGGGAACACACAAAGACCATGATTACGACTAGAACTAAAGGGTTTCCCCATAAATAACACGCAAGGATTCTCCGGTGCATTGAATGAACATTTCTTTGTAACGAAACGATCACGGGAATCAATTTATCACCGGAAGACAAAAAGCACCGTAAGGCCACAACATTCTCGGTGCACAATTCGGCCTCGGAGATGTCCACCAAGCAAATGTCACTTTTTAAAAGCATGTACGTATTTAGTTGTTCTAAGAAGCGAGTGCAATGCTTGGCAAGATGATCGCTGCGTAATTGTGATTGCTCAGTAGTCTTTAATACTTAAGGCTGGTCTCCAATGAGAAGAGGGCAGACACTAGCAGACGCCTGTCCGCCCGCGGACAACATACAGTCATGGACGCTCACATTCTGAGAGGGATTCCACCATACGATATCAACATCTGCTATACTGTCGCTGCCAAACCAAACAGAACCCTAAGGATCTTCCACGGACATCATTCCTGCGCCAACTTCTCCACCATCGCTCGGAGAATAACAATCTCACCCATTGTAGTATGTCGCAATATGTAATATAATCCATATCTCTTACTCACTTATAAATATTGAGGAAAGAGATAGCGATTTACTAACTGTGTTTCCTGAATTAAGTATAGATAAAAATAATACTTCACAAACATTACAAGATTAGCTTGTATTTAAACATTTAATGTTTAGAATACAGACAATGCTGTTTACCACAATACCACACATGAAGCAATTGCTCACAATTGTTTAAGAATTTTAAGAGCTTTCAGAATCTAGTATACATCATGAAAAATATATTTGTACTGCGTTGCTTTACATAAAAGCTAGTGCATGTTACAGTGAATGTGTATATATTTTATATATCAAAACACACATACATATTTCTACAATAAAAATATATTTAATCTGAAAGGTGCTATTGAATTTATATGCTGCTTAAAATATAAAATAAAAGAAAAATGACGTTAGTGGTGATTTTCAACTGACAATATGTTCAAAAATGTCCTATTTATTTAGTAAAATTATGTTTATACTAGTAAAATATACATTCAATGAAAAATACACATTTACTGTAACACAGTTGAGAAACGTACATTTGCTGTTAAAACCCAAACCTAACCAAAAAAATTAATCAAATCCAACTTGACCTAATGAAAGTTATTATTAACTTTAATTAAGTTAACTCGTTTAGGCTAGGTTTGGGTATGAATATCTAATGTACGTTTTGCAACTGTTAAATTAAGTTATATAAGTTTACCGGCGCCTATCAGTTAAATTAGGTTTTCGTTAAGAATGTGTACTCAGATATGAGTTTAATGAAATTGTATTTATGCTAGTGAAAATACAAATTTACTGTAACATTTATACTGATTTATGTAAAAAAAGTTAATGACAAATTTTTAAAATCCTTGATAAATTTTATACAGAAATTTAAATAAAGTACATAATGATACAAACATTTAAAGTCTGTATATGACTCAAGGGATCATAAAACCAATAGTCAATAGAATTTAATAATTATTACTTTTAGTTTTTCAATTGCTTATTAAACACAATATAACAAGTAAAAGAGCAGTTATGCATATCCATTAAAATAATATTAACAATATCCGTTAATAATGGAAGTGTAACTTGCACTAAGACCGTTGGACCTTACTTTAACAAAAAAAGTTCAGCGCTTAATATCTTCGCCAAAGAAATACCGCATATTCCAGAAAATAATTACGTTTTCAAATGTTCAAAATCACTGATTTATTTCTATTATTTACTAATAATGCAATATAAAAGAATAATAGATAAATAAAAACAAAAATAATTTTGAAAAAATACACTCTTAGGTGTATACTAACAATCAAAAAATTGTATAAATTAACTCACTACCTAAAAAGTTAATAGTCGTATATGGTAATTCGGATTTATCCGCACCCAGCATATAAAGGGTTAATGATACATAAGCCAGAACATGTGCCTTCAGAATCACTTCACTTACACTTCGCTTTTGACATGGAATGACAAAAGTTTTGTCTTTAAATACCACAATTTTAATATTCTTTAATAGGAAATACTCGGAACAGTTGCATCGAAATTAGTGAGCTTGCTAAAAGTTTATAAAACAAATTGCTTTATTTGCTTTCTAAGAACGATATTTTCCTCGTTAGCGTCTTACAGACAATTGCGTATATACGTATATATCCAATAACAATCAAAGCATTTGCAAAAAAGAGCGAAACTACCTAAACAATGTGATGGTCGGTGCCAAATACAATGGAATGCGCTAGATGTCTTCGCCGACAGGTATCAAGCATCCATAATATATGAACTTTGTACAACTAAATTGTTGACAGTTAACTGAAATACCGGTTTTATTCATTTTTATTGAAATAAAACGCTTTAATAAAATCGCATTTACCAGACGATCAAGAAATACATAGACGTAGAACTCATATTTTTTAGGTGTACAAAAGCTTGAACAAGTCTGTTCTGAATTACTTAAAAAAATATGTTTAAAATTATTGGAACAAAAATCGATTACATTTTATAATATAATATAACTGCGCTTCTATGCTACGTAAAGAATCAAAGTTTTTGAATTCAACAAAAACAAGAATTTTAATATTCAATGGACTACTAGAAAGATCCGCATGTAGAGAAAAAAATCAATTATAATTACTTAAAAAAATCGGTCACATTTTTTGACATCTGAATTTCTATGCTGAGTAGAGCAATAACGTTTTTGAATTCTGCAAGAATAAACATATGTCAGTATATTTTGATGAAATAAATTACAAATTTTATATCGTATTAGAAAATTTGACAAGTGAGAATAATTAACTAAAAAATCATTTATAATTTGTGATATTAATGTGTTTTATGCTACGTAGAGAAACAACGTTTTTAGATTCAACAAGAACGAACCTATGTCAACAATGTTTAGTAATTAAAAATTCCAATTTCCAATAAACTACTAGAAAAATCCGCATTTGGAAAAAAACGTTTCGCAAAATTTTATATTCAATTAATAAATAAACAGTAATAATTTTTTGGCAAAACATATTTATTCTATTTCAAAAGCCGATTTAACATACATATGTACATATTATTATTTGATATTAATTGTAATAAATATAATTGAATAATATGATTTTTAATAGACCGTTTGGATTGATAGTGAAACATTTTAATCATCAACAATTTAGTCTAATTACGGTTATAGTAATAGTATATTTATAACCTAGGAAGAATATTTTGCTAATTTATGCAATTATATTAAAAAAACAACAAAAGTAAAAACGATCTTTCAGTAGTAGCTATTTATTTCTATGCTTTTGAATAATATATTTTTACTGAATTTTATTGCTGAATACGAACTATCAATTTTATATATACATATGTATATTTAATAACATTTTATGATTTTAAAACTTCGGGCTGTAGTCTTTTCGACTCTCGAAGGATAGTAATAAAATCTGTGATCGAACGTGTTTTTGTATCTCCTTTGATTTTTTAACGATTTTCTCATCCATTTGCATGTTTTTGACCTTATATATCCAAAGCATCTTGCGAAACAGCCTTTTTTGACACTAACACTACTGCTTTCGCTGTAATCTTCATCATCAGAATATTTGATCGAATAAGTATTTACAAAGTACAAATACAAGGAACCGTCTTTGTCATAATAATGCATATTATTATGACAAAAATTTTAATACTAATAAAACCACGAAAACAAAACACATCAATAATTTGAAAAATAAAACAACATTGTCTAAATATATTTATTATCGACCATTTACTATGAAAATTTAATTATTTATCTATTTATCAAATAATATAGTAAAAATAAAAGAGACATCTATTGGAACATTTTAATATGAAATAGTAAATTTATTATTTCGATCGTCAACAGAGGTGCCTACTAGAAATTAATTTAATAAACTTTTTCATTATTAAATTATTTAATAGACTAGTGCATTTTAAAATAGCCCTTATTTAATTTTTTTATCAATTTTATAATATCTATTATATAATTGTTCTAAGCCGCATAATCCTTTTCCGCTTCCGGACGCGGATCACTTAAAATGAAAAATTCTCCGTTCAATTCTCTACTCTGTAAATCGTATCGCTTTGTATAAAAGGTGTATAATAATAAACGTAAACAAAGGTAATATATTTAATTATAATAATAAATAATAATAAAAATAAAAATTAAATTTGCTCCGATTGATTTTCGAGCCGCCGGTAATGCATTGTGTTGTTTCGACCAATGAAAAATAAGCATTCAAATATAAAACAAGATGGCCGACAGTAACGTGACAACAGTTGATAATAATTATTATTTATAAATAAAATTTTGCTAAGCGACAATAATTTTCATTAATTCGTCATTTAACTGAATATAAATAATCGGATTGCAAATTAAGTAGGTGTGTTATAACTATGAAAATGAAATATATACATAATGTGTTAGAAGAATACATTGACTAAACTAGACAAACAATCTTCGTAATGAAATCTTCAAATTTTGAATTCCCGGTGACGGGCTCCGAGGCCAAAAAGTGAGTCTTTTTTTTTCATAAATAATCGGATTGCAAATTAACTAGGTGTGTTATAACTATGCTAATTAAATATATACATAATGTGCTTAGGATAAGAAGAATACATTGATTAAATTAGATAAACAATCTTCGTAATGAAATCTTCAAATTTTGAATTCTCATCGACGGGCTCCGAAGCCGAAAAGTGAGTTTTTCCTTTATAAATAATCGGATTGCAAATTAACTAAGTGTGTTATAACTATGAAAATTAAATATATACATAATGTGTTTAGGATAAGAAGAATACACTGATTAAATTAGATAAACAATCATAAAACAATCTTCATAATGAAATCTTCAAATTTTGAATTCCCGTCGCCGAGCTCCGAGGCCGAAAAGTGAGTTTTTCCTTGTATATTACATAAACATTATCATTGCTTCCGACTTAATGCACATATACGTTAGATTTTAAAAATTGTAAATAAACCAGATACATTTTAAATGTGAGTGTGTAATATATCCTTAGTATGTATGATGATTAAAAGTTAATGTCGATCAAATCGGCACTGTCACAGTGGGAACTCTGTATATATCAGCCAACGGACAGCTTATAAATGTGTAGTTTCTTGGATGTTATCTAATAAACGACATTTTACAATGATTATAAATATGTGATTGCATACCTGGAATAATCGATAGACAAAATATCTAAGAGTGGGTTATTTTTAATTCCGATGTGGCAAAATATGTATACGTCATGGTTTTTATTCAATTTTTCTTCTATGCAATCATTTCTCTTTTAGAACAGGATATTCAGTTATATCAAACTTATGTAGTATGTCATTTATAATAAGATAATGCTTGCTAGCAGTGATTTCAATTTAAATTTATAATAAAATTGTGTTATAAGCAGCGTTAAAACGGGCCCTCAAACACCTAAAATATGCTAAAACACAATCAATGACTTATAATCGCTCACGTTGATTGTGTTGTAGCGTCAGTACGGAGTAACAAAATATTTTAAATATCAGTAATATTTTTGTGCGGATGTGTAACCGATGCTATTTAGTATTATTATTTATTTAAACTGTAAACCTACTTTTAAATGATGCAAAATATTATGTTTTAATATTATTTTTTATTATGAAAACCTTTTGGTATTTTTTGTTTTATTAATATTTAGTTAAGTTACAAACTTATTTTAAAAATTAATATAGCGAAATCACTTTGTAACGAATATCGAAATAACGAAATTCCCAGTATAACGAATCTTCAATTTTCAACATAATTTTCATACAAAATGTTTTCATTGTAATGATCTCAGTATAACGAAATATTTTGACCCAAATTAAGAATGACGTTAAAACTTGATACAATATTTCTCCGAATTCAGTTCGTCCTTGACTTGGCTTGTGCCTGATATGTTCAAAAGCGACATTATAGGTGTTTCGCTGATCCTCAAACTTTTTTCATAAAACATTTTATTCACAAATTTTATTGTGTTTCATACAGTATCTTTAAAAATGGACAAAAAACTATCTGTAAACCTTATAAGATGTTATTTTGATGCTTTAGTAATATGGTAATTAAAAATAAAATAAAATATATCATCTTCCTTACATTCAATATAACGAATTTTCAGTATACCGAAATATATTCACTGGTTCCGTGAGCTTCGCTATATTGAGATTTCACTGTATAATGTTTAGTTTTATTTTTATCTAGCTAAGTTTTGAACCTATTTTTAAATGACATACAATATTTAGTTTTATCATTAAATATCTAAATTTAAAATCTAACATTAAATAATTTAAAATGCTTTCTTCTGAAAATATTTAGTCAAGCTATAAACCTATTTTCAAATGAATTAAAAATGTTAAGTAGTTTTTTATAGATTGCACCATTTTTAAAATATGTTTTAAAAAATCAGAAGTACGCAAAAATAATACTTAAAACCCAAAAAGTTGAGGGTGCGGTATTCGCACACTCGCTAGCTTCGGTATCTCACTATCGTGAGTTAGTACGCTTATAATTGTGTTTGTTATGAAATCATTTTTATACTAAAATTAATAATTCCTAACGAATTTTTTGATATACCATTTAATTATCTCATTATTTATTTTATAATAGGCTTATTATAAAGAAACTTGGTTGATGAAGAACGAGATTTATCTGAGCTTTTCATCTCTTGAGTTATGAACTTTTCCCAAAATAAACGCGCTTTCGAATTCCATCGCGCGCGACATTAAAGAGCGATTAAAACGATACTTTTTGCATTCGAATGGAAAAAACACATTAAAATAGTATTAAAAAAATCAGCAAATGAGCCGCGCCATTTTGCATCTGACGTCGTTTCATAACTCGCCTTGGTAAACTCGCGGAGCGGAATCCCATTGTGGTATTGTTTGAAACACGAGACTTTCTCGGTTCGTTTCTAACCCAGATTCACTTCCGATTATTGTATCCGGCGGTCGTTAATTCAAAAATTCTTGATGAGGAGGTCTCTTTGAGGCACTGGAGCGGTATTGTCCTATTGTGTAACGACGCAGTGTTTCTGATTGAAGAAAAATAGATAGTTTTAGTTATGAGAATCTTATTAACTATTTCTTATTCAGCCTTTAAGGCCTTAAAAGTATTAAGAAAAATGTAATTTTGTAATATATTTTATTCAATCTGTCAATTGTATACAATATCTACTTTTTGCTATTGTTCCAAACTGCAAACTTTAATGTAACTTTTCCTTTTTAAATGAAGGGAAAGGCACGGTAAAAATAATCTAAACTAAATAATTTTCTTCGTGCATTTTGTTATATGCATATTAAACTATTGCACATTAGTTCAATTTTCTCTTTAATAAAGTTTGAGAATCCTTTGACAGCTCACATTTAAAAATGCATCTAACTTTAGTTTATTTTATACTTCAGACTATCGATTACTTCATAGATTTATTTAGGTGATTTTAAATCTTTCACAAGTTGCTTCAAAAATTAACTAAAATGCGTAATTATTATTAAGCATAGATATTCTTATTGATTTGGATTCGATCAAAAATATTTTTATTATAAAAATAAATATTCTATTAATCGTCACGCATTCACAACGACAAAAATGATACACTGCGTTCGCATCACGTTTTGCAAAAGTGAAACTAGAAACGTAGGAAAGCCCAAGACCAGCCCTGCAACTCGACACTCAGTTTCTCTACACGTACAGTCAGCCCCGGATAATTGGCATCATTATAAAAGCGACGAGAGATTTATCATTAAATCGACCGATAGATAAGTACATAATGGAGACTGCAAAATAGCTACACAGTAGACGCCATTGTACATTTAGAATTATATGGATAGAAGGAGAAACTCGAATTTGCTAAATCAATACTATTAGGCTATTGCCATAATGATGGCAGTTTGTTCTTAGATTATTAGGAGTGATTGTAGTCGTATTTGCTTTGAACCGTTTCACTGCAAAACTGTTAAATGTAATTTTCAAGAATTTTTATGTGAAATAAGTAACAACGTCGTTTGAAACATTATCGCCTCAAATTGTCTGGTGGCATCAAAGTGATACATAATTAAATTATAATAAATATTTTATTTATATGCCTCTCAATAAATACTAATAGTTCAGTTGTGCATTTTTTGTCACAAAGATTGATTTAGAACAAAATACTTTACCATTATTTTATATTTTATACGCATCAGTTTTTTAATTATTGCCTTGTGCAATCAAAGTTAACATTCAGTGTTTTCTTATATGTGTATATATCATAATCTAATCATATCTTGTATTTTCTAATCAAAAAGTTATGATAAATCGTTGTTAATGCGTATTTTAGTTTATACAGTTCGTATGACAGAATTCTTAAATTTAAAGTATTGTTCACTACTACAAATTTTTATGCTTAACTCGTTTATTAAATTTAGGGTTAAAATATAGCTCTTTTAAAACAATTATTATTTGAAGGGTACATATAAACTAATTGAACTTACAAATTAACATATTTTTAGATTGTAAGTGATTCAAATTATTGATATAAAATAAACAGAAAGAACGATACTATAACGTAGTCTGCAAGGTCTAGATTGGTAACCCAGAGGCTGCGGGCTCAAGCCACGGCAGTAGACTCGAATTTTTATTTATAAAAATGCACTAATAATAACCCTTTGAGTAAGTAGTGAGTTAATTTTACTTATTTACGGTACACAACCTGGGAGTGAGGTAATTTTATGTATTTTTCCATTATTATTTCTGTAGCCCTTCATTTATTATTATTTTTTATTGCATTTATAGTATAGCGATTCTAAACGTTTTGTTGCTTTGATTTATATTAGTGTTTTTTTTATTAATTTCTTTTAACAATTTTCTATTATTAATTTCGTTAATTTATTTTACATATTTTTTATACATTATCCGGCTTTTGTGGATTTTTTAAAGCATTTCAGTAGCTTTCAATATTTTTTATAAAATTAATATAAAAAAAATGTAATATTTATTTATTTCGTACTCTTTAATTTATCTAAATTATTTTCAATAGATATCATTTACATTAAATCAAATTTATAAATATTGTGTACATATAATTATTTTTATTTATTATTTCTTCAGCTAAATATGTAAATATGTAACTACCTGGGGTACCTCAAAACAATGAAAGATCGATCACCGTACATGTACGGCGATACCGCTCAAAAGCTTAAAAACCAGCCGCAGCTGCAAAGTGACATTCATTGATTATAAATTATAATATGCATAATAAGTGATAATTAATTATAAGATTTCACTAATTCCCAAACTGAAAAAATTGCTGATTATTATTTAGTTGGTACAGATTTACGCGTTGTAACGCATTGGGCCTACGTCAGTCAGATTACAAAAATCGATTTGTAGCATTGTCGTTTTTCAAAAATGTATATAAACATTTTCTGCTATTAGTTTTTCGTTATCATAGATTACAACGATATCTAAATTAAATCAATAATGGTGATATACTTTGATTTAACGTTTAATTTTTACTTATAAACCGTTTTCTCTTATCTTTGTGGCAAAAATATTGTTGTACATAAGTTTATGTTAACATTTTTTAAACGTGCTTAAATTTTTTTTTAATAAAATGCCACCATTTTTTAAATATACTGAAAAATTTTAAGCTATGCGTCTTAAAAAATTATGGTGTTTTGTTATAAATTGCAATTTAACAAATAGTAAAATCAGGGTTAAGTGTAGTTGTGCGTAGTTTACCCATAAAAATGTTCAGTCATTTTTATTTCCTGTAAAGTAATGTCATGTTGTGATCCTTTTTTTATCGTACTATTTTGTACGGTTAAATTATTTTTAAACACTTCTTTTTACCTTGAATGCCTTAATATATTATTTTAAGAACGGTGGAGGCACGGAGATATATTTTCAATATTATGTTCTTTTTAATCATGAAATATTCTATTATAAAAAATGTAGAGTTGTTTATTTATACTTTGCCAACTGATTATAATTCGGAATATAAATGACAATTGCAGTATTTATGAAATTTATCTGCTTTTACCTGAAGGCTAATTGAATTTTGAAGAATTCATACTCGATACTATGAACTTGTTATATCAGTCAAGTTCATAGTATCGTGTGACGTGTATAATCAAAAAGCAAGTAAGATATTAAATATTGCGATAACCAATTATTATATTAGTAAATAAAAAATTACTCATTAATTACAAATTCAGAATAAATTAAAATAAATATAATGTAAGATCAAAAATTCATTGAATTTGCCATTTGACATATAAACAAAACTCCGAATTAATATAATATCAAAAACTAGTTTCATCTTATTTTAACTGCTCAATTTAAGAAACCTTTCACAAAGTTTACAATATGCAAATATATTCCAGCTCAATTTGTTTACGATCGCAAACGAGCGAAATTGAAAAATTACTTTAATTTTATTATGACAGCAAAATTTATAATGCAACTTGATTATGTGTACTTAACTGTAAAGTGAAAAAGGCAGTTACTTAAATTGATGATTACGAATGCGATGACCGGTCATCGTCTTTATACAAATTTATTTGACCCTATGCATTTTCCTGTAAATTATTATAATTTCAACTGTTTATACTATATAAACAGTTTTATTATATATTTTTTGCTCGATAAATAAATAAACCGTTGATCGACTTGTATCGGTCTATAATGACTTATATTTTTTGTCGATTATATATTAAATTTCCGACATGGTTGATCGACTTATTGATTGCGAGCTTTTTTCAAGTCGAATATATCCCACACGATGACATGACAGGCGAAAGTGTAAGTTATGATGAAAAAATTGGTGCTAAAGCCTTCAGAATTCATTAATTTCACTTTTATACAACGAGTGGTGCTGCGTATTATATTTTTTAAAGAATTCAATGTTTCACACCGTTTATAGACTTTCTCGATAATATAAATAAAGTGTTATAATAATATGGCAATAAATATATTTCGGATTAGACGGCAATTGAATTGAGTTAAAAGTGTGTTAATTATAGGATGTGTGATAATTGTAATAAATAAATCGCGGAATGGAAAAATTTATTATGTCAATAACATAAACAATATGTTAATGGCAATCTTGACCAATATTTGGTATCATTATTTAATATAATGAAAAATACATGTTTCTATAGCGGAAACCATAAATTTTATTAAAAGACATAAAATCATTAACAAAAACAATTGTGTATTTTGAAAAATTAAATTAAAATTATTAATAAAGGCCGTGATAGCTGAAAAATAAACAGCATTATTTGGCTACTTTTAAGTGCATATCTCAATGTCACGTTTTCTAAATGGAAATATATAAAATAGCTCGATCTATAAATTTACTAAAAATAACAATATTGTGTTTACAAATAAGGCCAATTGACATATTCATATATTTTATATGTAAAACATATTATCACTGTAATAAAAAAAAAATATCAATATTTTTCTAGCTACTTTAATAATGAATCTTTTATTTGTTAGTTATCTATTATCATATTTTATTTAATTATTGACTTAATAGATAATTGTAAAATATACCATAGAAAATATAAAAAAAACACAAATTGTTAAAAAATATATAATATTATAATTTGGGTATGAATGTACGAAGGTGTTTTTTATTTCATAAACGAAACTCAGTAATTTATTTTTGGATTGTCCATTGATTGATTGATTGAGCATGTTAATCAATAACACGCTATATGCTTGAAATCTATGAACTAGTGATAGAAATCTATTTTATAGCTGCACCTTTAATGATCTCATTAAAATATTAAAAAAAGTAAATAGCCAACTCGCTCGATAAAATAGCTAATAGAAGATAATACTCAATACCATAATTGCGTAATGATTAGAGATTTCACAGATCACCTACCTGATAGCACATTAACCACTCGTAAGGAACATAAATAACTGCCCTTTTGTGCGCAAATGTGTAATTGACAATGCATCCAACCTGCGTAAAAACCGCTATTGCAATCTCTCTCTCGCATTACTGTTTTTCGAAAGTTTCACTCCAAGGCTTGAACATTCTTCGTTCAATTAGCTCACTAATATTCGCATCTGTGATTTGTTGGAGCCGTCTCAAATTGAGAGTATCAGAGATGTGACATTTCGTCACATCGGTAGATGATCAAACGATTCAAGACGAGATGGTCAGAGGCGATCAGAGACGACAGACAGACGGCCTCCGAAGCAAATATGAGAGACGTCATTGATGCGTCTACAGCTATTCTTTTTTTTCTTTATATGCGCAATTTTTTTCTATGCATGTCATTTTGAAACGTTCTTCTTTATAAAAAAAGTATTTTAGCTTAATTCTTTTCTAACATTGCCTGACTGTATTATCGTTTTACCATTCAGAATTCCTTTCGTGATTACTTTTTCCCACTACTTTCTTAGCTGTTTCAACCACGCATTCCTCTATATCAGGGGTTGGCAAATGTTGAAGAGATGCAAGATATTGATTATTTCTTGCACCGTAGCGGGCCAAAGCCATATGCCTGCACTTCACTCTCCGAAAGTAGGCGACGGTTGGCCAAGGACGGAGAATATAATGTGAAAATTCGGGGTTACTTTGGTCGAGCTCGGTTCTCCCCGCTCTAAAATCTCTCGGAAGTTCTCCGAGGTTACCGCGAACGGGAGGTAAAGTAGGGGTAATTTAGGTCGACGTGGCCAACTTCCAGCGCCTCCGAAAATTTTTGACGAACGGATAGAAATCAAGAGATTGAATGCGGAGCTGATTTTCGAGCGCGAGCGGTGAGATACTTCCCCTTTCGCTCTCTCGCGTGTTAAGTGACGAGAGTGAGAGAGATAATGATATGGTTTTTCGCAAACTGAGATAGAACGAGTATCTCGGTTCAATTTCAATATGGGCGTAGGCGTTCTTCACGATCGCTGCACTGTGTGGTATTTGCCCGATCTGGACGGCCAAAATTATTTCTCCACTTTAGTTGATTCCATAAGTGCTCTTAGTCAAATGTATGATTTTATAAGTATTAAAAAATACATTATAGAAAAAAAACTTTTTTTAACAAAAAAATTAACTTGAAAAAAATTAACTTTTTTTTTTTTTTTTATGAAATAATTCATGCAATTTTATTTTAAAAAGTATTTAAAGTATTTCTTTAATTGTAGGCCCGAGGAAAAGGAATTCCGTGTTGAACGGTCGTGCGTAGCGTAAAAAAAAAATTTCGCCGCGTAGCGTAAAAAAAAAAATTGTATATGTCACAAATTTGCTGTTTTTTATTAAGAAAAAGTATTTGACTAGCATTTTATCATACTCGGTATCGTTTTTTTTTTTAATATGTGTATATTTGGTGATTCTAAACAAATTTTTATTTTATTTTATTAGTACGCGATCCACAATTTGACGTTTACTGATTTTACCACGGTAACCATATTATTAAAAAATTACAATTATTACAAAACTGTATTTTAAATTTAACGTTAACACGTTACCTATTTAAAAAGTTATAATGGTTTAAAAGGTTTAGGTCCTAACTTTCGCGACTAAGCCCCGTCCCATTTTTAAGAATAATGCATTTTTAAGGTATGCAATGTGTTAAAAACCGCAAAAATCCGGAGTCAATTTTACATGTATCATAAAGAGAAAGACCTAAGCTATATATTGTATATAAAATCTCAATTCAGCAAATTGATTTTCCATTCTTTTCCTTAAAAAATAATAGAAATTATTCATTAATTGCACACTTGAACGTTTCCTGTTTATTATTTATTAGTGACAGTGAAGCCTCGATTCAACATAAAATGTCTTATTTACTAACATTGATCTATTCCAGTGCATTGCAATCATCCACCATCTCCTTTTTCTCCATTTGGTTTTAATTTTTTGTGTGTTTAAAACACGCACATAGTTATAATACGCGAGAGCACATAGAGCACATAGGTGACAGCTGCGGCCTGTACGTCCTCCATGTCGGGAAGCGCGCACGCGTATGAAATTCCCCGCTGTGCGGACGCTTTTCGGAAGACTGCAACCTTGACCGACTTCAGTCGAACTTCGAAATTCCCGGCTGTGTGGACGCTATTCGGAAGTCGGCAACCTTGAGCGACTTCGGTCGAACTTCCGCTAGGACAACTTCCAGAGAGTGAAGTGCAGGCAATAAGCTAAGCACGCACGCACGCACAGATCTGCCCGAGCTTCACCACTCTTATGTGCCTTTTCTCACCACACACGATCGGATTTGTCTGTCAAGCACCGCCAGATCCGCCGGATGTGCTCGCGCGTGTATGGCCAGCTATAGTCAGAAACTGATAAAAGTTTTATTTTGTCGAGACATAATTACTCTGCTAAAGCAATCATGTAATCTTTAATAAATTCGCCCTCTGATAATGATTTAGTGCCCTTCGAGATAGCCTTAGCTATCTCAGCATCCGTAGATTTTAGTTTCTTAAATCTCCGATGATGTTTCTGTAAATTATTTTTAATTTTTTACTTGAAATTTAATTATTTTTTATTTTAACAATTTTATGTATTTTTTACTGTTTCGATTAAAAGTTACTCCTTAAATTATAATCTTTAAAAACAGCTATAGTCTTATTACAAAATAAATAAAGACCACCTGCAAGCCGGTAAGCAAATCATTAAAAATATGTAAAATATTAATATCTTAATTTTCTAACTAAGATAATATTTAAATATACAATATGTTATTGTAAAAAACCACAGCATTAAAATGTGCATAAAAATAATTTATGCTTATTAGTTTATTATAATACCACGTCCGTACGCATTTTATAATATTATTTTCATTAAAAAATACACACATACGGTAAAATTTACATACAAATGAAATTCGTAACAAATTGGCCGAAACATTACACAAGAGTCGTATATATTTTTTATTCGCTGTTTTTTTGTAACGTGTGAAATAATTTATCATAATATCATGATTGCATACATATATTATATTATTTTTAGATTATACATAAAGGAACATACGTGACTTTTTGAGGTCATGTATAATATTTACAGGTGTGAACAATTTATTTTATTGGATGAAATATTCAGCTTTAACACGTGATTAGGCAAAGTAATTGCTTTATGACATTAAAGCTCTGTTTTTACTGTATTTTGTATAGTAAAATTATAAAAGATCGATTTTGATATAATAATATGATGTATGATTTAATTGCATATAATGATTACGTATCGATAATATATCTGTGTGGATCCTTATTTTACATAGCGGAAAAAAGCAGTTCAAAACCATCCGTTATAAATATACTTTTGATGTTACGAGTGTTGATAATAATGGTTATTTTCCATCCCGAATGTGTAATAAATGTTACCATTAGCGTCAACGTATATTTACAACATTTTCAATGAATAATTACAATCAAATTGCCGAACGCCTCTCGCATTAGATCGCCAATAATTGCGACCAGTTCTGAAAGTTAAATAATCGTCAAGAGTTTAAATTTCACCGATAATCGATCACAGTCTTAACAATGTGATCAAAACGCAATCGCAAATCGATGGGAACTCTCGAATAGTCGCTCGTGTACGTGAACCGATACTAATTAACGAGTAAATGGGAAAATCGTGGCTCAGAGCAGGAAAAGTTTCCTATGGAAAAAAACTGGAAAATTTCATTTCCGGATTTAAAACTTCCTTACAAGGAGCACTGATAACTTGAAAAATTACAACTTGGTATGATCTTTAAAGGGCAACTTTCAACTGGTCTCAAGAAACAGGCTTATTATATATATATATATATAATGTATTTCCTATTGTGAAGTATGAAGATAATCGACATAGTTCATTAAGTATTCAGAACGAAATAGAAAATGTTTAACCAAATTTTTAACAGCAAGATGGCATCGAAACTAAGGCAAGGCGATAGTGAATAACCTTCAAACCGAAATTTAAAAGCCATATATATTTATTAAAAATGTTGACACTCATTGAGTGATAGGGTAAATAAAAGTTGCCTAATATATTTTAATTAGCTTAGATTGAATACCAACATAATGCAGTTATTTTAATTATTCATACATTTTACTTTTAATTAGTTTAATGTTTATTTAATATAAACTTGAATTTACGATTAACAACTTTATAATTTATGGTTTCCCCTATTAAAATTGTATGTTTAATGTATTTTTAATCATTAAACTATTTTTTATTTAAAATGTAAAGTATTATTTATATTTTTGCACAATGTACCTCATATATACAACAAATATTATATTATTATATATGTATATAAAAAAAATTAATACTTAGTATAAGTATTGCATTTTTAAAAATATTAATAAATATTATTTATTTGTAGTTTGCTACAATTTTAATCGATTAGTTTAATTTATACCATAAATATTTATAATTGATAGTAATTTAAGAAAAATTTTTACTTTTCATCAACACAATAAAATATTTTATAAATTACTCGCTCTTCAAATAAATATAAAATTTTTCTTTAATTATATAATAATATTAATTAAAACATATATAATTTTTTAAAAATGCTCAACTACATGATGCAATTTTTAGTAAAATAATATCTATTAATCTAATTGTATATCGTTACTTAGTCACAACTCAAGTATTTTCTTGCCACATTTATTATCACACTGATAGTAGATAAAAAGCACTTAATATAGCAACAAGTTTATAATATAGTAAGAATATATTGTAAATTATTATTATTAAAATTAAAAAATTAACGACTAAGAGTCTGTGTAGATACATGTAAAAATATTTAATTTTTTTTTAATATATATAGTAGATATATAAGCTCATTTTCTAACATAAAACAATATTAATATAAGAGCGTGTTTTTTTTAAAAAAACTGTTAAATTTATTTGTCATTTATTAAATTTATTGCTTAATATTATAATTATTTTAACACTCTAATTTTTTTCCTGTAAAATTAAACAACATATATGCTCATAAAACTTATTGTCAAATATTTTTTGGGTGTTCATTGAAAAGTCTCTTTATTAACTACCTGCTTAGAATGCAGCTGTGAATTTAGCGGATTTGAAACTACTACTTGTTTTAAAAATTGCAGCGTTGTAAATAATTTTAAAATATTCGTATAAATTATATTTTTAATGAAAAAAAATCAATGTGAATTTTTGAAAAATTTAACACCAGTAAAAAAATAAAAAGTACACAAAAAGCTACAATTATATAAAAATACAATAGTTTTGAGCAGCTTATAATATTTAAAATAAATAATTTAATCCTGTAGTTAAATTATACAACTTTTATATACTTTCCATTGATTTTTCAACGGGTACAATACAGGTATTTATTATTGAGGTTGAGAGGAAGAATAAAACAACTTTTTTATATTCCGGATAATAAGATATGAAAGTGACTTGGAGCAGCTAAAGAAAATTTAATTTTATATATTTTGTGGTTGTGTATAGAGAGGTTTTACAATATTTGCGGTCTGTAATAGTTTTGTTCCGTTTTAAGAATTGCTTTTTGATCGTTTTAGTGTTTAAGGTTTAATTTTTGATTCGGCTTGGAAGCGGTGCGTTATCTTTTATTATTTGTAATTGAATGAACGAATAGAAAACATCTAATGCGGTCAGATTTAAAAGAAATGTCAAAGGAGGTATATTTTGTAAATAAATTGTAGTCAGATTATAACTTGTAATGTATCATATCATATTATTTATTATTATATTAAAAATACACGATGTGCGATTGAATTAGAGCTTCTAATTGGATTTTTTGCAAACATCTCACTCGGTTCACGTCAGATTTGATTAATCCGATGCAAGTTCAATTTGCATACATAAATATTCTTGTAGGCGGTGTTTCAGTGTTATATATGCAAATTTTGGTGATAATTTTAATTACGAATAGCCGAATGGATTGCTCTTATCGTCTATGGGTGTTTCTTGTTATTTATTTGCGTTGCCACAAAAATTATGTATTAATTTATTGTTAGTAAATTGTTGCCACCGCATAAATAACTTGCTATCGAGTCGGCTACATCACTGGCACCGGTAAAACGCTTGAACTTGCCACGGAATAGCGATTCTCAAGCTGTGATGTTGCCCCTTCGATCAAGTCAAACTGCTTTAGAGCAGGCGATAAATCAAACTAGTATACTGCTTATAAAACTTTTTAAAAAATATATAGACATTTTAATGTTTACGGTGTTAACTTAAGCAGCTAATTATAATTTGCCGCATAAACTATCTGTGCTAATTTTTTTGAATGCTCGATAATAGTACGCTCATTAAGAGGCGCTGCCATAATGTAACAACTGATCTGTGTATCATATTACTCATTACATAAGTCGTGTACCAACTTTATTTTTCCGGTAAATATAATGTGCGCAAAAATTTTGGTTTAAACAAAAATTAGCTTCACAAATCTCTTTATGAGTGAGATAGTTTCCATTCCGCTCATTCGAGCTTATACTTTTAACGGTTTTGTAACAATTCTCTTTGAGAAAAAATCAGCATTTTTAATTTCGCGTGCGACTTTAACATAGGAAGGCAGTCTTACCGGGGCTCCAAAAACTTTGAATAATACATTTAAGATAGTTATACTTATTGTATTTTTACGTATTAATATACGTAGACTTGCTACAGCGTCCGCGGAGTACGAGAGCCAGTAGTACAAGGTTGAACGGGCGGGAGTTTCCCGCTCTGCTTAGGCCAAATATTTCTTGGCTATAATAACTTACAATGTTGATATTTACAACAACAAACTCATTGAAAACGAATTCAAAATCATGGATGAAAAGTGAAAGATGAAGGGGGCGTCCGTCCCACGGTTTGAGAGCTCCGCCCGCTATGTGACTGACACAGCTGATTTCATGTGCGACAGTCAACATAAGAATTCCCGCGGTGCGGGTCGTGTATGCGGTGCACTAGCCGGTTATGTTGTACAAGTTGACTCAGATTCCGTTTTGAGTGCTCTCGGAACTGCATGCAACAACACACGTGTAAATAATGTAAAACTAGTTTTGTGACAATAAAAAGTGATAAGAAGAAAAATATATATATATCGATCGGTATATAAATCATAGGCTGTGCCATTTTTGTTGTATATATGGTAAGTTTATGTTTTGATTTATATTTTAAAACGAGTTCGGAATTAATTAAATATCAATATAAAATTTAATTAATACAAAATTGTATTAAAAAATAATTGACAACTAACTTCTGTTATGAAATTATAAGCTAATGTAGAAAACATGTTCCAAAACCGATGAAGTAAATTGTCAATTGATTATTTGACTACATCGGTATTTTTCAACACTTATTAGTGTTAAAAAATAAAGAGTTTGTAATCTCAATAATGTAGCCATATGTATTTTATATGGCACACTTATTAGAATATGAATCGATGAATCGATCATATTGCATATAAGATAGTAAGGCTAAATATTTAATATTAATAAAAATAGCATCTTTAATATTAATATATGAAAGAATGGTAATATGTTGAATTATGTGAACAAATAATTTACGGGATATTGAGTAAGGACATTTTTTCACTAATCTATTGTATTTACAATATCATACAAACTGTTAAATTCACCTCCAGAAAAAGTATTTTGACTCCGTTTAATAATATATTTTTTATTAGTACACAATTTATTTTTATTATGGTTAAAATATGTGACTCAAACATTCTTTATTTGTCTATTAGCCAAGATTTAATCACTCTTGATCTGTTTTCTAATCGATAATTAACTAAGTTGAAAACTTTCGCGATTTTTAAGATTTGTTGTTTCGCATAACTTCATGATTTTATACAGTTTCTTCAATTATTATACTGAACTTGCGAATTAAGCTGTGTGTTAGAAGATTGCCGTTGATGTTGTTGTTGTCACGCGATTTTTATGGTAGTCATCACACGTAGACTGTAACGCGATTTTTCCAATGTATGATATAAATACCTTGTAAACGTCTTGCAGTACCGTAAAATATGGTTTAACGAGTGGTTGTTAAAATAAGTATAAAAATGTTACAAAGCAAAGAATAATATAAATATTGTGACAATCTGTTGAAATGTATAAAAATAAACTATGCCATTATATACTTTAAGTTATTTAATGTGTTTGGTCGTTTATGTGACACTCAAATAAATTAATGATCATCAAGAATATACGCAATTCAACAATTTTTCATTTTAACTGTATTGGTAGAAAATGCACAATTTAATAGATAATAGATTACATTTTATATTAAGTACATAGTAGTATAGAAGCATCGAACATTTATAGTTTACTCAATGCCATACAATGAGTTAATTGCTCTTAACTTAAATATCAATGTTACTATATAATATAGTGACGATATTGAAACAGATTGAAACAAATTCTTGGAATATTTTTGAAGCACAAAAAATATCGACTTATACCATTTTCGTTAAATTTATTTTAATTTCTGTAATTTAAACTTTTTTTCAGAATTTTATTAAACGAATTCACAATATTTTCGATTTTTTTATTATTTTTTTCATGTTATTCCATTTTCTATTTTAAATTATTTTTAATATATTTTTATTTTATATTTTATTCTCTATTTTTATAAGTTTAAATAACGGTTAACGAGTATTTTTCAAAACCAGTTTTAAGTCGTTATAATTTGTAAAAAACACATTTTTTTTCAATTTTAATTTATATTTTAAAACGTTTTTCTTTAATTTTTTTGTAAGCGGTGTTACAATTTTTAATATTTTGAATTTTCGCCATTTAAAAAAATTCTTTAATTATTTTGTTTATATTAACAAATTAAACAATATGATAATCAAAGCAACTAGTTTAATAAAACCATGATTAAAAATTTATGGTCTGATTTTTTAATAAATAAATTCATAGTAGATGGCTTCATCACTTTTACCTTTATATTGACAATTATTATATTAAAAAATGTAAATAACTGAACTCTTCAGTATTGGTTATAAAATTCTATTAGTTAAAAATATATCATACAGTAACATCATAGTATTCAAATTAAGCAGGTTTATATACTATAAAGGTTTCTAATACCAGCATATTTACTATGTAGTGTCATTTGTTACTAAACTATTTAACCCTTTAAATGCCAGCGACTTTTTAAGGAGTCACCTGTTATTTTTCTTCACAGGTCAGTATCTTTTTCTAAAATTAAATATAAAATACTTGCTTTACTGATAAATAAAGTTGGTACAATAAACTTCAATAATTAAAAAAATTAAAATTTGTAAATAATTCGTTAATAAAATTTAATTAAAATTATTAACAAAAAATGCACCGGTGAGTCGCTGGCGTTTAAGTGGTTAATTCTCTGAATACAAATTATAGTTTTTTTTAATATTTTTGACATAACTGGGTTGACTTAATTTAATATTATAAGAACGGAGGATAAAAAATCCATTTGTAATTTTATGCATTCGAAGGTACGTCTAACAAAAAAATGCGAAGCCCTTTGAGGATAAGTGTTTCTTATCTACATTATGCCTACCATCAAGTAGATAAAAAAGATAAGCTTTTGAGTTGTTTTCGGAAAGTGGATAACAAATGTGATGTTTTTATGTGAAATAATGTGATGTCAAGTTGTTTTTAGAAGGTCGAAGGAATCCTTATAAATAAATCGACAATTTGATATATTAGATATCTACAACCATGGTAAAATTATATATATCGTTATAAGGAGATTACTAAAACTATTTTAAAAAAACAAAAAAGTGTAAAAGGACATATTTATTTTTTACTACTATATTATATATAAACTACATATTAATCGTAATAATAAATAAATATTTTGCGAGATTTTTTATTTTAATCATTTTTTAAATAAATTCTGTTAATAAGCTTATACAAATATTGACGTCCAATGTATGACTAATGATGAAACATATTTTATCAATTAATCTTCATTAGCCTATTATTTTTAATTAAAAAGAAAATACACCACAAACCATTGTTTCACCGTGGCGCGCTTAAAAGTAGCCCATAGCTTATTTTCACCCGCCCATTTCTTGTTCGCATTATGGTTCGAATGAATCGCCTGTACAACTTTTTTAACGCTTCCGATGAAGATCGCAGTTTAATTACACACCTTCGTACGAGCTAATGAGATATTAGCCATCTTCTTTAATTACACGTTCGTAAAATGAAATTGCCCCAATACAAAAGCCCATCAATTTAACGACGATACACATGATTGTGGCTCGTTTGCTGATTAACTTGGATAATAACGGAACCAGACTAATATTATGTCTAAATATATAGTAAAAGGTCGAATAGATTAGTAATTTAAATTAGGTTTAAGTGCAACTGATTTATCTTTGTTTACATTAAACTTAACTTTGCGTATTGTCCATGTGTTATTTTGGTTGGTAATAATTTATTGTACTTATTTATAAGGCAGCTTGTTAGTTTAGATGAAATTACTTATTAAGACTAATGAATAATTATTCATGATGTATCATATTTAATTAGATCTTCTAATTCCCTGAAGCTATTTAATAAGCTGAATTACAGAAGAAGTAAAATCCGCAGATGATTGTTTTTAAAACAAAATCAATAAATTATTAAAAAAATACTGACTTAATTTTCTGCCTTTTGCTGTAATCTGTGTGATTAGTACTATTAAAAAACTTTAATACAATATATATTCCAGTATAATAGACCAATGGAATAAGTCGGTGAGTAATACCTGAAAGTCTTGGGTTTGAATCGAATAACCAGCACGAAAAAAGTGGTATAAGTCATTGACTATTGAAAGTGTCACATTTTTAACGTAATCTGTGTTACTAGTTTTTATTAAAAATAAAATAGATGTCACTACTTATTTAATAGTTGTTGATTGTGTTTACTCTGTTGTATCGTTATTGTAATAGAGCTAACGCCAGTCATGTTATTTAAAAAAATTAAAACTTACAATAAATAAATATTCTATTTTTTTCCCCCAATTATATTGTATTATTAAATACTTTTGATTGTGAATGTCATGGATGCTCCGTTTGTGACATTGTGACATGAAATACACCATAAGAGAAGTATTCTATTTTTGTTGTATTATGGCGTATTTATTACCATAAAAAAACTAATTTTTAAATGTGCCTTTGCAACTAACTGCATTCTATCGAACAGTTATAGTGTATCCGAATTCCTCAGCAGTAAAATAAGTTTGTGCTATGGTTATGCATTTGGATTCAGGTAATTTAGGAGCACAACTAGACACCTGATAGCTTTTACTATTCCATTATCGTTTCAGTTGAAAGAAATGAACGTGCTGCAATCATCTCGTAAATCGATACATTTATTTCATCGACTTTTACATTGATTGGCGCAAGTATTGTTCGATTTTAAAGCAATTCGTTGTTGGTTCTTAAATTTAAATCATGTTTGAATCTATACCCTTTACTGAATATACTTTTAATTTATATATAATATAGTACCTATCAGGGGATTAGGATGAAAAAAATATATATACTATTATAATTTTAAGAAAAAGTTACGCCACCTAGAACTAGGCAGCAAACATTTATACATTTTTTCACATACGTATATGATCGCGATGAAACATATCCGGCATAGAAATTACCCAATTTTGATATCAATTGGATAGCCGTTACGCTATTTTCGTTGATTATAACATTTAATCGATCCCTGTAGAATGTTGATCAACGGTCAATTAACTCTTGTGCATAATGTTGTGTGCACTCATTACATATAGCGTTTGTTGCATGTCGAGAGGTCTTTGTTGCCAGATACGTCAGTCAGATTATGATCATGCTGTACCTGTCAGGTTAGCAGCATGTTCGTCGAACGGGGTTAGCCTGGGACTGGACCGCTGCACCTGTCCAAGTCGCTGGAGCGAAAAGGATTGAAAGAGCATCGATAAAGCACTTTATTCTTAACGAAAAAGTATGTTTAATACGAGCAGTGGCGTAGCTAGAGTATGTGGTGCCCGAAGCGATCCTTAAAATGCCCCCCGTCTATACATTTTTTGCATGGTCATAAAATCAGGATTTCTTAAAATAATTAATTGGTTATTGTTAAGCTCTTGCTATTTGTGAATATATATATATTTTAGTGCATTTATGGTTAAGTACCACACTAGACGATCCCATCGCAAATATGCCGCCCCCAAGCAAGTGCCGCCCGGGGCGGTCCGCACCCCTCGCCCCACCATAGCTACGCCACTGAATACGAGACAAATATAGTAGTCAATCATATTATTAAAGAAACATTGCGTATAGGCTTTAAAATCAATGAAATCGTGATCTTAAAATCAATTTTAAAAATTAAATCGAAAAATAAATAAAATATTATTGTCCAAAACCTTATGAAAAATTTGACCCAGAAACATTTCATAAACTAATAAATATTTAATTTTATGTGAAAGCAGTAATAGTTCTTCAAAACTGGATACAGATCCTACGTTTTTTTTAGTTACATGTATGAGTGAAATTTATAAAAAAATATTCAAATTAATATTATATCTTGCCCGATAAATATTTTGGCCTTAGATGTTCTCATTCCAACCGACAAACTACATAAAATAATACAACAGGAGTAGTGTTATTGGACATTGCTAAAGCTTTCCATCGCGTTTGGTACGCAGATATTATATTATATAATATATAAATTAATTTAAATATTTTTTCAGTTAGTTTAGATATCTATTTCTGTTACTGTACGGTTACGCTCGTATCAGGAGGGTTAAGATAATAAACTTGTTCTTAAAGTGTAGAATCTTTCAGAATAAAATTAAAAACTATTTGTCAAATTATATTTTCTTATCTGTTAAGGTTTAATTTTAGTACCATTGCTATTTACAATATTTACAAGTAATTTCTCAACTAAACCGCACAGAAATTATATCATTGCTTATTCTCTCACAATACAGCTGTTTTAAGAATCTTTATAGAGAGTTAGATAAACTTAAAAAAAATTAACATGGTTGAAAAATAGCTTAACAAATAATAATTCAAACAAAGAAAATATATTTAAATATAATAATAAAAAAAAAATTGAGTTAAGGCCACCAGTAACGCATTCTATTGTTTCGACCAATTAAAAATAAGCATTCAAATATAAAACAAGATGGCCACATTTTCAATAATTTTGTTATGCGACAATAATTTTTATTAATTTGTCATGTGCATTGTTCGGTTTGACTGAATATAAATAATCGGATTGCAAATTAGCTAGGTATGTTATAACTATGAAAATGAAATATAAACATGTGTAAGGATTAATAGAATACATTAATTAAACTAGATAAACAATCTTCATAATGAAATCTTCAAATTTTGAATTCCCGTCGACGGGCTCCGAGGCAAAAAGTGAGTTTTTCCTTTTACAATACATAAAAATTATCATTGCTTCTGATTTAATGCAAATATTCGTTAGATTTAACAGACTATAAATACTCGAATTGCAAATAAGCATGTAATATATCCTTAGTATGTATGAGGATTGAAAGTTAATGTCGATCAAATCGGCGCCGTCGCACTGTGAACGTTATATATGTATATCAGCCAACGGACAGCTTATAAATGAATACATTCTTGGATATTATCTAATATACGACATTTTACAATGATTATAAATAAATGATTGCATACCTAGAATAATCGATAGGCAAAATATCTAATAGTGGGTTGTTTTTAATTCCGATGTGGCAAAATATGTATCTACATCATGGTTTTTTAGCAATTTTTCTTCTGTGCAATCATTTCTCTTTTGGAACAGACAAATTCAGGATATTTAGTTACATCAAACGTATGTAGTATGTCATTTATAAAAAGATAATGCTTGTGACAGTGATTTCAATGTGAGAAGATTCACTATTTGTTTATATATACCAATTCTACGTTGTAGCCATATAGGTCATCAAATTGTTCCATCATTGCTTCTGAAAAATAATTTTAAACAATAATCAATATGTCATTTATAAAAAGATAATGCTTGTGACAGTGATTTCAATGTGAGAAGATTCACTATTTGTTTATATATACCAATTCTACGTTGTAGCCATATAGGTCATCAAATTGTTCCATCATTGCTTCTGAAAAATAATTTTAAACATTGAACACGTTATTACTACTAATATCATATAATCCATAAATTAAATTTTAACCACAACTGAAGAACAAAATTAATAGAAGTTACCATAGAGAATGTAAAACGTAGCTGGCATCATAGTTGTACGTCATATTTTAATTGTTTGACTTATGTAAATGTTATTAGATGTTTCAAAGCTTCCGAAAATTAACTGTAAACGATACTATATGGTGGGTAAAATGTAACTTTTTGTTTACACTAATATGAGATTTTTCATTATTACTACCATTGTAATATGTTTAATTAACTTTGATATTTATATCTTAAATTGCCAAATCACAGCAGTTTGATCCTAGAAGGTCGAATAGTAATTTTGTTAGAATAACCGTGATATATTATTCATATAACCAAACACTTCATTTAGTTTTATTTATTTTGTCTATAATTCCAAGTTCTACACCATTTTGAATCATCTTTATTTAACACTTGATTATGCTGTGATTATGACATATTTCACTGTTTATTTAATTGTACTAACCTGCGCGTGTTGTGCGCTTGACAGATGGCAAGAGTTGTCATGACATTCGGGGATTTTGAGCGTGCTTGAGAACGAATGACGCAATTGATTTTATCGATTCAAATTGTAAAACACATATCAAAATATGTAGAAAAATCATCAATTTCTAAAATAAATATTTTTATAACTGTAAAAAAATATATTTAGTTCAAAAGAGATTTTAAATATAATATAAATAATGTGGATTTGTATTAGCTTATCCATACAGAAAAAAGTGAAATTAAATTTGGGCGAACGTTGCCAATTTAAATTAATATTTTTTAAAAAAATTTTAAAATTTCGCTTCAAAAAAAAACATATCTTCAACCTTAAAAATATATTTTTTTACTTTTTGATTTCAAATATTTTTAGATTATTATAGTAATATGGTAATTAAAAATAAAATATATCATCTTCCTTACATTTAATATAACGAATTTTCAGTATAACGAAATTTTTTCTTTGATCTAATGAGCTTCGCTATACTGAGATTTTACTGTACAATGTTTAGTTTTATTTTTATCTAGCTAAGTTTTGAACCTATTTTTCAATGACATACAATATTTAGTTTTATCATTAAATATCTAAGTTTAAATAATATAAAATATTTTTTTGCTAGAAATATTTAACCAAGTTGTAAACCTATTTTCAAATGAATTAAAATGCTTAGTAGTTTTTTATAGATTGAACCATTTTAACTATCATTAAAAATCCTAAATAATAATGTCTAATTTGAACCATTACATTTTAAAATATATTTTAAAAAATCAGAACGAAACATAAATAATATTTAAAAAGCAAATAGTTGAGGGTCTGGTATTTGTAATTTATATTTAACTTAATCTTTAGAATGATAAGTTGCAAAATTAAACTCGCCTTTGCGCCTTAGCTTCGATTTCTAACCATGGATTTTTAATACTAAATTTAATAGTTAAGTTACAAACAGACAAATATATTGAGAAATACTCTTTTGTGTTAGCTCAATGTATTATATAAATATTTGACCTTAAATAACCTCAAAGAAGTTCAGTTTTGACAAAGCAGTTTTTGTAACGTGTTACGTTAACAATATACGTAACTGTGCTAGTAAAAAAGATAACTATGGTTATTATGTTATATTCAATATATATCTTAAAATAAAATGTTGACTGTTATTTAATAGTTTTATAGTAAATTTTATATTATATTTAAAAAAACACTATTCTCGTGTAGCTTAACAGACAAAATAATAATAATATTTTAATAATAACGTTTTTATTATATTAATGTAAGTAAAATGTAGTACAAATCTAATACCATATTATTATCATAATTCTAACATATTTGATTTAACTATAATTCAATATTAGAGTGAAAGTATGTAATCTCCACGAGTGAATTTAAACTTAAATCGTTTTTGGTTTAGTCAATTTATAATATTAGGAACGACTTATTTTATAGACAATTTCTATGATTTCGAATTATATCGATGTTTGGAAAGTCGTTTATTTGAAGTTATTTTCTTATATTTAACAGTTAAAAAATCAGTACATAAACCGACAATGTATGTATATAAACATAACCGACAATAATTGATATAGAAATAACGCCCAGATTCTTGAATACTCATACTCAATTGTAGGTTTAAATAAATGTTTTAGACTATCTAACCAATTATTTTTATGAGTATAATTTGTAAAAGTTATTTATTTTCTTGATCATTATGTGTATTTATTTTATGTGTTAAAGTAACACTTCTATTTTATAGAGTAGTTAATTTATTTTTCAATTTTTTTACCTCATACGTGATTCAATGTATTATATATTTTCATCATCACAAAATTTAATAGAATTTCGTGCTATAGATTAAATCAAACCAATCTTTTTCACACTATTTATCTAGGAACATGAATTCGTGAACATTATATTTTTCGAACATTTCATCAAAATTGATTTTCGTGCCTTATTATTTTAAATTATCAATAATAAACAATAACATCTCACGTTCGAGAAGCGTCTGCCGTATATTTTCTCAATAATTACCACCTTGCATATATCAAAGTTTTTTTTCTCCTCCGGTATAGATAGTACGTATATCGAAGCGTCACACATTGAGACATAATGAGAGACACGTTTCGCAGCCATAATATGAGAAAATGTGAAAAAGTTTCCGGCTAATGGCAAAAGATGATCTTAATTGACGTATTCGTGTTACGAACAATCGCACATTGCGAATATCGCAAAGCGAAACCGGCTTTTTCACTCTCGAGACTTACTGTCTTCTGTCAGAGCAAGCAGTCTTTCCGGATATTCTTCTTGTTTTCATCTCCTTCTCGACGCTGCACTCTCGAGATAAGCGTTTCCTTTTCCGAGTTTCGATTGGGAACGACCTCGATTTGTTCTATAAGAAGGTTTCATTAATTTACGTTCACCGATAACTGCATTTTATACTGAAATAAATAATGGTTTAAAGTTAACCAATTGTCGTTGAAAAATTGGATTTAAATATAAGTGCAATAACAAAGCTGTTGACGATATGAAGAAATCCGAATGTCACTATATTATTAATATTTTAAATCTACTGTTATAACACATTTGCATTTCAGCTATGTGTGTATGAGTATTGCAACAACACTTAAATAAGTTTCGGTTAATCTATAATAGAAACTTATTTATTCTATTATTACTATTCGGTTCATATTTAACTTATAAAGGTGATGTATAATTTTGTAAACCTTCAGCTTTAAATATTAGGTTAAAATCTATACTTCTCTTTACATAAAGTATACTTTTTTGATCTGGAAACGTTCATGTTAGCACAGTTTTTAAATGTCACATTTTTGTAGACTATTTATTTTTCATCGTAAGCTACAAATCCATCGTGGTAATGTCTCACGCTTTAAGGAACATATATTAAAAAGTTAATTCATTAAATCTGTAACTTACAATCGATGAGAATATTTAGAGGAAAATGATAAAGAACCAAGAAAAAATCTAAAGTCGAAGTCTTAAAATATCGATTATTTATTTATTAGAGAGTACATATATAAAAAACATACATATCTCTAAAAAAAATACTCTGATAAAATTAAGTATATAACTATCTTAACCATATGGTTACTGCTAGGTTCATAAATGGAATACGATGTAGAAAAAAGTTAGTTTTTACATACATATCCCTAATTTATCAATGACATGACTCTAATATCATTATGATATGTTAATCTGTCAAGTGTATTGATAGGCAGTTGTTGTGGTTATATATCACACGCTATATGTTAACTGTATAACCGCTCGATTTCCAATGGTTAAACACAACTATACGGGGATAGGTGGGTTCGGTTTCCGATTACTATTAGGCGTAGAATGCAAATTCGACGTACGGGAAATGTACGCTCGAGTGCTTTTAAAAGGATACGAACACGAGATTGAATTCATTGTGGATGTGATGTAAATAGCATTGAAAAAATAAGAAAATAAAAAAAATGTACGAAAGCACTATTACCTATTTGATAATTTATTAAAATTTTATTTATAAATTCTAACTCGTCACAAAAATCGGAGAATGTCGGCTTTGATGTTATATCTATATTGTAAATGTTTTCTTATTCTGTATAAAAAATATTTAAGTGTAATCATCGTTTTAACGCCGCGTCGTTAATTTTAACCGTGAAAAGAATACATTTTTATTGTTAACGTTTTCATGGCCACGCGTAAAAAAAGTTCACACGTCTTATAAATAATAATATAATAATAATCCCTCATAAACATTTCCATACCGGAATTTTCTAAAGTAAAAAATACAATGCAAAATATTTTTTTAATTATTAAACAATGCACGTTCCGTTTGATAATGATAATTAATTATTATTTTTATAAACTATCATTTTATTTAATGGTTTATGTAGAGTTAATTATAAGGGAAATGCAGTGAAATATCCCACGATCCACAAACTGTGGTCATGTGTCAGTTACTGTTAACGTTGTGATCGGTTTAATTGCCGGCTGAAAGAAAAATAACAGTTTTATCGAGCAGTCAGTAAGACGAACTATATTATAATATCAATATTTATGCAAATAAAACGCTTAACGGTTGTTTTGTGGTAAAATTCAAGCACAGGGAGTAATGATACGTAGCTTCGTTTATTATTATAAAATATTACTTGAATAAAATATAGTATAATAACTAACTAAAAATATTATTTTAATTTTAATGTAATTTAATTCAAATTAATGTATGTCATAAATCAAAACTAGTGAACTAATTGTAACGTAAGCTAGCTGTGATACCCGGCTTCGTTCGATGACAACTTAAATTTGTTAATTTTCACAATATTTTTTAAAACATTTAGCACTAATCGAATATGGTTCTAATCTTTTCTGTATTGCTTCATGCATGTGAATTGATGCAGAATTTTTTTATTACCCACCATTCCAAAGTCTTATATTGTATTTTTAAAAATATATATGCTATGCAGAAAGTTGCATAAAGTTGGAACAATCCGTTCTCGTTCATGAAAACATTAAATCGTTAATTAAATAAACTAGTCAATTACAGAAAAAATCAGTGTTTCTCAACGTGTAATTTCTTTAATTTATTTTACTACTTTTTTGTATGAGTGTTTTCTATTATTACATTTTGCTAATGACACTTTTCTATTATTACATTTTGCTAATTTATTGTACATATATTTTATATATTTTTTGGGTTTTGCAGATTTTTTTATATCAAATTATATGCTTTCAATCTTTTTTTTAAATCAATATTAATTTATTAATATTATTTTAAATAGCAAATTGAATTTAAAAAAATATTATATAAATAATGTGTAATGTTTTTATTTATTATTTATACCGGGGTACCGCAAAACAGTGAAAGATCGACCGCCGTACATGTACGGCGATACTGTTCAAAGGGAATTGAAATTATTATTTTAATATTTTTTATTTTTATTTAGTTCATTAATCAATTACGTAAATGTAATTTTATATAGTGACTCTATATTAATATATACAATAGTACACAGTCAAATTTTAAGTCAAGCAATATTATTAATCAGGTAGTAAATATTTAGGATTAGAATAATACTTATATTTAACTCAGTGTTATAGATTAATTATACTTTTAATAGATAATAATTTATCAAAATTCATTTAAATTTATATTATTTTTATGTTCTTTGCATCATTATAAAAAATCATAATAAATATTAAAAAATGTTTGTTGTATTATAAAAACAAAAAAGTTAGCAAATGAAATAAAATATTATTTTATATTGATGTGTATAGAATCATCAAGTATTTCATTTTATATTGATAGTAGATCTTTATTTAATTTTATATTGAAGAATAAGTTATAAATACTTAAGATTATTTAAATATCTTTCAATCTTTGACTTATTAAATTTGTTTATTAAACAATCGCTGCAGTTTTTTCTTAATATATTAAAAATAATAAAATGATTTAATTTTAAATTTATGGAAGACCTGTATTCACGATATTAACGTATAGTCTGATAATATAAAATACAACAATATTTTCGAGCTGATTATAAATATTCTGGATTGGATTAATACTTTTTTTAAGTTTATTATTATATTATGAATAAATTATTTAATATACATATAAAAACTTTTGGTAATTTATTAAACTACCATCCGTTTTTTTTTCAACGGATATTTGGTGTATTAGTATTGTTATAAAATATAATTAAAAGCAACCCTAAAAGGTTATTTTTTTATTGTACTGTGATTATTTATGAACTTTGGTTAATTTCTCATTTTAATATTTATATATGTGAACAATCAAAATCTTTTTTTTTATTTATTCCGTCTGTATATTAATTCTAAACTGTTTTTGGCTACAGTGTATCAATTTGAAGCATCTGGAGAAAAAATCTTTACTGGTACATTACATCATATTTTACATGTTCAAGTATTGCACGTTGTATAATTGTGCTATGAATTAATTAATACTATTGACAAAATTCCGACAAGTTCGTTCAACCGTTCCGAAAATTGAGCATAAAAAACTGTTTTATTATTTTATTTATGATTCTAAATCTGACCTTATTTCTGGAGCAAACAGACTGCAATTTGCATCAATCGGTTCATAAAATTCGAATATAATCTTATATAACACCGCTACAATCTGAAATCGCGCGTATAATTGCAACGTGCTGATCGCGAATCATTATACCGAATAAAATTTAGACTCGGTCGCGATTTGAAACACTCCAAAGATTTGACCTCTGAGACTGCAAAAAAAAAAGAAATTCTTTCCTTCATTTTTGCAATCAACCTAGAAAAGAAAGGCAATAGTAGACGCGTTCTTAGATACGATTCTCACGGTCATGCACATTATTTAAGAGTATGACAGTTCGTTTTTCCCTTCGTGTACACCTTTTTGCCACTGTTTGAAATGCATTTTCTTCTCGTTGAGTTGTGTGTGAGAAGCCCACAGAAGCGTGATGCGATCAAAGATATGTAAAAGTGTATGTGTTGATCACATCTGACGAGTAGGTACGTTGATTTATTGTGGACAAATTAGTCTTGATTTATTATCGCAAATTAATGCCCATTTGTGAAATAGAGAGAGATTGCAGTGCCATAGCGATGAATTATTGTAATAATAAAATTTATTACTTGAATATAGAATAAAATATGTATTTTAAAAATTATCCCAAAGTATTTTACTGTAAAATTTACGCTACAGTACATTAAAAACATGGAAACGTTAGATAGTTAAATATGCATAATTGTGTGTAGTAAATTATGTAAGTATATTTGATATAAATAGTTTGGATTGATTATTCTTATAATTATATATTAGCAGTTTTTTTTAGATTAATATGGGTTAGAATACAAGTATTTAAAACTTGGTTTCAATATATTTTAGAATTGGATTAGATTACATATTCAACTCGTTCTGGATTCAAGTTTTTATTGTAAAAATATAGGTGTATGCATTTATTATTGTAACGATTTCATAGCTCATTAATTGTTACTCTCTATAAAAATTCCTATATATAAATATATATTACAGTCTCAATAGTAGATATTTAAAAACGAGTTTTTATTATCTTTAGAATAGCATTAGTGTGAATAATTATAAATAAAGACGTTTGATTTAAATTTTCTTTACAGTTTACAGACAAACTAAATTAAGTTTTACATACTAACCTTAAAATATCTGTAAGTTTAATGTATAACTGTTCTAGTCTCCAATATTCGTTATTTTAAACAATTAAAATATCGAATAGTAAGTGATAATTTTTTAAATATATTCATAATGTTATATAGAATAGAAAAATACATTTTTAATAATATGTACATAAATTAGTAAAGTTTTTACAATAATAAAAAGTATTTTATACTTTGAATCAGTACAAATTTATATTTTAATTATTTTTGTTGCCAAAAAGACTACTAAACTTATAATTACACATAATTTATATTGATGTAAAAAAAAATTAAAAATCAATACAAATATGAAATTCATTTATGGAATTTCGGCAATTACAAAGTGTTTTTGTCATTACATTTTTGTCTGCTATGCGCTGTATTTGTTATGACTATTATCTAATTTCCTATTTATTATTCACCCATATACTCAACGATTTGCACTGTGTGACTCTATATTGATTTATTGTTAATATTCACTTTTCATCTATGAAATGATATTTTTTGCTAATAATTAAATTTTGACCAAGCTTATAAATTGAAAATAAACATAATTTATATTGATTTGAAAAATATAAAAAAACCGATACAAATATGAAATTTAATTATAGTAATTTATGCAATTTCGGCAACAACAAAGTGTTTTTGTCATTTCATTTTTTATCTGCTATTAGTTGTATTTGTTATGACTATTGTTAGGGCATCCAAATACGCATTAAAATCATTAACCGGCTCTCGTATATTTTTCCTTAAATTAACCGGTTCTGTTCCGGTTAATTTTTGTCAACTATTATATACCGTAATAATTAAAATTATAAACTAATATTTTCGATTTTTTTATTTTGCTAAAAAAGTATTTAAAAATGTTTGAATAGAAAATTATAATATAACAAATGTATAATTGTTAATATTTTATTTATTAAAATATTCATGCACACACACATTTCAGTTTTTTTAGATAGGGGGGGGGGGGAAGGCAAAAGTAGGCCAGTCAGTCAATATGTTTTTTTTAATATTGCTATTTTCTTAAGTATCATAGTATTTCATTAAATATAATGCGTTTTTTGGCCAAATTCAAAGGGCGTGGTTGTCTAACGTTCATATTAAAAACTTTTATAACAATATTATGCCATACAATAAATAAGAATCGATTGAAGCATATCTAAACGAAATTTTAATTAACAGGAGAGCGCAATAAACAATTATCCCTTCTCAGAAGTCAAAAATCCACGTCAAAAGCAAAAAAATCATGTCGGCACTGTCGCAGTGGAAACGCTTGTTACGAGCGTTCACACGATTTTATTGCTTTTGACGTGGATTTTGGACTTCTGAGAAATGATGATTGTTTTAGCGCTCTCCTATTGACCAAAATTTGATTTGAATATACTTTGACCAATACTCTCATATCAGATGTTAGTAGTAATATCAGTAAAAATTTCATTGCAGTATTAAAAAAATCTGTTCACATCTCTTGCTAGTGAGATAAACATCAACCAATGAATAATAAACGATCTTAAATCACTACCTGTAAGTAATAACAATATACTTAAATGTCGTTTTTTTTGTGTACAACCGTCCCCCGAGTATGCCGTATGTACTTTGAGCAAATACTACCATTGTTAAACGGCAAATATTTGAGGATGCCGAAATGAAATGTGTCATAAAACTTACATTATGAAACAATACTTTCGGACTGTAGATATATTCTGTCCCTTTTTATACACCGTTCTCACTACCCACTTAATCTCTAAATGGGTTTGGTGAAATAGAAGAATAGGCGGAGAATTTTGCACCTTGAAATCATATGGAGAAATCAAATATTATATTGATATTCAAATAACCGTATTCAGTTATTTAAAAAACGTTTGGGTACCCGGGTACCCGGTTATGGTTCTGCCCTGGTCGGACGCCCTAACTATTATCTTATTTCCCATTTGTCATTCACCAATATACGCAAAGATTTGTACTTTGTGACTCTATATATACATATTGGTTTATTTTTAATAGTTAGGTTTGTTCTAGGAAATGATATTTTCGTAGCAACTAATTTTTATTTTTTGCGAATATTTATCTTTTGAGCAAGCTTATTAATTGACTCATTTGCATTTTTACGTGCTTGAAGATCAATAGCTTATCTCCATGTATTACTGTGTCATCTCCAAATTTAATGTAATGTATTTGTTTAACATGGCATTTTCAGTTATGATGCATTTTTATTTTTAGTTTAAACTCTCTTAAGTTGGTTAAATTAACAATAAAATAATTTACTAATCTAGAAAAAATATTTTTCACAATAACATATTTGTCAGTTCATGCTATACAAAAATAAAATTGAATATATAAAAACAATGTTTCATAACATTGACTAAATCTTATTTTTCTAGCATCATGCCGTATACAACGATCGTTACATTTATATTATATGATGTTATCATGGACAATGATATATCGTTATTTAGCTGCCATATGTTCAATAAACTGAAACTTAATTAGATGAAATATTAAAATCGAAACGCTATGTATTAAAAGCAATATTATTTAGCGAGCACGTTGTTTCGTTGTATAGTGTCATTCATCATTTGGTTTGGGAATTCGAATACACGCAAGATTATTTTTTCTAATTACATATTGTCATGTGTACATACATACATATGTATATCATCTGGTTTAAATGGAAATGATGAGTATGATGACACAGAGTCACGCAATCACATCCTGCAACTGTGATACATAATTTGCAAAAAAACACACCTGCACACATATAAACTCAGCACGATGATGCTCCATATAGAATTATTTCGCAAAAAGAAATGTTTTTGCCACTGCTAATGGCCATTCTTAAAAGAGAGCATAGGATTAATTGTTTTCACCATTGCGATTATGCAAATCCGTTGAAATGCGCGACAATTGTAACGACAATCTGGAATCTAGACCGCCCAATTTGTGACACCGTTTCCAGTTTTTTGTTTGATTGTAGCGGCGAACTCTATGGCGAAATGGTGCGGACAATGGTTTCGTTGAGGACATTGTATTTGATCGCACGCGTTTTAATTAAATTTATTTTCCGCTCCAACTTCTGCTATCTGTGCGCCGAATCCGTGAAAACGCGTGCGTATTATTTATGTTGAGTAATTGAACTGTGAAGAGATGCTCAAACTTTTTTTATGAATTTAATTAATAATATTTTTGCATATAAATATGCTGTGTTCCCTTGACTATGATTAGCGAATATTTAAACATGCGAAGCAAAAGTTATTTAATTATGTAAATTTAATACATATTAAATTACATATTTAAAAAAATCAAATCGCTATATTATATAAGTAAATTTAATGTTTTGTATAAATATATTTTTTGTCGTATACCTTTTTTTAAAGTTAGATCTTTAATTTAATACATAGTATGATTAAGAAAAAAATACTTAAAAGCACCGTTGAAGATATCCAATATTTCTAAATTCAAGTCGATTACGTTTATTTAAGTATTTATTTTACAATTATCATATGTTGTGATGATTCGTTAAAAAAACTGAATGATCTGTACTATGATTTATAAACAGTTATATTATGATTCAAATATAAGTATGTTTTTACATATCTAAAAAATATTTAACACGAATAATATAACCGAAAAGTTTCACAAATATTACACTAATAGTAACCCGCTAATTTTTTTTATATTATGTACATTTATTTTCAACAAATTGTATAATTTTAAAAGCTTATGAATCATATATAAAAATTAAAATGCCTAAAAATTACAGCAAAATTTAAAAGCTTATGAATAAATTCTTAACAAGAGTTTAAATATTTCATGTATTATGTTTTAAAATATTTTATACAATCTAAAATAATTGTTTGTGTATTATTTACATAAATAAGTATTTTTTACCTTTAATAAAATATTTGAAGAACTATTTACAAAGTAATACTATTTAATTTATGTGTTTTTATATTACTTACAGTATTATTTTAAGCATAAAAATATTTTTATATATATAAAATATATAATACTACAACAACGAATTATATGGATGTAAAATTATACTTACATATATTATAAACCTTACTTTTATATAATTCTAATGTTTATGGTTTTTTTTTCAATGAAAAACATTTGGTTTTCTATTTGAAAATCATTAATTCATTTAATTGCAGCATATTAGAGCTACTTTTAAGTGCAACTTTAAATAACGCAATATTACGTTAATATATTAAAAATGATTTTTTTATTACATCTTCCGTTGTAGCCTGACAGGCGTAAGCCCAATGCGTTACAATGGACAAATCAAAAGTTAATCAGACATAATGGATATTTAAGTATTAAACACCAGACTGAAAGTCTGGGAATCGGTGACATCTATATTAATAATTACAAATTATTGTGTAATATAATCTATAACCAATATACGTCACTGCAGCTAGGGCCGGTTTTTTTAATAAAAGCGCTTTTTTTTTAATAAAAATTCGGGTGCCACTGCCGGGGCTCGAACCCGTAACCTCAGAGTTATTAATCTAAGGCGTTACGAACTACGCTATTCTGTCCTTCTATAATTTTTTTTTTTAATAAATATTGAGATGATTTTTTTACGTATTTGCTATTTTTGTCAAAAAAAAAATGACAAATAAAAAAATATTGTAATTAAATAAATAATAATATTTAATAATATTTTAGAAGCTTATATCACGTTTAAAAATGACTATTTATTATATTTTTGTCATAAGCCTAAGCTCGATTTATAAATATAAATAATGTATCTAAACTGCTTAATTTAAAAAAAACTCGCTTGCAATTTTTGTCATAATGGAAAAATCGGTTTTAAACCAAAAATAAAGTATTTAATTAAATCAATAAAAAAATATTTTAGAACAACTTATCTTTTCTTTGTATTAAAAAGTTAAATAAATTTTAAATAACAATATTTATTTAAATTTATTTTCCTAAACACACAATTATAAATAAAAGTGATTTTATAAGTCAATGCCTATTTTACTAGTAAACGTAATATTTTAAATATTTAATGCTACATTTAAAAATACGCTTTAAAATAATATTTCGTTTATTATTATAATAATAACAGTTTTTAATCACACTTTTTTCTTTTTGAAAAAATGCATTAAAAAGTGGAAAAAAATTACATTTTTATTTTAATTCACTTCTAATAACAACCTAATATTTAATTTATATTGAAATAAAAATAATATGAAATTACATTTTAGATATTTAAGTATACTCTGAAATATCTAAAATGTCAGATTAATTAAATTTAATTTAAATAAAATATCAACCTATTAAATCACTGTTTAAATAAAAAATAAGATTATAACATATTTGCCATATTTTCAAAAAGAAAAAATGTATGAATATAATCAAATTGTTATTATTATAAAAATAAACGAAATATTATTTTAAAACTATTTTTAAGGGTACAACTAAATATCTAAAATATTACGTTTACTAGATGAAAAAAAGTAAAATAGGCGTTAATTACAAAATCACAAGTTTATAATTGGGTTTTTAAGAAAATAAATACATGTGTCACTTTTTAACACAAAGAAAAGTACGACTTATAAATATAAATAAAAAATAACTAAAATGTTTATAATATATAATGATTAACAAAATTGTATTTTATAACTACTATAAAGTGAACCATTAAACATATAAAATGTTAGGTTGACTACATGAAATCGAAAAAAGGATAAATTTATAAAATCACTGAAGTATATGATTATTTTTTTAAGAACAATATTTATTACAAATTTGTTATTATCATAAAAAATATTGATTGAAAACATTATAAATATTAAAAGCTACTGATGAACATAGTAATAATTTAGGACTACTTTACAATGTAAAATCTAAATTTTCAAGATTAATAAAGGGAATAGAAAAAAGTAGGCGTCTACTTATAAAATCACTAAAGTGTACGATTAGGTTTTTAATACATTATATAAATTTTATCACGAGGAAAAGATCGAAATATAACTAAAAATAATATTTTAAGTAAACAATTTCTAAGTGTAGCAAAAATAATTTATGATCACCTTTAAAAAAATAAGCGTCAATTTTAAATCACCAAAGTTCGTTCATAAAGATTTTTATGAACGATAAATTTAAATTAATATTGCTATTTATTACATATTTGTCTTTTTTGTCACAAGTATAATATTTAGTTAATACAAAAATTATCACATTATTAACTATCTACATTATTTCGTATTTTATATATAAATAGATTAGTATATAAATACAAAATAATCTACATAGTTCATTATGTGATTGCTTTAATTTAAACCTGATTTTATTTAATAAATTTATTTATTGTGTATTGTATAAGCTACTCTTTTTAGTATTGTTTTAAAATTTTTGATAGAAATATTAATCTATTAGACCTTTTATATCCATAGATTAATAATATATAATTTTCCAAATACAATAAAAATACCAAACTCAATTCCGAAGGACTTTTATTGTTAAAAAGTATTACATTTACTATTGTTCGCAATAGTAAATTAAACATATAATAAAAACATTGACATTGACATTTCACAGGAAGCAGTAGAAAAAATATACAATTAAAACATTTTAATAGAAATTAAATCTACACCAGTATTAAAAAATTTCGCAACATTGATCGTTGATATGTTATAAAATTATTTTCATCCGGTAAAAATAATTGCAATTTGCTCACAGTTTTATTAAAATGTAATTAAGATAACAAACAGCAACATTTCATCAAATCAAAATTTTACATAACACTACATTTAAACTTTTTAATTATACTCACAAGAACATGTTCCTAACACACGATAATCTCATAATAGCCATTCACACTGGCAGATAAGTCGTTAATTAAACTCTCAGCGTGTGTTATTGAATATACACTAAAAAATTAAAGCTTGTTCTACAACGCCTAATGAAGTGTAATTAAAACGGCTCCAGCATATAATAGAATATGCAGTATAATTAAAAATTATTAGTACGGTTAAATGTGCGTGTCAGAGTTTCCAAAGCGTCCCTGAAAAAAGGTTGACCCTCGCTGAGAGACACGGAAACAATGTAACAATGAAATGCCGTAACAGTTTCACTGCAGGTACTTTTTTCGAGAATGTGTATAAATATGCCCCATATGGTTTCACATGGCAAGAAGATTAATCACATGATCTATCATAAGTACCTGTGTATTGTTACGTTGATAATTATTTACTATACCGTGTTGTTATTGTAATTAAATATGGTTAATTTGAGTTTGATTTATTTCTTGAATTAATTTATTCATAGAGTTTCGAATACAATGAGATGTTAAGATGATGATTACTGATAAATTAAGCTCTATTAATATAAGTATTTAATAATAATAAAATATATTGAAAATTGAACTGAACAAATTTACAAAAATATTTGTAATAGAGTGTCTCTTAATGGTTTAACAACACGATAGAAGTGAAATTGCTTATGATATTCGAAACAATTAGCGACGCTGTCTAGGCGATTTGCGTTAAAATAAACGGTGTCGAGTTAGAAAATGATTGACGATCGCTGACACGAGACGAATTTAAGATACGCCCGTTACGAAACGGATTTCGAAAATGAATCGTAAAAATATTTTTGACACTTGGGTAATGCTCTTAAATTTTTATCACGTAAGTGCATACGTAATTGATGAAAGTCGAAGATGTGCACGTAATATTTTGAGAAACTTCGAATGAAAGTTGGATTTGATCAAATTCGCAAATTCATTAGACTAGAAAATATATTAATGGCTATTGACTTACGAAATATTGATATTTGCAAAGTTAAATAATACATTATATTCATTAAATGTTGATGCTTTTGTAATTTTTAAAGGTCGAAAAAACAATCATACTTCAATTTTTTGCTATAATCAATTGTTAACAATCGAAGCGATTTTTTGTTATAATCATTTCTAAATTACTCTATGATTTAGTGAATAATTTCAAATGATACACATCAAAGCCCAATTTGTTTTGATTTAATGTTTTTTATACTGTTTTTTTATTCCAATTTTCTCAATACGAAGCTTTGATTCTGTCTTCAAAATTTTTAGGTGCCAGTGTGTTAAAGTTTAATTAATATATTCAGAGTTTGTGTACCCGTTGTAAATAATTTTATAGTATAGCTATAATTACATATCGCAAATGGTAAATTAATACACATTTAGTAATTTTACAAGACATATATTTTATTTATGGCTAGTTAGCAGTACTTTGAGTTTAATATATGATTACGCTCGTTCGTCAAACGAGACAAAAAAAGTAGCGCTATATAATTATATTGTGTAAAAGTGGAGTACCATATAATTATATTGTGCACTAGGTTGTATTTTTGTTAAATGAGGCGGATTATATTTTTTATTGTCAAGACTCCGGTTGTATTGATTATAGACTTTAAAGTAGGTTTTAAATTTTTCAATTAACCGAATAATTTGACACTCTTGAGTGTCACTTATTTAAATTATCGCACAAGATTGCTATAGCTCTTTTTTGTATTATATATATATACAGATACAAATATTATATTTAGAAAATATTAATAAGTATTAAAAATGTTAATATAAATTCAATGTATTGCCTAGTATATATTATATTAAAGATGAATGCAACGAACTGTTTTTATTATTATAATATTGCACTGACTTGTATACAAATTAGTCGATTTATTTTGACAATATTACAAACTGTCTTCGATCACAGCAATAAAAAAATAAAGAGATTCGAGAATATGTCACGTTAAAGACTTAATGGTGCTTTCGAGTAAAATACTGATCAAATGCACTATATAGCATCTCATAGAAGGCCGAGAGTGCAGATTTTACATTAACGCACTCGCCCACTCATCTCTAGTCCATACCAAAAAGTGCATTATTCATCAAATTAAAATCCAAAATTAATTATTAGGAGTCAAGGGCTTAAAAAATTTGCGATGTGCTAAAACGAATCTTGGCAATATATCAATGCAATGAAATACATAATTTTATAAGCACAAAAAAAACTAATCTAATTATTTAAAAAAATCATAAATATCATTTAAAAAAATATTATTCATATGTTAGTTTAAAAACGCTGATATACAAGATGATTTTTTTTAATGAAACCAGGCTTAGGAAGAAAAATAAATATGGCGGACTATAACTAAAATAATGAGGATAAATCAGAAATTATTTATGCTATTGAAAGTAAGCAATTATTAAGAAACTCTGTATTAAAAAATATGCGTTTACAATTATATGAACAGTTACATTTATACAGCGCAATTGAGCTCAATTGCATGTTATAGTTATATTTTCGATTCTAATGTACAGGAAGAGTAAATAAAAATATTTTTTAATAAAGCAGTTAAATACATACACTGTTTTAAATATATATCTACTTCATAATATTAATAAAAAATCTTGTTACATTAACTGTATCATATTAGGATAATTTTAAATCTATCATAATTCAATAAAATGTAAAATTATTGTGATATATTTTAATAAAGCTGTTGATTTAAAGGATGAGGTTTGTTTAAAAGGAGAGTTTGTATAATATTTACAGATATATTGGATCGATTCTTAAACTTTGTAGTTTTTTATCTACACTATTAAATCCAAATCTAAATAATATTAAGAGTAAACGTCGCTTCTATATCGGTCGTGAGATTTGATCCAGCCGAGTATTCACTGTGAATCTTCAACAGTTCAACCCGATCTTTGAGATAATTTGAATATGCTATGACGCAGCACCAGTATTGATTATTCATTTATTTGTTTTAATATATTTTTTTAAATGCATTTTAATATTTTTATTTAATTCTTGCGCCTTAAGTATTTTATAATGAATTTCAAGGTATCTGAAACAAATATTATGTTTAATTGGTTATATGATTTATTAATTATTGTTTATTATACTAAAACAAACTATTAGCATATATAATTATATTAAATTAATAAAGCATAAAACTTTACACAATTACAATTTAAATTAAACTGGTTTATTTAAGCAAACGCAAATCTACCAAGCGTGTAATTTTCGCAAGGCCTCGCCTTCCTATAGCCGAAAAAGTATTTTAATAAACACTAAAAATGTTTTATATCTACAATTAATTAGAAATAATTGCTTATTTTAAGGATTTTTTTGCTAACGATTTTAATTATTGAGTAAACGTTCTCGTTTTCGACGCTGCACTGCGTATTACTCAACAATGTTATCGCAGATGTAATATTTTTTTCCCAATTTGCGACTTCACAAACACTCAACTTCCCTCCACAATGACATCATATGTTCATACAAACATGCGTATATTTAATGTGTACTGCTTTTTCTAGTGTAACGAATATAGGCCGTAGTAATCCGCTAATTCGGTCCGTATGTTAGTAATTTGACGGGGACCGGTATTTGCGAAACTAGAATTGTGTAGTTTACGGTCAGGATATAGTATGTAAACATTTTATAGAAACTGACCGTTATACTCACGATTCGAGAGCAAAAGTTCTCTATAAAACTAGATGAGATATAAACACAAATTTTACTTAGTTTTATATGCCCTTCACTTTTACTTATTCAAGCACTCCTGTTATTAAAATTGTAGTTTATTACCGCTGGTAATATTATCTAGGGTTTTGTTTTAATAATATTCTTATTAAATTGTTAATATGACTTAGTTTGATTATGTATAGCTATCGAACATATAAAATTTTTTATATATAAAAGGCTAATGCATGATGTTACAAGAAAGCTTTTTAACTAAATTATTACTTTAGAAATATTTAATCATAACTAGAGTTGATTTAAGAAGTCTTTTTTAGATTTTTTTATAGGGAAATGAACAAGCACATCCATCTTAGCACTTTGACACATTGTTAGAAATGCATTTGTTGAGTAGATTTCGATCTTATTCTAAACCATTTCTAAAACTAGTAAGAAATTAAAAGCAAATCTAAATCGAATCCATCTTCATCTACTCAATTCTAGTTTTATCCCATAAAATCTTCAGTTCAAAACGCTTGTTAAATGTCAATCTTGCCTCCATTAAGAATCGAATAAAACGGTGCTTAATCTGATTGCACCGCTCTCCACTATTCACTCTTTTCTAAGTCAGAATCGAGAGAAAGGTCGGCGATTGTCAATTGTAATGGACCTTGGTATGAAAAAATGATTGTTATACAAAAAAATATAGCTCGGAACGAATCATTTCACTTTTTGTTTATTTTTGCTTAATGTACACACAATTGATATGAAGGAGGCAAAGAGGTCAGTTCTTTTAATGGACAACCTTCACAATTGACCGCTTTCGAAAATGCGTTATAAAACTGTGGGATGTTTTTCGCACACGCTAATTTTTTATCGTAAATAGCCCTTTAGTTAATAAATTAAATATAAATATGTAAATATCTTATATTTACATATAAATAACTAAAGGTGTTATTTATAGTCTTCTGTGATTCTGCAGTTCTATAACATTTCTGAACAATTAACTATCTTTTTTAGTAATGTATCTTAACAATTAAAACAAGGGATAGAAAACTTTTTTAGCTATTTTTTGTTGAACGATTTTTAGCTATTCTTTGAGTTACATATATAAATAAAAATAGTTTAAAATAAATTTATATTATAAATATGGTTTACTGTAATAATAATAAACTTTTTATCTTTAAAGACACTTCTTAAAAATAAAAGTAGATCTTTTGGATGTTAAGATCCGCAAAATATTAAAAAAACAATAAAATATATTAAAAAAGGCACTGCCTATACAACAACTTATCTATATCTTATGAATATGGATTTTCTACTATAATGATCATAAAAACAATGCACAGAAATCGACTAAACACTAAAGATAGTACTCAAATTGCTTTGACATTTAAAGTCCGAAAAACGTTTTTGTGTCAAAAATAAAACTAATCATTTATCTTGCAGCTTAATCATTCAGGCTCCTCTGGCACATCAACTTCAAATGTCAAAATAAAATTGCAAAAAAATAATATCTTCACACAAATTGATTTTTTCGCTTTCATTGAAAACAAAAATTGAAGTAATTTTCCTTTATCATATTCTTCTCTAACAATAAAATAGCTTTTTAGTGAATTCTTCTTCTATATCATATCTCATGCATCCATTATTCATCTCACCATTTCAAAATTAATCTTAATATGAGTATTTATCACTCAACGTAACTTTTCAGGCAATATTATAATTATATAGAATATTTGATTATATTAAAATTATAATGTAATACTTTAATCTGTATAAGAATTACAAAATTACAATAAAACCTTAATATGATCCCTTAAAACTGAATATTTACAACATAAACAAAGGCGAAATAATGTATCTTTGTAGTACACCTTCGTAAACACCTTACATTTCACTGAACTTTTTTTTATGCTTTGACAATAAAATACCTATCATAATGATTGATAAAAAATAATAGTGCTTATTTAAAAATTTGAAGCTGACTTATATGATTTTTTTATATTTAAAAAAAATACAATTTGTGGTTTTAAAATCACTACAAAAATAATTTTATTTAATATAGTGATATCGGGTTTATCAATTAAACTAATTTTTAGTAATTATTTGAGGGATTAACTTACGTTAATAATCATTAAAAATGTAATTTAAAATTCTGATAAAGCATTTTAACCGTTTAAAAAATATGTTTCTTTGTTAAAATGCGACACAACCGCGGAAAACCTTTTAACAGCTTAAATCAGAAAGTACGCGGTATAATTGAGATAGAATCGCTTTGAAAAACGGCCGTTTTTTATTATATATTTATTATTAAAATTGAAACAATAATTTAATTTCAATACTGGTCTTATTGAGTTTCATTAAATTTAAAATTAAAATGAAACTCTTTAAGATTGATACTACTAACCCTTCAGTTACTTTATGCTGCAAATTAGTTATTGATATGTAAATGTTTTGATAATAACTAAAAATAAAATGAGGTCAAGTGTTAAACAATATGATATTTCACTTTCAAATACCATTCCCTCAATGCTGAGGATTGTGACCTCTATGAAGATTTTTGACTATTTACTTTCAATATTTCTGAATCTCAGTACTTAAATATTTCATGGTTACAACATAATGTATCCGGTTCATTGCTTTTTTAAATATCAGTATTATTTTAATTATTGATTTTCTGCAACTTTCATCAGAAGATGAAGCGCATCTCAAATATACAAAATCTTGGAGCTCACACTTTGTCTAAAATCATTAGTTTGGTTTATAACTAAGAAATTCACTTTCTATATCTATGCGGTAAAACGATATAACTGAGAACAATACTCCGGAAAAATCAAATCGATAATAAATGTTTATACATTTGATTAATGTATTTCCATATCGCTTATCGAAATTGTTGGTTTGTGGTGCGACATGTGCATGTATTACGCTTTCGTCTGATCGGTCTTAACGGGTTTCTCTGGCCGGCAAAGATGAATTATATGTTTGGTGAATTGACTTTATATGATTCGCATGTCGGGATTCGAACCGGTGTACTCACGTGGCGGTCGAGAGCTAATAACACGTGATAAACCGACGGTCGCGCTCCACCGCCCAGAACACTAGACTCGCCCATTTGGCATTTCTTCATGAAACCTTGTAAAACTAACGACAGTTATAAAACATGGATATTCAATACAAATGGACTACATTTTTCTATGACGCTAAAAAGAAACCTTTGTAGTTAGATAAGCGCATACATATGTATAATATGTTCATCCAGGGTCAAGGTGGTTTGAGACTCGAGACATTCAAATGAAGTTACACTGGTATTACTTTAGCATTATACTTGTATTATATATGCAGGTGAAATTAAGGTCGTAAGGTCTCTGTGTGTCTTTGATTGATTTCTGTACTCATTTGCTTCGTATATATTTTATTTAACCATTAACATTCAACTTTCAACCCATAAATATCTAGACAGAATTTTTTTATGGGTTGAAAGTTTTTATATTGACTGCTAATTAAGAACTAGCTTAGAGTGTGTGCAATTTATCTATCTAATTTGCGTCATTTTTTATAAAACAAATCTAAACCTATATTTCATAATGAGTTATTTGTATTGAAGTTGCCCAAATTATTTATTAGTTATTTTATTGTATTTTTTTATAATGTCTATATAGTGAAATACTCTTTGCAGAACGCTCTAAAGTCCATTCTGTTTGAAGCTGATGAACGAGTCAATATTTGCTGTTGAATCCGTGCAATTAACATATTTTTTAAATAGCCCATAATAAATGTTCATTTCATTGAAAAAATCAGTATTTTTTAATTTTCTGTTGCAGAATGCTAACGAAGTCAGCACAATCAACAGCAATTCCATAATATATATTCCATAGCAATGGTTGTATGTATACTTCCTTAATTAAAAAAAATATTCAAGATAATTTGCCAGGTATGATAGTGATTTTTTAGTATTTACTTCGTCTATTCAATTTTAAGGCAATTTTAAGTAGTGGCACCAAAACCTGGTATCATCACTCATCACATTCTTGATGGTGATTATTGCCACGTCTTTTATTTATCTGTATGTAAACTGTACAGTAATAGTTATCGTAAATGGTAGTTGAATGCCGTCATTTTTTTATGACCACAGAACGCCGAAGGCGCTAGTTTCAATTCAATCAGAAACGCTTTTTGTTACGTGCGTTTGAATAAGTAAATTAATATAGTGGCTATAAATAGTATGAGCCATATACGTCTCTTCATAACATGGACTTAAAATAAAGTGAAATTAAGCCATTCAATCAAAAGGTGCTAATGGTAATTGCTGTCTGGCTTAACCAAGGTGCAAAACAGATTTATTTTACGGTTCATTAACAAGAAGCTGTACTTTCATCTTATAATGGATATACATATTTTATAAGAACATAAAAGAAGATAATAAATATGGCTGTTAAATAGATCTAGAAAGCAATCTTATGATTCAGTGGTTAAATTTGAAATTATTAGTTTACAGTCGATAATAAATTCTATAAATGTCTATGTAGTATTAAATTCGATGCATTGCTATTTCAATCCATCATCACTTTTGTAATTATTGACACGAGCTCTAATCTGATTCTAATGCGTCATTTGATATTAAATTGTGTCATCGATATTAATTGACTTGAATATAAGGAAATGTTATTTTATAAATAAAATTAGATTTTTTAATTA